>NC_069499.1:1108636219-1108983719 GCF_027579735.1 Bombina bombina | reverse complement strand
GCGTTGTCGAACTTTGCTCCACTGCCTGGTTTCTTCTCTTAAGTCCATGGCGGAGGCGATGCTACTATCCGTCACACTTGAAGGGCCATGTTCCTGTTCCACGGCGTAGATTCAGGTAAGATCGTTTCATTTTACTTTCTTTATGAATGCACTGTAATACAAATGTGTTCCCGAGAGGCTACCACCTTGCGGGTCTAACTTAACATAAGGGTCTTAGTGAGTCTCCTTTAACATCTTGGAATCAAGGGTTAATATCTCCTGAGGGGGGTTATTGAACAGGGGGGTTTATAATCATGTTTGTTATGTGATTCAACCTGATTATGTGTGGTGTTTACAGGGCTCGTGTTTGGAACATTGAGGCCTTTGGAAGTGACGCAACCTTATGGTTACACTCCGTCTTCCATTTCCGCATTCCCGACCGTGTTGCAAAGGAGAAATTCTAGTTCACAGGGGTCTGGTCATAGGAGGTGGTGAGTGCCCCAGCCATTATGGGTGTCAGGTCCCGTTTTTGTTTTACTTCTTTAGTCCATATTTGCATATCCTCTATCCAGTTATGGAGGATTCTGATGCTGAGACTGTGTGCAAATTTCAGATTCAGTTATGGAGGATTCTGATACTGAGACTGTTTTAATTTCAGATTCTGTGTCCGGTAAAGAATCCGGATTGGCCTCATTGACACATGTTTTTTTCTGTATGTTACATATGAGAGCGCCTTGTTCCTTGGGCTCGGGAAATCAAGGGACAGCTGAGCCATTCGCCTCTGGGGGTCCCGTCCTCCGAGAGGCGAGTTCCCTACCGCTCCATACTTCTACACATGCGGGTAACCCATGTATTATTATTTCTCCATGCAGGACGGCGTGTTCCCCCTGGAGGTTGCAGCGCGTTTTTGCTACCACATATTTTTGGCGATTATTCGTCTGCAGAGTCCAGACGTTTATGTGCGTTTGTGCTTGTGCCCTATTGTCCCGGGTCTACCATCTTGGGGAGGGCCTGTACAGTTCCCTGTGGGTGTAACTGTCCCTGAGTGTTGTGCCTTTCATTATAGAGTGGCGCGTCTTTGTGTCTTAGACATGTTTTTCAGTTATTAAATGATCCTATCCTTCTCGGATACGGGAATTTTTAGTCTGCTTTGAATGGTGCACCTCATTAGACATGTGGGGATGATGTAATCTCCTGACTGTTCTTTTTTGAGGTCCTTCCCAGTTTTTTGGAAGATTAGGGCTCTGTTTGGCTGGTCCTGCAGTAGGCCTGTTTTCTTATTGGGCGTTAACCTACGGGTTGCCTTATATTTTTTAATTTGTTTTATTTTCCTTCGGGAATCTTAAACTGGGATCAATACTCTGTTACTTCTGCGGAAGTGTTTTTGGGGACATGTTAGTCCTATGTTTGTCTGTTTTCCCTTCTTCCCCTCTGAGGGAAGATTTATGCAGCTTGACGGTTAGGACCCGGATGCAGGCTGGTTCTCTTGGGTTCGGTTCTGTCTTGTGGCTGTTCACACACGTGGCTTCGTTCTGATTGGCTGGTCCGGTTGAGGTGCCAAGTGCTCATGTTATCATTTCTTTTACATTCAACTAAGCATTCTAGAGGACCCGTGGGTCTACAAGGCAGGAAGGATTGTCTCAGTCCTTATAGCCTTCAATTTGGATGACTGGGTCAGTGGAGTTTCCGCTGCATAATTTTCTATGGCGTCTGGTATTACCGGACCCTAGTGTTCCTCTCCCACGTGGTGGAGAGTTGGAGGGCTTAGCGCCTTCTTCCTGCCGAGTGAGCGGTTTGGCCTTTTTCTTTTGAGGCTCGTGGATTGTCATTGAACTTGGTCCTCAGCAGCTAGTAAGTTGAAGGGTAGTTTGGCTGCCTTTGCAGCGGTTGGGTTGCAGAATTTAACCAGCTGCAGCTATTGCACATCAACTGTGTACTGTCTAGCTGTTTTTCTGAGACTTTTTGGTCTTCCTTTGTGGTCTCCATGTAAGGAGACCTTTTAGGGGCCTGGGCGTGGTCTTCTTGGGTTTCCTCCCGGAACTGCGGTTGGTTTGCGCCCCTTTTTCCTTGTGATCATCCTCTTGTACGGAGGTGATGTGGAGACTAGCCTTTGCTCGAGTGGTTTTGACCTTGAGGTATCCCCTTGCCTTATTTTCCTGAGGCTGTTAGTGAGTCTAGAAGCTCTAGCGTCGTTGTACGACTTTTACCGCCTTGGCTCCTTAGAGAGTGGGACTTCTGCAAGGGGTGGTCTCTTCCTTAGGTCGGGACTTGCGAGTTTTTCTCGTTTTCTGGGTTTATCTGGATATCGTATTAGTATCCCCTATAATCTGGGTTGTTATTCAGACGGGGTGTTAAGTTTGCAGGTTTTGTTTATCTAAACAGTTGGGGGTTCGGACCTGTTCTCCCTGGGGCTTCCGGGTTGCTGGGTTTCATTCAGCATTTTCCCTTGTGGATCCCGTTGTGGGTTGTTACCGGACCTTTAGGCTCCTGGGTTGGTTCGGGGTTCCCCAGTTCCTGGAAACTTGGGCTATGTCCTTTTACTCGGATTTCTTGATCCGTTCTTGGTTAGCCAGGTTTTCTGAGTGTCGTTGCTCGTTGGGGCTTGTGTTGCACCTTAGACGGTTTCCCTTCGTCAGCTTGCTGTAGTATCCATTGAATTCACTGCTCTGCAGGTGAATGGACTTGCAGTGTCACTGCTGCTACTATTGCACATTGGTTGCGTGTTAGCAGGCTAGTTTTTAGGGGAATCACTTTCAAGGGGGATTGATCTCTCCTTTAACCTGTGGCTTATGGACGGTGTTGCCTGTTAGCCCTTTCCCCTTCTTGGGTGAGAGCTTAGTCTCCTTTTTATGGAAATGTGGTCCTTTTCTTAAGTCTCCTCCTGGTTCAGTAGTTGGGACCTGTGAGTTTCCCTAGCTTAGAGGGATTTTCTCTCTGGGTTACGTTCCATTTGGAGTCTTGCTGGCTCCGTGTCAAGACTAAGTTGGACCCTTTTGCTAGATCCTTTGGGTCTACGGCCCTGTTGTCTGTTCTAAGGAGTCGGGTTGCACCCATGCTCTGTTGGATTTGCTGTGGCCAATTTTCCACTCATTTTTTAGTTGGTTTTGGGGTGCTTCTGTTCCCCTGTTTCAGACCTGCTGTTGCTGGGGCTGGCCCGGCTGGGAGTGGGTTCTGAGAGACGTTGTCCTCTTCAGGATCTAGGTGGGCATAGTAGCTAGCTGGCTCCCTAAGCTTAGAAGCAGAGGTTCTAGGATTGCTCCGCCTCGGGTTCGGGTTGTCACTTATCTTCTTGGGGGACCTCATGGAGGTTATAATTCCCCCTTTTTTGGAAGACCTGTGGGTAGGTCTAGCGCATTGGATTGCCTAGAGGGTGCCCTCTGTCTGGGAGTTGTCTTTTGCAATCTGATCTTTTTGCTGGCCACTTTTGCTCTCAGCAAGTATTTCCTGTGTCATCCTGAGGATGGGAGCGTCTTCTTGATCAAGGTTTTTCGTCTGGGTCTGTTACACGTTTTCTTGTAGTTCAGGACTATGTGAGGACTTCTGTTGTCTTTGGTGCTTTTGCACAACGTTTGAGAGAAAATTTTCTCTGTTTCTATGCCCGTCCTATACCTCCAGTTTCCCTGGTCTAGGCGCCGTCTCCCCTTGTCTGTCGGGACCCATTTGGGCCCTTGTGAGCTGGACTCGCTCTGGGGGTTTTTCCTTTTATGGATCTTGTGACCTTTTGCTTTTTTTCCTTTGGTTCTTCCTGGCCCACTCCCTTTGGGAGTTTAGGCTGGTGTTCCCTTCTTTAGTGAGGGGTGAGGGCGGTGGGACCGACTTTTGAGCGGTGGTGTCTCCTGGAGGCCTGTTGGCTCAGTGGAGTCCGATTTTGCGGTCTCTAGCTAGGCTCTGAACTACCTGCGGGTTAGTGTCCTTGAGGCTTTTCCTTTCAAAGTTTTCTCGGACGAAGCTGGGGTTTTTTGTGGGCAGTAGTTTCAGCCTTGGTGCCCTCAGAATAGGCCACCTAATGTACCCTCCCGTCTTGGCATTCAGTGTCCTCTATAGCTTGGGTATTTTTTTCCCAAATGTAATGAATGCAGCTGTGGACTCTCCATTTAAGAAAAAAAACATAAATTATGCTTACCTTATAATTTTTCTTTTCTTCTGATGGAAAGAGTCCACAGTTCAATTTTTATGTGGGGCATCCTTATTTTATTCTTCTGGCACCTTTCACCCTGATATTTCTTCTACTGTTCCTTGTTCCTCGGCATAATGATTTGGGATGAGGGTAGTGGGAGGAGTGTTTGGGCCTTTGTTTGGGGTGTCTTTGCCTCCTCCTGATGGCCAGGTTCTTATTTCCCAAAAGTAATAGACTTTTTCCATCAGAAGAAAAGAAAATTATCAGGTAAGCATAATTTGTTTTTCTTGGTAGCCTTTGTTAAAAAGCAGGAATGTAAGCTCCAGAGTGTATACATGTACGCAGCCCAATATGGCAGCACTTTTTTTTCTGCCATGAAATGACAGGCATGTGCATGCTATCTATCTAGATATTTCTTCAACAAAGAATAACATGAGTATGGAAAAAATTGTGTTTAATGTCCCTTTAACAACAGATATGACTAATACCTTGTATTATAGTTTATAAACTAAAGTAAACAGCGAAGAGCAGGAAGCAGACAACAGGAAATAATAAGGGATAGCTGTACAAACTACATTACTAAAAGACACTTTGTTTTAATCAGCTGTAATGATCTATTGTTTAAAATTAAAACAAAGACATTTTAACATCTCTTTAAATGGAAATATTCATAAAAAATATTTTTGGACTTTTTGTCCAAAGTATTATAGCAGCAATAAATTATTGTCACTGGACAAGATTCACGGTCGCTTGTTAGGCTGACAAGGGCCTCATCACTAAGGTGTTTGATATTTTTAAGGCTCACTTCACCTATCTTTTGTAGCCAATCATCAGTGAGCGCTCTGGTATTAATTTATATAGTTGTATTAAACATATATAGTTATTTTAAGTGACCTAGTAAATGATATCTCCCACAGCAAAGGAGAACCAGTAAAAAAGCAGAAAAGCAATAATTACAACCGCAGCACTCTGGAAACATTGCGGCAAATTGTAAAATAATGTGCATGTCTGTTTTGTTATGTTTAATGTTGCTTGATATTTGCTTCAGCAATCCTACAGATGTTAAGAGGGCTGAACGTGGGCGTTCTGGCATTCTCGCGGCGTGGTTGGGATTTTTTCACCTAAACAGGCTCAGCATGCAGGATTTAGAGAGATGTGAAGTGTATCATCTCACAGCCCTGCCTCTCTATATTAAAGTAAACAATTTTGTGTCATTGATTTTTTTAAAAACAATTTGCTTGATTTTATTTTTTTCTTAAAAACAAAATGGTTAATGAATCTTGACCAAGAGTTTTAGTGATTACTTTGACTGGAATGTTTCAGACGTACTACAGTGGATGTTGTGCTTGGTATCAAATGCTTGCCATGCTCAGTAACTCTGTACAAGCCATTACTCGCAGTATAGAAAACCAAAAAAACCACAGGTTTGAATTTACACATTAAGTGGCAGATCCCACCCTGTCATCTTCTGCTGTACATATTTGTGTGTGTATATTTGTTCCTGGTTTTAGTAGCCTTTGCTTATTATAAGGCAATCATCATAATAAAAAAGACATAAATAATATATGCTGAAATGTTATCAATCTAGCAAAGTAATCTTGGTAGTTACAATAAATTACATTACAGGTTCATCGAATAAATACAGCTACAGTGATTAACAAAATCTTAAATCGAATATTTAAGTTGAGATATATATATAAAATAATATATATATACACACACATACATAAGTAGAGAGAGAGTTAATAGCTTTGTATATTCGGCATGGACTTGCGATTGGTTTGTGGTTTTTCTTTTGTTTTGTAAACCTAGATTTCCGAGTAGAAGTATTTCCCCTGGCTTCCAGGAATCAGCAAGAGGACATAAGACAATATTGAATGTATACTTTTGTATTGTTAAAAAAAAGTGATTCACTTCAGGAGTAGGTGGTGAGATAAGATGCCTTCCTGTGCCACCCAGAATAATTCCTCCTATGCATTAAACCTTAGCAACTGTGTTCCAGATAATAGGCAGACTGAGATACCACATATTTTCCAGATTGATTTAGCAGACGTTTCCTTTATTTATATTTAAAGAATCTCAGTCACTTAAATACAGCACATTGCATTGCCAATTTCTTTACCAATTAAGTATATCCTGGGGTAGAGCTTTTAAAATATTCAAGGTGGTCTATGCTATTATTAAAGGGTCATGAAACCCTTCTTTCACGACTCAGAGCACACCAACACCATTTTAACCCCTTAATGACAACTGACGTACCAGGTATATCATGCAAATACTAACAGTTAATGACAATGGACGTACCTGGTACGTCAGTTGTCTAACAGAGTGCTGGAAGCGATCACAAATGCTTCCAGCAGCTCTGAGGGTATTGCAGTGATGCCTCTATATGGAGGCATCCTGCAATACCACTTTACAAGCCTCCGATGCAGAGAGAGCCACTCTGTGGCCCTCTCTGCACCGGTAGCGATGGTGCCAGACTGCCAGTGTCCGCTGGTGTGAGGGTGCGCACGCGCGTGCATGAGGGGCGAGTGTGCACGTGAACGTGCGTGTGGGCGTGCACGGGGGCGCACGTGCATGTGAGCTTGCGCGTGCACGTGCGCACATTAGTCACACTGACACCAATGAATGAGGGAGGAAAGGGATTAAAAGGTAATTTATTTATTTTTTTAAATATAAAAGGATCTGGGAGGGGGTGGGGGTATTGTTGGGGGGCTGCTACACTACAGAAATAGTTTTTAAGTTAAAAATAAAATAAAAATACTTTTTGGGGGATTTTTGGGGCCAAACTAGGTACTGGCAGACAGCTGCTAGTACCCAAGATGGCGGTAATTAGGTAGGGGAGAGGGTTAGAGAGCTGGAGGGGGGATCAGGGAGGTTGGGGCTAAGGCAGGGGTCCATCACAGCTAAAATATTTTATTATTTTTATTTTAAAAAAAACAAAAAAACTCTTATTTAGTACTGGCAGACTTTCTGCCAGTACTTAAGATGGCGGGAACAATTGTGGGGTGGGGGAGGGAAGAGAGTTGTTTGGGAGGGATCAGGGGGTGGGATGTGTCAGGTGGGAGGCTGATCTCTAAAATTAACCCTGCAAGCTCCCTACAAGCTACCTAATTTAACCCCTTCACTGCTGGGCATAATTAACGTGTGGCGCTCAGCAGCATTTAGCGGCCTTCTAATTACCAAAAAGCAACGCCAAAGCCATATAAGTCTGCTATTTCTGAACAAAGGGGATCCCAGAGAAGCTTTTACAACAATTTCTGCCATAATAGCACAAGCTGTTTGTAAATAATTTCAGTGAGAAACCTAAAATTGTGAAAAATGTAAAGTTTTTTTTTATTTGCTCGCATTTGGCGGTGAAATGGTGGCATAAAATATACCAAAATGGGCCTAGATCAATACTTGGGGTTGTCTACTACACTACACTAAAGCTAAAATTAACCCTACAAGCTCCCTACAAGCTCCCTAATTAACCCCTTCACTCCTGGGCATAAAACACGTGTGGTGCGCAGCGGCATTTAGAGGCCTTCTAATTACCAAAAAGCAACCCCAAAGCCATATAAGTCTGCTATTTCTGAAAAAAGGGGATCCCAGAGAAGCATTTACAACCATTTGTGCCATAATTGCAGAAGCTGTTTGTAAATAATTTCAGTGGGAAACCTAAAGTTTGTGACAAATTTTGTGAAAAAGTTAACTTTTTTTTTTTTTTGATCGCATTTGGCGGTGAAATGGTGGCATGAAATATACCAAAATGGGCCTAGATCAATACTTTGGGTTGTCTTCTAACAAAAAATATATACATGTCAAGGGATATTCAGGTATTCCTGACAGATATCAGGGTTCCAATGTAACTAGCGCTAATTTTGAAAAAAAGTGGTTTGGAAATAGCTGAAGTGCTACTTGTATTTATTGCCCCATAAATTGCAAAAAAAAGCAAAGAACATGTAAACATTGGGTATTTCTAAACTCAGGACAAAATTTAGAAACTATTTAGCATGGGTGTTTTTTGGTGATTGTAGATGTGTAACATATTTTGTGGGTCAAAGTTAGAAAAAGTGTGTTTTTTTCCATTTTTTCCTCATATTTTATTATTTTTTTTTTTAGTAAATTATAAGACATGATGAAAATAATGGTATCTTTAGAAAGTCCATTTAATGGCGAGAAAAACGGTATATAATATGTGTGGGTACAGTAAATGAGTAAGAGGAAAATTACAGCTAAACACAAACACTGCAGAAATGTAAAAATAGCCATTGTCATTAAGGGTAAGAAAATTGAAAAATGGTCCAGTCATTAAGGGGTTAAACAAATTTCCAATTGACTTCTATTATCTAATTTGGTTTGTTCTCTTGGTATCCTTTATTAGAAAGGATACCTATGTAGCATCAGAAGCTGGTAGCTAGCTTCTGATTGGTGGCCGCATATGTAGGCTTCTTGTCATTTGGTTTATCAATGTGCTCAGCTAGCTGCCAGTAGTGCATTGCTGCTCCTTCAAAAAGGATACCAAGAGAATGATGCAAAATTTATACTAGAAGTAAACTAGAAAGTTGTTTTGAATGGTATGTTCTATCTGAATCATGAAAAAACTTTCTGGGTTTTATGTCCTTTTAAGGGTCAATAAGATCTACTGCAAAAATAAAAGCAAAGAAAGAAAAAGAAATGAAGGTGCTGCAGCTTCTGTAGACATAAATGCACAATTGTGTGCTAGTAATTTTTTTTAAATATCAAATGCCAATCATATTGTATGATTTTACTTTAAAAGAGGAACCTAAATACAGTCGTGAAAATGAAATTGCACCCTCTTTAAATTCTATGATTTTACGTATCAGCGCATAATAACAATCATCTGGTCCTTAGCAGGTCTTAAAATGAGGTAAATACAACCTCAGATGAACACCAATACATGACATATTACACTGCTATGGTTTATTAAAAAAAAATAAAGCCAAAATGGAGAAACCATGTGTGGTGAAAAACTAAGTACACCCTTACTGCTTCCATAGGAATTAAGACTTCATAAGAATTAAGACTTTATAGTGTTATAAGTGGAAAACATTCAAGACAGTTGCCAATATTTCCAGGAGTGGACGTGCCCGCAAATTCCCCCCCAAAGTTTAGTCCGTGCAATGCATGGAAGGATTGCCAGGAGACAGCCTCTTCTCTCTAAAAAAAAACATGGCAGAACAGCTTAGTTTTGCAAAGTTGCATCTGAAAAAATCACAAGTCTTCTGGAACAATGTCCTTTGGACAGTTGAGACCAAAGTGGAGATGTCTGGCCATAATGCACAGCTCCACGTTTGGTGAAAACCAAAGACAGCATATCAACACAAACACCTCAGACCAACTGTCAAACATGGTGGTGGAGGGGGTGAGGATTTGGACTTGTTGTGCAGCCACAGGACTTGGGCTTCTTGCTTTTATTGAGTCGACCATGAACTCCTCTGTATACCTAAGCATTTTAGAGTTTAATGTGAGACTATCTGTCTGACACCTAAAGCTTGGCCAAAATTGGGTCATGCAACTGGACAATGATCCTAAGCTCACCAGCAAATCAAAAACAGAATGGCTGAAAAAGAAAAGAATCAAGGTGTTGCAATGGCCCAGTCAAATAGACGAAATTGCTTCCGACAGCATATTTATCAATCGACTGCAGTACTGGAAACCTAGTACTAAAATGGAGCCGTAAACTACTTTTAGCTGTCGTCAACTTCGGGAGCTAACTGCTCCATTTTTTACAGCTAAATGGAAAAAAGCCCTGTGTTTGTAAACAAAAACACAAATGGTACAATAAAATATAATAAACTATTCTCTAGAATGGAATTCACTTCTAGAAGCCCATTTATCAAGCTCCAAATGGAGCTTCAGGGCCCGTGTTTCTGGCAAGCCTGCAGGCCCCCCTGGCCGCGAATCTGCAGGGGGCGGCGTTGTACCAGCAGCTCACAAGAGCTGCTGGTGCAATGCTGAATACGCAGAGCGTATTGCTCTCCGCATTCAGCGAGGTCTGTCGGACCTGATCCGCACTGTCGGATCAGGTCAGACAGACCTTTAATAAATAGGCCTCCTAGTTTCAGTCTCTCTTAAAGTAAGTGATAATCTGGTCTGTTTGCTAAATGGCAGCGCTGATCTTCCTGGGGATGAAGTGATGAGCAATAGGAGGGAGATCTTCAAGTGTTGCCAAAATTCTGAAAATACTCAGAACTAGTCTTTAGGAAAAATCAACTTAATTAAAATTGTTCAAAATAGCTTAATTTGAATAATTAGAGGATAATTTTAATAGTGTATTTGTTATATATATATATATATATACATATATATATATACATACAATACATATAAAATGAAGGAAATAATGTATCTGGTTATTAGCATAAAATTAACATATACTCTATCAGAACATTCAGAATAAAAAACATGCAAAACAATTAAAAATGAACATCAATCATAACAATAAAAGTTATTTGAACAATTTCAAAAATAGTTGTGCACAAATTGTCCTGTGAGCGTATTTGCTTATAGAAATTTAATTCTTCAACAGATCTGTTTTGTCATGTTTTTTCAAAAAGTTGTTTCCTGAAATCTGTTAAATATATAATATAAAGCAGTTATCAGTGAATGCTAGTCAATTCTCCCAGAGATTAAGGTATTTACCCTCCGTGCCTTTCTCTTTCCCAATTGCTCACTCCGTAAAGTCATTATGCTCTTATGCTGAAAACAAGCAGGTCTTCGTGTATATTGGTATTTCACAGCCAATACGGGTACGGCAAGCTTCTTGGGACAAAATACTTTTCTCTGCTTTGCAATCCTCGTAATCCTCGCTGGTCACTGCTACGCATTTCGTCTCAGTTCAGAAGTGATGAACACTTTTAAGGAAATCCTGAAAAACAGAACCAAAGTATCTTCAACAAATGTGTATCACTAAAACTAAAGCACCCAGGGGATAAGTATATATGAGAAAGATATTTATTTTGGTCCTCTTTCCAGCAGACAGCAGCAAAAACATACAGCTTGGCATTGCAGAAACATGAAGTTTAAAAATACAGATCAGCTTATAATAAAGATTAAAATTCTCTATGCGTCTTGGCGGTACATCCTCCTTTCTCAAGAGAAAATATATATATTTTCTCACTAACCAAGCTGACTCACAAAACGAGCTAAATGTGTTGTTTGCAAATAGCACAGTGCTGCCACTTTATTTTTGTGGCGTGATTTTTCTAACTTTAGTATATAATTTCTGTGGAAAAAAAACAAGCAAACGTGTTTGGGCTACGCAAAGCCGCACCAAATCGAGCAATAACAATTCCTATCTACCTGCTGTAGAACACACAGAAGAAACTGTTTACATGTTTTATATTTTTTATGGCATTGGTTCTTCATCTGAGCATCCTGCAAAAACAATTACATATCCCTGATGAATGAAAGGGAACAATTTCACATTTTTATAACATTTTTATAGCAAATCTGAATAATGACAAGTTACAAAATCTCATGTAGTTTGCATGCAAAGATCCAAGTATTTGTATGGTATTGATACTAATATACAAGCTTTTACTTTCATATGTAGATCTGAGATTCCTATTAGAGTGCAATACGCCTCCATTCACATGAATTACGGTTTGAGGTATCTGTTTCATTTCTTTTTGAATAAGCATGAAATTACACGCTTGGCTTGCTGTGTATGGACGTGAATTGTAGGAAAATACATTTCTTTCGTGTAATTGGCAAGAGTCCATGAGCTAGTGACGTATGGGATATACAATCCTACCAGGAGGGGCAAAGTTTCCCAAACCTCAAAATGCCTATAAATACACCCCTCACCACACCCACAATTCAGTTTTACAAACTTTGCCTCCTATGGAGGTGGTAAAGTAAGTTTGTGCTTGATTATCTTCTGTGATATGCACTTCTCAGCATTTTGAAGCCCGATTCCTCTCAGAGTACAGTGAATGTCAGAGGGATGTGAAGGGAGTATCACCTATTGAATTATATGGTTTTCCTCACGGGAAATCTTTTTCATAGGTTCTCTGTTATCGGTCGTAGAGATTCATCTCCTACCTCCCTTTTCAGATCGACGATATACTCTCATATTCCATTACTTCTACTGATAACTGTTTCAGTACTGGTTTGGCTATCTGCTATATGTGAATGGGTGTCTTTCGGTAAGTATGTTTTCATTTCTTAAGACACTCTCATCTATGGTTTGGCACTTTATGTATTAATGTAAAGTTCTAAATATATGTATTGTACTTATATTTGCCATGAGTCAGGTTTATGTATATTTCCTTTTGCAGACTTTCAGTTTCAAAATTGGAAAAACATATTTAGGAAGTTATTTTTTCTTACCCGGGGTATAGTCTTTTCTTCAAAATTGACTGTTTTTCATTAATTTTCACGGGCAAACTTAGACTTGCGAGGCCGCAAAAACATAATTTATGTAAGAACTTACCTGATAAATTCATTTCTTTCATATTAACAAGAGTCCATGAGCTAGTGACGTATGGGATATACATTCCTACCAGGAGGGGCAAAGTTTCCCAAACCTTAAAATGCCTATAAATACACCCCTCACCACACCCACAAATCAGTTTAACGAATAGCCAAGAAGTGGGGTGATAAGAAAAAAAGTGCGAAGCATATAAAATAAGGAATTGGAATAATTGTGCTTTATACAAAAAAATCATAACCACCACAAAAAAGGGTGGGCCTCATGGACTCTTGTTAATATGAAAGAAATGAATTTATCAGGTAAGTTCTTACATAAATTATGTTTTCTTTCATGTAATTAACAAGAGTCCATGAGCTAGTGACGTATGGGATAATGACTACCCAAGATGTGGATCTTTCCACACAAGAGTCACTAGAGAGGGAGGGATAAAATAAAGACAGCCAATTCCTGCTGAAAATAATCCACACCCAAAATAAAGTTTAACAAAAAACATAAGCAGAAGATTCAAACTGAAACCGCTGCCTGAAGAACTTTTCTACCAAAAACTGCTTCAGAAGAAGAAAATACATCAAAATGGTAGAATTTAGTAAAAGTATGCAAAGAGGACCAAGTTGCTGCTTTGCAGATCTGGTCAACCGAAGCTTCATTCCTAAACGCCCAGGAAGTAGATACTGACCTAGTAGAATGAGCTGTAATTCTCTGAGGCGGAATTTTACCCGACTCAACATAGGCAAGATGAATTAAAGATTTCAACCAAGATGCCAAAGAAATGGCAGAAGCTTTCTGGCCTTTCCTAGAACCGGAAAAGATAACAAATAGACTAGAAGTCTTACAGAAAGATTTCGTAGCTTCAACATAATATTTCAAAGCTCTAACAACATCCAAAGAATGCAACGATTTCTCCTTAGAATTCTTAGGATTAGGACATAATGAAGGAACCACAATTTCTCTACTAATGTTGTTGGAATTCACAACTTTAGGTAAAATTCAAAAGAAGTTCGCAACACCGCCTTATCCTGATGAAGAATCAGAAAAGGAGACTCACAAGAAAGAGCAGATAATTCAGAAACTCTTCTGGTAGAAGAGATGGCCAAAAGGAACAAAACTTTCCAAGAAAGTAATTTAATATCCAATGAATGCATAGGTTCAAATGGAGGAGCTTGAAGAGCCCCCAGAACCAAATTCAAACTCCAGGAGGAGAAATTGACTTAATGACAGGCTTCATACGAACCAAAGCTTGTACAAAACAATGAATATCAGGAAGAATAGCAATCTTTCTGTGAAAAAGAACAGAAAGAGCAGAGATTTGACCTTTCAAGGAACTTGCGGACAAACCCTTATCTAAACCATCCTGAAGAAATTGTAATATTCTCGGTATTCTAAAAGAATGCCAAGAAAAAAGATGAGAAAGACACCAAGAAATATAAGTCTTCCAGACTCTATAATATATCTCTCTGGATACAAATTTACGAGCCTGTAACATAGTATTAATCACAGAGTCAGAGAAACCTCTTTGACCAAGAATCAAGCGTTCAATCTCCATACCTTTAAATTTAAGGATTTCAGATCCTGATGGAAAAAAGGACCTTGAGACAAAAGGTCTGGTCTTAACGGAAGAGTCCACGGTTGGCAAGAGGCCATCCGGACAAGATCCGCATACCAAAACCTGTGAGGCCATGCCGGAGCTACCAGCAGAACAAACGAGCATTCCTTCAGAATCTTGGAGATTACTCTTGGAAGAAGAACTAGAGGCGGAAAGATATAGGCAGGATGATACTTCCAAGGAAGTGAAAATACATCCACTGCCTCCGCCTGAAGATCCCGGGATCTAGACAGATACCTGGGAAGTTTCTTGTTTAGATGAGAAGCCATCAGATCTATTTCTGGAAGTTCCCACATTTGAACAATCTGAAGAAATACCTCTGGGTGAAGAGACCATTCGCCCGGATGCAACGTTTGGCGACTGAGATAATCCGCTTTCCAATTGTCCATACCTGGGATATAAACCGCAGAGATTAGACAGGAGCTGGATTCCGCCCAAACCAAAATTCGAGATACTTCTTTCATAGCCAGAGGACTGTGAGTCCCTCCTTGATGATTGATGTATGCCACAGTTGTGACATTGTCTTATCTGAAAACAATGAACAACTCTCTCTTCAGAAGAGGCCAAGACTGAAGAGCTCTGAAAATTGCACGGAGTTCCAAAAGATTGATCGGAAATCTCACCTCCTGAGATTCCCAAACCCCTTGTGCCGTCAGAGACCCCCACACAGCTCCCCAACCTGTAAGACTTGAATCTGTTGAGATTATAGTCCAGGTCGGAAGAACAAAGAAGCCCCCTGAACTAAACGATGGTGATCTGTCCACCATGTCAGAGAGTGTCGTAAAATCGGTTTAAAGATATTAATTGAGATATCTTTGAGTAATCCCTGCACCATTGGTTCAGCATACAGAGCTGAAGAGGTCGCATGTGAAAACGAGCAAAGGAGATCGCATCTGATGCGGCAGTCCTAAGACCCAACATTTCCATGCATAAGGCTACCAAAGGGAATGATTGTGACTGAAGGTTTTGACAAGCTGATATCAATGTTAAACTTCTCTTGTCTGACAAGGACAGAGTCATAGACACTGAATTTATCTAGAAACCTAAAAAGGTTACCCTTGTCTGAGGAATCAATGAACTGAATGGTAAATTGATCCTCCAACCATGAACTTGAAGAAACAACACAAGTCGATTCGTATGAGATTCTTCGAAAATGAGAAGACTGAGCAAGTACCAAGATATCGTCCAAATAAGGAAATACCAAAACCCTATTCTCTGATTACAGAAGAAGGGCACCGAGAACCTTTGAAAAAAATTCTTGGAACTGAGGCTAGACCAAACAGTAGAGCCACAAAACTGGTAATGCTTGTCTAAAAAGAGAATCTCAGACACTAAAAGTGATCTGGATGAATCGGAATATGCAGATACACATCCTGTAAATCTATTGTAGACATATAATGCCCTTGCTAAACAAAAGGCAGGATAGTCCTACAGTAACCATCTTGAATGTTGGTATCCTAACATAACGATTCAATAATGATAGATCCAGAACTGGTCTGAAGGAATTGACCTTCTTTGGTACAATGAAGAGATAAAATAAAACCCCAGCCCCTGTTCCAGAACTGGAACTGGCATAAATACTCCAGCCAACTCTAGATCTGAAACACATTTCAGAAATGCTGAGCCTTGCTGTGTCAACTGGGACACGGGAAAGAAAAGAATCTCTTAGCAGGAGGCCTTAACTTGAAGCCAATTCTGTACCTTTCTGAAACAATGTTTCTGAAACCAGAGATTAAGAACGGAATTGATCCAAATTTCTTTGAAGAAAACATAATCTGCCCCATACCAGCTGAGCTGGAATAAGGGCCGCACCTTCATAGGTACTTAGGAGCTGACTATAGGTTTCTATAAGGCTTGGATATATTCCAAACTGGAAATAGTTTCCAAACTGATACCGCTCCTGAGGATGAAGGATCAGGCTTTTGTTCCTTGTTGTGAGGAAAGGAACGAAATGATTATTTACCCTGGAAAGAAAGGGAAAGCAAAGTTGACTTAGAAGACATGTCAGCATTCCAAGTTTAATCCATAAAGCTTTTCTAGCTAAAATAGCTAGAGACATATACCTGACATCAACTCTAATGATATCAAAAGATGGTATCACCAATAAAATAATTAGCATGTTATAGAATAATAATAATGCTATAAAATTATGATCTGTTACCTGTTGCGCTAAAGCTTCTAACCAAAAAGTTGAAGCTGCAGCAACATCCGCTAAAAATATAGCAGGTCTAAGAAGATTACCTGAACATAAGTAAGCTTTTCTTAGAAAAGATTCAATTTTCCTATCTAAAGGATCCTTAAATGAAGTACTATCTGCCATAGGAATAGTAGTACATTAGCAGGAGTAGAGACAGCCCCATAACCTTAGGGATTTTTGTCCCAAAAAAACTCTAATCTGTCAGATGGCACAGGATATAATTTGCTTAAACGTCTAGAAGGAGTAAATAAATTACCCAAATTATTCCATTCCCTGGAAAATACTTCAGAAATAGCATCAGGGAGATAAAACACTTCTGGAATAACTACAGGAGATTTAAAAACCTTATTTAAACGTTTACATTTAGTATCAAGAGGACCAGAATCCTCTATTTGTAATGCAAATAACACTTCTTTAAGTAAAGAACGAATAAATTCCATCTTGAACAAATACAAAGATTTATCAGCATCAACCTCTGAGACAGAAACCTCTGAACCAGAGGAACCATTATCAGTATCAGAATGATGACGTTCATTTAAAAATTCATCTGAAAAAAAGAGAAGTTTTAAAAGACTTTTATGTATACTAGAAGGAGAAATAACAGACATAGCCTTCTTAATGGATTTAAAAAATAAAATCTCTTATGTTATCAGGAACACTCTGAAAATTAGATGTTGACGGACAGCAACAGGTAATTTAATAGTACTAAAGGAAATTTTATCTGCATTAATAAGTTTGACATGACATGCAATACAAATAACAGCTGGAGAAACAGATACCAAAAGTTTATAGCAGACTTAGCTTGGTAGCTCCAGCACTGTGCAGTAATTTTCCTGTAGTATCTTCTGACTCAGTTGCAACGTGGAACATCTTGCAATATGTAAAAGAAAAAAACAACATATAAAGCAAAATTGATCAAATTCCTTAAATGACAGTTTCAGGAATGGGAAAAAAATGCCAGTGAACAAGCTTCTAGCAACCAGAAGCAATAAATAAAGAGACTTAAATAATGTGGAGACAAAAATGACGCCCATATTTTTTAGCGCCAAAAAAGACGCCCACATTATTTGGCGCCTAAAATGTTTTTGGCGCCAAAAATGACGCCACATCCGGAACGCCGACATCTTTGACGCAAAATAACGTCAAAAAATGACGCAACTTCCGGCGACACGTATGACGCCGGAAACGGAAAAGAATTTTTGCGCCAAAAAAGTCAGCGCCAAGAATGACGCAATAAAATGAAGCATTTTCAGCCCCCGCGAGCCTAACAGCCCACAGGGAAAAAAGTCAAATTTTTGAGGTAAGAAAAAATATGAAAATTCAATGCATAATCCCAAATATGAAACTGACTGTCTGGAAATAAGGAAAGTTGAACATTCTGAGTCAAGGCAAATAAATGTTTGAATACATATATTTAGAACTTTATAAATAAAGTGCCCAACCATAGCTTAGAGTGTCACAGAAAATAAGACTTACTTACCCCAGGACACTCATCTACATGTTTGTAGAAAGCCAAACCAGTACTGAAACGAGAATCAGCAGAGGTAATGGTATATATAAGAGTATATCGTCGATCTGAAAAGGGAGGTAAGAGATGAATCTCTACGACCGATAACAGAGAACCTTATGAAATAGACCCCGTAGAAGGAGATCACTGCATTCAATAGGCAATACTCTCTTCACATCCCTCTGACATTCACTGCACGCTGAGAGGAAAACCGGGCTCCAACTTGCTGCGGAGCGCATATCAACGTAGAATCTAGCACAAACTTACTTCACCACCTCCCTTGGAGGCAAAGTTTGTAAAACTGATTTGTGGGTGTGGTGAGGGGTGTATTTATAGGCATTTTAAGGTTTGGGAAACTTTGCCCCTCCTGGTAGGAATGTATATCCCATACGTCACTAGCTCATGGACTCTTGTTAATTACATGAAAGAAATGTTGATATTTATTGCCTCATTTTTGGCGCGTGAATTTTTTTGGCACGAATGTACGTTCGGTGACGCAAATTCGAGTTGCGTCATTTCCGGATGTTAGCGCCAAAAGAATTCATTTTGCGTTGCGCGTCATACTTGGCGCCAAATAATTTAATTATTTTAACCCCACTTCCGATATGCCTCTTGATTTTTTTCTATGCTCAGAGGGCTATGCTGTTTGCATTTTTTTCCCATTCCTGAAAGTGCCAAATGAGGAAATTGATAATTTTGCTATATATGTTGTTTTTCTCTTACATTTTGCAAGATGTCTCAATCTGATCCTGTCTCAGAAACCACTTTTGGATCCCTGCTGCCTGATAACAGTTATACCAAAGATAAGTGTATCTGTTGTAAATTAGCAGAGATTATATCTCCATCTGTAGTATGTAACAGTTGTCATGATAAGCTTTTACATGCAGATAATGTATCCATCAGTACTAGTACAATGCCTGTTGTTCCTTCAACTTCTAATTTACATGATATCCCTGTGACTATAAAAGATTTTATTGCTGATGCAATTCAGAAGGCTTCGTCTGCTATTCCACCTTCTAATAAACGTAAAAGGTCTTTTAAAACCTCTCATAAAGTTGATGAAATTTCAAATGACCGACAATATACTGAATTATCCTCCTCTTATGAGGATCTATCTGATTCAGAAGATTCTACCTCAGATATTGACACTGACAAATCTACTTATCTCTTTAAGATGAAGTATATTCGTTCCTTGTTAAAAGAAGTGTTGATTACTTTGGATATTTAGGAAACTAGTCCTCTTGATACTAAAACTAGTGAACGTTTAAATTCTGTTTATAAACCTCTGTGGTTACTCAAGAGGTTTTTCCAGTTCCTGATGCTATTTTGAATATGATTTCAAAGGAATGGAATAGGCCTAGTACTTATTTTATTCTTTCTTCTAGGTTTAAAAAGTTGTATCCTTTGCCAGCAGTCAGATTGGAGTTTTGGGAAAAAATCCCCAAAGTTGATGGGGCTATTTCTACTCTTGCAAAACATACTACTATCCCTATGGAAGATAGTACTTCCTTTAAGGATCCTTTAGATAGGAAACTTGAATCTTTTCTAAAGCAAGCTTATTTATATTCTGGCTATCTTCTCAGGCCTGCCATTTCTATGGCTGATGTTGCAGCTGCATCAACTTTCTGGTTGGAAAGCTTAGCGCAACAGGAAACAGATTCTGATTTTTCTAGCATTGTTCGCTTGCTTCAACATGCTAATCATTTTATCTGTGATGCTATTTTTGATATAATCAAAATTGATGTTAAATCTATGTCTTTAGCTATTTTAGCTAGAAGTATATATAAAAGTAATTCCTAAAAGGAAGAACTAAGAGGATGCGCTGAAATCACTAATGAAATTAGTTGAACCTATTGGTTGATGCCCATAAACAACAATGGGGCTATTAGAAGCAGTGAGTGAAGTCAAGTGTAACTGAAAACAAATGTGAATACAAGTGTGAAAAATTTCAACACACAAGGTATATAAAAAAAAACAATAAAAGCAAATAATCAACAGTATATAAAGTGAAAACATTCAATATAATAATATGGTGAAAGTTCAGAATTCAAAAGTTCATCTCAATGTCCAAAATAAATTTTGTGTTTTAAAATGTCCAATCCAAAAATATAAAGGATATAGTGTACTTAGGTGTTTGGCGTGCTCCTCTTGTGTCCACGGTGTGGTGGGTCAGGATGTCTAAAATAAAGAATAAACAAGGGGCGCCAACATAGTGTAAATCACATACACAACAAAATATAAATGAGATGTGCAGTGAACTACTCACAAAAGAAGTGGCGCCTTAGGTGAATAAGGTGCAAGAAAGCAGGCTGACGTTCAATTACCAGCAGTCAGTACGCTGGAGGTCTCACCCAGGGGACCTATGGAATCTGGACAGGTGTCTGGATGGTAGCACTAACGATCCTTAGGGCCAATAGCCGGAAAAAGTGCTCTGGAAACTGGTATATTCTCCCCCACTCTGCTCACACAGCCGAGACACGTCTCCAAAACTGACTATGTCAGTGCGCAAAAGTTCAGTAGCAAATGTCCTGTCAGAAGGACAAAGAAACAGCAGTGTTTTATTTGCAACGTGTTTCTAAGTCTATTCCAGACCGTTTCTATTTTAGCTAGAAGAGCTTTGTGGCTCAAGTATTGGAATGCTAACATGGTATCTAAGTCTAGAGTATTATCTCTTTCTTTCCAAGGTAACAATTTATTTGGTTCTCAGTTGGATTCAATTATTTCAACTGTCACTGGGGGGAAGGGAGTTTTTTTACCTCAGGATAAAAGATCTAAGGGTAAATCTAAAGCTTCTAATTGTTTTAGTTCTTTTTGACAGAATAAGGAACAGAAACCAAATCCTTCCATCAAAGAATATGGTTCCATTTGGAAACCTTCTTCAAGTTGGAATAAATCCAAGCCTTTTAAGAAACCAAAGCCAGCCCCCAAGTCTGCATGAAGGTGCGGCCCTCATTCTAGCTCAGCTGGTGGGGGGCAGATTGAAAATTTTCCAAAACATTTGCGCAGATTCTGTCCAAAATCAATGGATTCGGAGTACTGTCTCTCAAGGGTATCGAATAGGATTCAGAGTAAGTTTTTTCTCTCACGCAAATCCAGTGAAGGCTCAGGCTTTTCTGTAGTGTGTTTCAGATCTAGAGCTTTCAGGGGTAATCATACCAGTTCCATTTCAGGAACAGGGTCTGGGGTTTTATTCAAATCTATTCATTGTCCCAAAGAAAGAAAATTCATTCAGGCCAGTTATGGATCTGAAAATTTTGAATCGTTTTGTAGAGTGCCAACTTTCAAAATGGTGACTAAAAGGACTAGTCTGCCTTTTGTTCAGCAAGGGCATTATATGTCCATGATAGACTTACAGGATGCATATCTTCATATTCCGATTCATCCAGATCACTATCGGTATCTGAGATTCTCTTTTCTAGACAAGCATTACCAATTTGTTGCTCTTCCATTTGGCCTAGCGACAGCTCCAAGAATTTTTTCAAAGATTCTCGGTGCCCTACTCTCTGTAATCAGAGAACATGGTATTGTGCTGTTTCCTTATATGGACGATATCTTGGTACTAGCTCAGTCTTTACATTCTGCTGAATCTCACACAAATCAACTAGTGTTGTTTCTTCAAAGACATGGTTGGAGGATCAATTTACCAAAAAGTTCCT
Organism: Bombina bombina; assembly: GCF_027579735.1. Lineage (NCBI taxonomy): Eukaryota > Metazoa > Chordata > Amphibia > Anura > Bombinatoridae > Bombina > Bombina bombina. The sequence goes on along the minus strand of NC_069499.1, from coordinate 1,108,962,217 downwards.
TGATTCCTCAGACAAGGGTCACCTTTTTAGGTTTCCAGATAAATTTAGTGTCCATAACTCTGTCTCTAACAGACAAGAGACAAATAAAATTGGTTTCAGCTTGTCTGAACCTTCAGTCTCAATCATTCCCTTCAGTGGCTATGTGCATGGAAGTTTTAGGTTTCATGACTGCAGCATCGGACGCGATCCCCTTTGCTCGTTTTCATATGAGACCTCTCCAGCTTTGGATGCTGAAACAATGGTGCAGGGATTATTCAAAGATATCACAGTTAATATCCTGAAATCCCAATGTTCCACTCTCTCTCACTTGGTGTTTAGACCACCATCGTATAGTTCAAGGGGCCTCTTTTGTTCATCCAACCTGGACTGTAATCACATCAGATGCAAGTCTTTCAATTTGGGGAGCTGTCTGGGGATCTCTGACTACACAAGGGGCTTGGAAACCTCAAGAGGCGAGGTTACCAATCAATATTTTAGAACTCTGTGCTATTTTCAGGGCTCTTCAGGTTTGGCCTCTGTTGAAGAGAGAACCATTCATTTGTTTTCAGACAGACAATATCACAACTGTGGCATATGTCAATCATCAGGGCGGGACTCAGTTCCCTACCTATGAAAGAAGTATCTTGGATACTTTCTAGGGAAATTGTTGTTCCCTCTCTGTGTCCTAATCCTAAGAATTGTTTGGAGAGATCCTTACATTCTCTGGATGTTGTAAGAGCTTTGAAATATTATGTTGAAGCTACTAAAGATTTCAGGAAGACTTCTAGTCTATTTGCTGTCTTTTCTGGTCCTAGGAAAGGTCAGAAAGCTTCTGCCATTTCCTTGGCATCCTGGTTAAAGCTTTTGATTCATTAAGTTTATTTGGAGTCGGGTCAGGCCCCGCCTCAGAGAATCACAGCTCATTCTACTAGATCAGTTTCCACTCGTGGGCTTTTTACAGAGGAAGAGGTTTCAAGGGCTTTATCAAAAATAAAAGTTAATAAGTCTGTGGGTCCAGATAATATTCATCCAAGGGTTCTAAGAGAACTTTGATCCGTAATAGCTACTCCATTAGCTGATTTATTTAATCAGTCACTTCTAACAGGAGTTGTTCCAAAAGACTGGAAAATTGCCAATGTAGTCCCTCTTCATAAAAAGGGTAGTAGGGAAGATTCTGCTAACTATAGGCCAGTCAGTTTGACCTCAATTGCAGAGAAATTAATGGAAACTCTTTTAAAGGAAAGACTTGTATCTTTCATTCAGACAAACAACTTAGAAGACAAAGGTCAGCATGGTTTCACTGCTGGAAGATCTTGCCTGACTAATCTAATTGATTTCTTTGACCATGTAACTAAAATAATAGACCAGGGAGGAGCCGTAGATGTTGCATATCTAGACTTTAGCAAAGCATTTGACACCGTCCCACACAACAAACTTATTCACAAAATGTATTGCCTTGGAATAGATGCTAAGATTGTTAAGTGGGTAGAATGCTGGCTTAAAGATAGACGACATAGGGTTTCAATTAATGGAGTACATTCAAATGAGGCATCAGTTACTAGTGGTGTTCCCCAAGGGTCAGTTCTTGGGCCTGTTTTGTTTAACATGTTCATAAGTGATATTGGAAGTGGGCTTAAGGGGAAGGTTTGCTTGTTTGCTGATGATACAAAAATTTGTAACAGGGTAGATGTTCCAGGAGGAGTTGATCAAATGAACTGTGATATTATTAAATTTCAGATCCCATTTATTTGACCAGTCCTCTAGTTTATTATTACCAAGAGCAAAATTATGCATATAGGATCCAAAAACCCAAAGGCCAATTATAGTCTCAATGGTACATTACTGACTGTAATTAAAGAAGAAAGGGATTTGGGAATTATTATTTCAGATGATTTAAAATTTGGTACACAATGCCGCAGTGCAGCCAGCAAGGCCAGTCAAATGCTTAGTTGCATTGGAAGAGGTTTTAGTAGCAGAAATAGCAAGGTTCTTATGCCACTTTACAGATCATTAGTTAGACCAAATATGGAATACTGTGTACAGTTCTGGAGACCATATCTTCAGAAAGATATAAATAAACTAGAAGCTGTCCAAAGGAGGGCTACTAAAATGGTACATGGTCTAAAATATAAAACGTACAAAGAAGAGTGGTTTTCCGGTGGGAGGAGCTGTGCAGTGTGAACACGCTGTGTCGGCGTCGGGAGCCGAAGTTCGGACAGCTCAACACTACTCTCTCCTATAGCCTCATCTCCCGTTGTTGGTGCGTCTAGCATCCTAGGGAGTCGGGCAAGTTCTATCTAAGCCCAGGCAGGAAACTCACAAAAGACTCAGTATCGGCTTTTATGTCAGAGCCGCAACTTCGTTCCACTGCTGGGGTCCGGTAACCTGAATACCTTGACGAGGGATTCCTACTGACTTGGTTCTCTGTCGCCTGCATAACATGTCTCTACTATATGAGACAGTTTACCCCTTTAAAAGCGTGCACAAGCAGCAGTACAGCATCCTGTAAGTTCGGTGGTGGATAGTGAAAGAGCCTTACCTTCATTGGACAAACCCTGAGGACCAGCCGTACCCGTTGTGGGGTAGCGTTACCCCCTAGGGTACTTCCAGAGCGGTAAACTCTCCGGAATCACTGGAAGCAATAAAAGTTAAGCTACCGGCAGCTTGCTGTTTGGGGTTTGGGGATCTTCTGTATTTAAATACAGCAAACGGCTGTTCACTAGGACTGCCTAGAAGGGGGGAAAAAAAAAAAAGGAGTAATTGGATACATCTTGTATTATATTCTTCTCCCTGAGAATATTACACAGGACGCTCTCAATCAGGCCTGAAGTGTACAGCCTGAGCCTAAAATTTCCCTGGTCGCTATTTCTTTGGGAAAAGAAGGGGGAAGGGAAAAGGGAAAAAAAAAAGAGAGAAAAAAGTATATTTATTTTTGACTTTTGGTGATCTTTTGTCAAAATTTTCTCTTTTCTTCTTGTTTCAATAGTAGTAATATTGTTCCCATCCTTTTAAAAGGAAATGGTGTAAGTACTCTACAGTGTGTAACAGAAAAAAGCCAAGAAATTGGGAGTTATTGTTTTGTTATCAGATTTAGGTAATTTTCATCTTTGCAGAGTTCCCTTTTATTCCCGTTTGTAAATGTGGGTACTATAAGGGTAAGACTACGCTGACCCAATAATTAGCCCACACAAGTAGTCTATACAAATAGGTAATGCTAGTGTTCTCTGGCGTTTTTTGTATAAAGGAGATTTTTAGTTAAATGTCCTTTTAGCACTATTGATTCCTTCTATCTCACTACAAAGAATCTGGTTGATAGTTGGTGACCACGATAAAGAAAGGGAAAAGCTTCCCCTCATTTGTGATCTGTTTAAATATTTTTTCTTCTAAAGGAGACCAGGTTCTTTAGGAACGTAGATAATTTTATTGCAAGCCACTTCTAAGAAACTACAATAGGTATAACATTGACCAACTTTATACTCTATAAGTAGCCTGTTTATTTTTCACATTATCTGGGGAATTTACCTGTATTATATGTTCCCGTTTTCTAGATATCTATCTAACTGGTTATTAGACTTTGGAAAAGTTTATCTGTCTTAGAGATTGCAGGCCTTATTTTTTTCACTGTTGGACTTTTTATTTTCTGCACTGGGTAATAAAGAAAGGTAAAAAAAAAAACAAAAAAAAAAACACCTAAGAGACACATAAGAAAAGGATAAGATACAAGGTACACGCACCAATAAGAAAGGAGCAGGAGGATACAATATACACACTTAATATAATTTTTTTTTTTTTTTTTCACGTATTCAAGCTATATTTTTTTACACGTTCACTTCCTTTTGCCTGGCATTATATGTGGGGGAAGGGGAGTTTTTTTTTTTCTCTCACTCACGTTTTGAATGGAAAAATGTATCACGCAGGGGAAATCTAATTCTCCTAAAATGCCTGTGAAAACGAAAGATAAGAAAAATAAGACAATCGACACCAGTTTAGATAGTACAATGGAACCTAGCAGGTCCCCATTTGATTCACAAGCCCTTATAGCTAAAATATCAGAAGTATTTTCGCCGCAATTTGAAGCTATTAAAAAAGAGCTGGGCTCAATTGCTGTCGAAATAGGCTCATTGTCAGTTGAAGTAAGACAGTTCTCAGCGAGGTTAACAGAAGCAGAGGCCAGGATCTCTGATATAGAAGATCAGACGCATATCCAGGCTGACACCCTACGAAAACAAGAATCCAAAATTAAAAATATGCAGCTACGCCTGGAGGATCTTGAGGATCGCTCCAGGCGCAACAATATTAGATTAGTAGGGCTTCCCGAACAGTCAGAATTTGAGGATTTAATAAAATTTACGTCCACTACACTACCCCTCTCTCTTGGTATGCCATCCCACTTGCTACCACTCACGATTGAGCGTGCACACAGATTGGGCCCCAAGAAGTCATCTTTAGATGGAGTCACAAGGAGTAGGGTCTGTCTATTCAAACTTCTTAAATTTCAAGATAAAGTTGATTTATTGAAACTGTTTAAAAAATCTGATCCTCCAGTATTTGGAGGCAGCAGGATACTATTGTTTCAGGACTTCTCTTTTGAGACCTCATCTAAAAGAAGACTTATGGCCCCCCATTGCACACAATTAATAAATAAAGGGTTAAAGGCTTGTATGGTTTACCCTGCCAGAATTATAGTTGAGGATCTCGCTGGTACTAGGCATGTATTTGATGAGGTTACAGAAGTTAAAAAATACATTGAGAGCAGTTAATCGTAGAAATGCTACCAACTAGAGTCTATAACGTTATTAGCAATGTTGAAGACTACACTCTCAATGTTAGACATGGGTAGCAAAGTTGTTATTTTGTTTAATTGTTTTTTATGGCTGCGTGTTTTTTTTTTTTTCTTTGTTTTTTTTTCTTTCCTTCCCGTTGCCGCCGCTTTCCTCTTCCCCGGTCCCGCGCCCCCGGCTCGCCCCGAATGGACTGCCTCCTACAAATTGCTTAATTAGTTAATTAATTTGAATCAGGATGGTGGAAGGAATTAAGGTTTTGTCCTGGAACATAGGAGGGATATCCTCCCCTATTAAACGTAAGTTGGTCATTAAGACCCTAGCAAGATATAATCCAGATGTTGTTCTCCTTCAGGAGACTCATCTTAATTAATATGAAGCTGCTAAATTGAAGATAAAATGGGTAGGGGAAGTAGTCTCTACGACTGGTCCATCTAGAAAATGTGGAGTTGCTATTCTTTTTCATAAAGAGTTGGAATATAAGATAGATAAGGTAGAAATAGATCCAGCCGCAAGATATATTCTTATCCATGTGTTTATAAAGAACATTAAATTTATATTTTGTAACATATATGCTCCAAATAAGTTCTCTAGAGAATTTTGGGAGAAAATTAAAATTAAATTATTTCCCTTTATTACTGAAAATCTAATCTTAGGGGGCGATTTCAATGCCACTTTATGTCCGGTGCTAGATAGACTATCTAATAAAAATAGTTAGTGTATGAAAAAAAATGCAAAATACCTATCACAATTTTGCGCTAGCTTAAAATTAATAGATGTATGGCGTTTAAAAAACCCAGATAAACAATTATTTTCTTGTGAGTCTAAAACACATGGCACCTTTTCGAGAATTGACCTATTTTTAATTACGGAGAATCTATCTATTCAGAAATTAGAGACAGGAATCGGAGATATTATCATCTCAGATCATGCAATCATTTCTCTGGCATTTCTTACTGGCCTGAAAAAAAGGATTCAAACGCCTAGTTTTTATTTTCCTCGATATCTGTACACTAATATTAAATTTGTTAATTTCTTGAAATCACGCTGGCAGCTATACTTCTCGGACAATATAAGTTATTCTAATAAACCGGTAATAAAAGAAGAAGAGAAATAAATAAAAAGAATATAAAAAAAAAACGTACAAAGAAAGACTCTATGATCTAAATATGTATAGTTTAGAGGATAGAAGGGAAAGAGGTGACATGATATAAACCTTCAAATATATGAAGGGACTTAATAAAATAGAAGCTGAAAGCATTTTTCACAAAAAAATAAATGTCAAAACAAGGGGTCACAATCTAAAGTTAGAGGGTAGTAGATTCAGGAGAAATTTGAGGAAGCATTTTTTTACAGAAAGGGTGGTGGATTCATGGAATAAACTTCCATTTGAGGTGGTAAACACAAAGGCCTAGATTTGGAGTTTGGCGGTAGAAGGGCTGTTAACGCTCCGCGGGTTTTTTTCTGGCCGCACCATAAATTTAACTCTGGTATCGAGAGTTCAAACAAATGCTGCGTTAGGCTCCAAAAAAGGAGCGTAGAGCATTTTTACCGCAAATGCAACTCTCGATACCAGAGTTGCTTACGGACGCGGCCAGCCTCAAAAACGTGCTTGTGCACGATTCTCCCATAGGAAACAATGGGACTGTTTGAGCTGAAAAAAAACCTAACACCTGCAAAAAAGCAGCGTTCAGCTCCTAACGCAGCCCCATTGTTTCCTATGGGGAAACACTTCCTACGTCTGCACCTAACACTCTAACATGTACCCCGAGTCTAAACACCCCTAACCTTACACTTATTAACCCCTATTCTGCCGCCCCCGCTATCGCTGACCCCTGCATATTATTTTTAACCCTATGTACCCCTAATCTGCTGCCCTAACATCGCCGACCCCTATATTATATTTATTAACCCCTAATCTGCCCCCCTCAACGTCGCCGACACCTGCCTACACTTATTAACCCCTAATCTGCCGAGCGGACCTGAGCGCTACTATAATAAAGTTATTAACCCCTAATCCGCCTCACTAACCCTATCATAAATAGTATTAACCCCTAATAGAATCAGCCAATAGAATGCGAGCTCAATCTGATTGGCTGATTGGATCAGCCAATCGGATTGAACTTGATTCTGATTGGCTGATTCCATCAGCCAATCAGAAAATTCTTACCTTAATTCCGATTGGCTGATAGAATCCTATCAGCCAATCGGAATTCGAGGGACGCCATCTTGGATGACGTCCCTTAAAGGAACCGTCATTCGTCGGGAGACAACGGAAGAAGAGGATGGATCCGCGTCGCCTGCTTCAAGATGGACCCGCTCCGCACCGGATGGAAGAAGATCGAAGATGCCGCTTGGAGAAGATGTTTGCCGGTCCGGATGTCCTCTTCTTGCCGGATAGGAGGAAGACTTTGGAGCCTCTTCTGGACCTCTTCAGCCACCGGATGATGGATCGCCAACCCTCGCTTGGGTTGGATGAAGATGTTGGAGCCAGGACGGATCGGTGATACCTGGATGGTGAAGACAAGGTAGGAAGATCTTCAGGGGCTTAGTGTTAGGTTTCTTTAAGGGGGGTTTGGGTTAGATTAGGGGTATGTGGGTGGTGGGTTGTAATGTTGGGGGGGGGTATGGTATGTTTTTTTTTACAGGCAAAAGAGCTGAAATTCTTGGGGCATGCCCCGCAAAGGGCCCTGTTCAGGGCTGGTAAGGTAAAAGAGCTTGTAACTTTTTTAATTTAGAATAGGGTAGGGAATTTTTTATTTTGGGGGGCTTTGTTATTTTATTAGGGGGCTTAGAGTAGGTGTAATTAGTTTAAAATTGTTGTAATATTTTTCTTATGTTTGTAAATATTTTTTTATTTTTTGTAACTTAGTTCTTTTTTATTTTTTGTACTTTAGCTAGTTTATTTAATTGTATTTATTTGTAGGAATTGTGTTTAATTAATTTATTGATAGTGTAGTGTTAGGTTAATTGTAGGTAATTATAGGTAGTTTATTTAATTAATGTATTGATAGGGTAGTGTTAGGTTTAATTATATCTTAGGTTAGGATTTATTTTACAGGTAAATTTGTTATTATTTTAACTAGGTAACTATTAAATAGTTCTTAACTATTTAATAGCTATTGTACCTGGTTAAAATAATTACAAAGTTGCCTGTAAAATAAATATTAATCCTAAAATAGCTATAATATAATTATAATTTATATTGTAGCTATATTAGGATTTATTTTACAGGTAAGTATTTAGCTTTAAATAGGAATAATTTATTTAATAAGAGTTAATTTATTTCGTTAGATGTAAATTATATTTAAGTTAGGGGGGTGTTAGGGTTAGGGTTAGACTTAGCTTTAGGGGTTAATCCATTTATTATAGTAGCGATGAGCTCCGGTCGTCAGATTAGGGGTTAATAATTGAAGGTAGGTGTCGGCGATGTTAGGGAGGGCAGATTAGGGGTTAATACTATTTATGATAGGGTTAGTGAGGCGGGTTAGGGGTTAATAACTTTATTATAGTAGCGGTGCGGTCCGCTCGGCAGATTAGGGGTTAATAAGTGTAGGCAGGTGTCGGCGACGTTGAGGGGGGCAGATTAGGGGTTAATAAATATAATATAGGGGTCGGCGGTGTTAGGGGCAGCAGATTAGGGGTACATAGGGATAACGTAGGTGGCGGCGATGTACGGTCGGAAGATTAGGGGTTAATTATTTTAAGTAGCTGGCGGCGACGTTGTGGGGGGCAGGTTAGGGGTTAATAAATGTAATACAGGGGTCGGCGGGGTTAGGGGCAGCAGATTAGGGGTACATAAGTATAACGTAGGTGGCGGTCGGCAGATTAGGGGTTAAAATATTTTAATCGAGTGGCGGCGATGTGGGGGGAGCTCGGTTTAGGGGTACATAGGTAGTTTATGGGTGTTAGTGTACTTTAGGGTACAGTAGTTAAGAGCTTTATAAACCGGCGTTAGCCAGAAAGCTCTTAACTCCTGCTATTTTCAGGCGGCTGGAGTTTTGTCGTTAGAGCTCTAACGCTCACTTCAGAAACGACTCTAAATACCGGCGTTAGGAAGATCCCATTGAAAAGATAGGATACGCAAATGGCGTAGGGGGATCTGCGGTATGGAAAAGTCGCGGCTGAAAAGTGAGCGTTAGACCCTTTAATGACTGACTCCAAATACCAGCGGGCGGCCAAAACCAGCGTTAGGAGCCTCTAACGCTGGTTTTGACGGCTACCGCCGAACTCCAAATCTAGGCCAAAGACTTTAAAGGAATTTAAAAATGCCTGGGACATGCATAAGGCTATCCTAAGGAAAAAGTAACATGTAATATAGGTAGACTTGATGGGCCTTTTTGGTTCTTATCTACCGTCAAATTCTATGTTTCTAAGAATGAAACTTCGGTTGATCAGATTTGCAAAGCAGCAATTTGGTCTTCTTTGCATACATTTACTAAATTCTACCGTTTTGATGTATTTGCCTCTTCGGAAGCAGTTTTTGGTAGAAGGGTTCTTCAGGCAGCTGTTTGAGTTTGATTCCTCTGCTTATGTTTTAAGTTTTTTCTTTTCAATTATGAGAAAAACTTATTTTTTTGGACGTGGATTTAATTTTTTCAGCAGAAAATGGCTGTTTTTATTTTTATCCCTCCCAGTGACTACTGGGAGGGACTCTTGCCAATTACATGAAAGAAAACATAATTTATGTAAGAACTTACCTGATAAATTAATTTCTTTCATATTGGCAAGATTCCATGAGACCCACCCTTTTTATGGTGGTTATGTTTTTTTGGTATTTTATTATGCTTTTTACTCCTCCTCCTATCACCCCACTACTTGGATATTCGTTAAACTCAATTGTGGGTGTGGTGAGGGGTTTATTTATAGGCATTTTGAGGTTTGGGAAACTTTGCCCCTGCTGGTAGGATTGTATATCCCATACGTCACTAGCTCATGGACTCTTGCCAATATGAAAGAAATTAATTTATCAGGTAAGTTCTTGCATAAATTATGTTTTCTAATCATGTGGAGTATTTTTTTTAATCTGGCTGATAATGTGAAACAGAAGTGCGGTTCAAGAAAAATAAGACATTTTATTTTAGGTGAGCTGTTGTAGTATTACATGCATTAAAGGGACATAAAATTGTAATAGAATACTGGGATATATTGCAATGTAAGCTAATTAAAATGCTGTTTAGACCTTTGTATCTCCAAGATCTGAACCACGTTAAAAGCAGCCCATTGCCAGTTCTAAAGACAGTTAGCAAACTACCATTAGGGGCCGATTTATTATGGCTCGTATTGTGCCTACGCCGGAAACAGGAGTTAAGAAGCCGCAGTCTTAAGACCGCTGCTCCTTAACTCATCCGCCGCTTCTGAGACAGCGGACAACAATCAGCCCGATCGCATACGATAGGGTTGATTGACACCCCCTGCTAGCAGCCGATTGGCCGCGAATCTACAGGGGGCGTCATTGCACAAGCAGTTCACCAGAACTGCTTGTGCAATGTTAAATGCAGACAGAGGCCTCTAGTTATCAAGGTCTGGCGGACCTGATCCGACCCTGTGGATCAGGTCCGCCAGACCTCGCTAAATACGGCGAGCAAATACGCTTGCCGTATTCAGCATTGCACTAGCAGCTCACAAGAGCTGCTGGTGCAACGCCGCCCCCTGCAGACTCGCAGCCAATCGGCCGCCAGCAGGGGGTGTCAATCAACCCGATCGTACTCGATCGGGTTGATTTCCGGCGATGTGTGTCCGCCTGCTCAGAGCAGACGGACAGGTTATGGAGCAGCGGTCTTTGTGACCGCTGCTTCATAACTGCTTGATACATATGCCCCAGAGTATGCTGACAGCATATGCTACAGCGGATTATGTCCGTCCGACAAATGATAAATTGGCCCCTATGTGCGCATGCACCATACACTCAAGCTGATAGATGAGAGCATGCTTACTAGCCAGCACTGAATAATGTACTGAGATTGGCACTGCAGGGGAATAAAAAAGGTTCCGGTCTTTTAGTTAAAAAAAAAAAGCATGCACATATTGCAGAGCCGTGGATTACAATAATATGCAGGGGCTTATTCTCAATGAGAAAAAAAATAGTCCCTCCAAACAGTTTTTACTAATCTTAGAAGGTCTAATTATTTAATAATCTTTCTTAACCAGGGCTTTATGAATTCCAAGAGAAAGGAAGCCACAGCGTCCAGAATTTTACTTCTAGTTTCAAAGATTTTGTATTCTTCAAATGGTTTCAAACAAATACAGTACCCATCTTGTTGGCTTTCAATTTTGATTTACCTTTGTCGACCCTTGTTCTCTATCAACCAAACCTTCTTATGTAGATGTCTAAATATTTCAATTCTTGAAAAGTAACGTTTGTTTAAAACCAACTGATCACCATCGACACTCAACCACATTTGTTTTAACAAGTAGAAGTGGGAATTCGTTATTGCTGTATTTTTTCATAATCACTGCATATTTGAGGATCAGGGAGATGTACAAAATACATAAACTGCTCTGAGAATAACCTCAGCGCACAATGCTGTCTTCCCTAGGCTTTGACAACATCTCTAAATCTTGTTTTTTAAAGGAATCTCTACAGTACTTTGTTCGTAAATTATATTAGTTAATATTTTTTTTTATTTATTAAACAAATGCTCCTTTCTGGCTCTGGGACTGATTATCTAAAGCTCTCTGCTCTGGTGAGATTAACTAAGTCTGGTTAGTACTATAAGGCCCCTAAAATAGTTTTAGAAACACAAATTTTACCTTGAGAGCTGTTTATCTCGCTATGCTGGGCTCTGGAAGTAAAGGAGAGACATATATACTGTAATATAAAAACAAAACAAAGAGTTTGCTGGGTTTTTCTCCATGCTGGCAAGATTTTGATCATCAGGCGCTAAAGTTGTGCTCCCTGGCAAATTTTGCATCTTGCGGTTCATAATGCAGGAAGAGTTTATGGGGTCATGAGGCGGCGGACACAAATTAACCAGATTGACTATGATCGGGTTGATTGACACCCCCTGCTAGCGGCCGATTGGACGCAAATCTGCATGGGGCGGCATTGCACCAGCAGTTCACAAGAATAAATGCCGACAGCGTATACTGTTGGCATTTATCGATGTGCAGCGGACATGATATGCTACATTGTATCATGTCCGCTCGCACATTAATAAATTGATCCCTATTACTTTACTTCATTATGTCTGTGTGTTGTGAGGAACTTAATCTGTTTACTAGTTAATAATTAAAGGGACTGTCTACTCCAGAATTTGTATTGTTTAGAACACTAGATAATCCCTTTATTACCCATTCCCCAGTTTTGCATAACCAACACAGTTATAGTAATATACTTGTTACCTCTGTGATTATCTTGTATCTAAGTCTCTGCAGACAACCCCCTTATTTAAAGGGGCAGTAAACCTACACAATAGTGTTATATGATTATGCACATAGTGCAGAATTATATAACATTATCTTAGCGGCAACTTTATATAACAAAGTATTTCAGAGATATTTTTTCACTAAGTAGAATTTTGCAGAATGCCGCTCCTGGCTCTACTAAGCTGGCTCTACTAAGCGGGTCTGTTTTTCTCCTAAGCGCATCGCAGCACGCTGTCTAGTCACAGCCGGCCGATTGTGCCATTAAACTGAATGTAGCTCGCTACCAGACTAGAGCGGGAGCAAGCTACATACATACCCGCTGAGTTGAGCCAGGAGCGGTGTTCAGCAAAATTCTTCTTAGTGAAAAAATATCTCTGAAATAATTTGTTATATAAAGTTGCCACTTAGATAATGTTATATAATTCTGCACTATGTGTTTACTGCCCCTTTAAGTTCTTTTGACAGACTTGCATTTTAGTAATTCAGTGCTGACTCCTAAGTAACCCCACGGGAGTGAGCACAATATTATCTATATGACACACATGAACTAGCGCTGTCTGTCTGTAAAAACCTGTCAAAATGCATTTAGATAAGAGGCAGCCTTCAAGGGCTTAAAAATCAGCATTAGCTTTCAACAACTAAGAATACCAAGAGAACAAAGCAAATTTGATGATAAAAGTAAATTGGAAAGTTGTTTAAAATTTCATGCCCTATATGAATCATGAATGTTTATTTTGACTAGAATTTCCTTTTAACCTCAGCCAGGTTAGGCCCCCAAATCAAATTTTAAAACAATCCTCATTCAGGGCTAGATTACGAGTGGCACGTTTACGGGTTTATCACGTCTCTCTGCATGCATCGGAATTAGCACGCGTATTATAGGTTGAAGAAAGTGCGACTTCAGAGCTCTGGTTAACTTTTACGCTCTACAAAAAGTTATATCATTTAATAGATATTTGTTAGATCAGCTATGATCAGTCCATTTTTATTTATTTTTTTGGTAGATCTGACAAAATAACAGAGATATTAGGTATTAAATTAGGGTGGCTGGCCCCTCCCCCTTCAATTAAAAAAATATAATTCAGGCTAATAGACCTTTGTTATATCAGGTTAGAGCAAGTGTTCATTGTGTTACATGTAACATGTAAACTATGGTATAAATAATCATACTGTGGGATCCTATGTTTTCAAATGGAGTGTTAGCCCCTCATAACAAAGAATTGGGCAAAAAGTTATAAAAATTTGATATATATTTGTTAGTTCAGGACGGTAGGATCAGTCAGTTGTGTTATTAAATCAAACATAATAACAGAGATATTAGGTATTAAATTAGGTTGGCTACCCCCACCCATTAACATTTCAGACAAAAAAAATCAATCATGCTAATAGACATTTTTTTAATAAGGTAAGCGCTAACATGCCAATGGTGGTATTTATTATTTGGTGGTGGGGAAAACCGGTCATCACCCCCCTTCCCTCTATTTAACATTTTTGTTTGTTAGATCAGGAATGACCAGTCAGTTGTTTTGTTAGATATAGCATACTAGGTATTAAATTAGGGGTCTGACCCCCCTACACACACACACACATCACAATTTAAAAAAATAAATCATTCAGGCTTATAAATCTTTGTTAGTGATCTTTTCTACTCATGAAAACTGAAAAATAACAAATAAAACAGACTTCTAGCACATATACAGCATTACAAGAGAAGAAAATATATCAACTTTTAGACTAATAATCAGTTACATAGTTGCACACAAATAAATGTGCTACCCATGTTCTTACACACCACCGTCATAAATCTAAAAAAAATATGAAGTGTTGTCCTCCCCCGTGAACAATTGTTAATATAATATTACTATTATTATAACATATCTATTAAACTGGATACGTTTTGGTCTGAAATTGCATTAAACCCAAAAATGTTCTATCCTGATTCAGATAGAGAATGCAATTTTAAACAACATTCCAATTTACTTCTATTATCTAATTTGCTTCATTCTTTAGAAATCCTTTGTTGAAGCAATAGTAATGCACAAGGGTGAGACAATCATACACAGCACCTATGTACAGCCACCAATCAGCAGATACTGAGCCTATCTCGATATGCTTTTTAGTAAATGATATCAAAAGAATGAAGCAAATTAGACAATAGAAGTAAAGTAGAAAGTTGTTTAAAATTGCATGCTCTTTCTAAATCATGAATGAAAAAATTTGGGGTTCATGTTTCTTTAAACGTATTGACCAGACCTGATCTAACATATATAGCTATATATTTGTTGTACTATTTTTGTTATGGGGGGGGCTGGCACCCCATAATGAATATATAGCGGGTCCCACAATATAATAATATAATTATTAATACTACCTTTTGCCTTTTTGATCTTATGTAATAAACTGATTTAACCTTATCCATCAAAGGTCTGTTATTTTTTGTCTGAAATTTTGATTTGAGACCTAACCTGGCTGAGATGGAGATTGTCACCCCATAATAAATATCTAAAGGGACCCACAATCTGATTATCAATGCCAACTTTTGTGTCTTAGGTCTAAAGTAATAACACTTAATCTAACCTGATCTAAAAAAATAACTTTTAGCCTGAATGGGTTTTTTTGTCTGAAATTTTTAAGTGGGGACTAGACCCCTAATTTAATACCTATTTATGTTATATCTAACTAAACAACTGACTGAACATACCTGACCTACCAAAGATCTATTAAAGTTAATAACTTTTTCTTCATAAATGGAAAGAGTCCACAGCTGCATTCATTACTTTTGGGAATTCAGAACCTGGCCACCAGGAGGAGGCAAAGACACCCCAGCCAAAGGCTTAAATACCTCCCCCACTCTTCTCATCCCCCAGTCATTCTTTGCCTTTCGTCCCAGGAGGTTGGTAGAGAAGTGTCAGAAGTTTTCGATAGTCTCTTATGGAGGGTAGTACTCTTCGGCATGGGACTTGAGTTTTAAGTAGTCCTGTCAGACTCTCAGTGAGAACATGTGTGAAAGTTAGAGTCTGGAGATGCAGGGAGAGTCTTTCTGCGAAACCATCCCGACTCATATTAACAGCTCCACAAGCAATCAGCATTGACGAGTTTCGCTACCTGCTTTTTTCTCTCAAGTCCATGGCAGAAGCGATGCTACTATCTGTCACACTTGAAGGACCTTGTTCCTGTTCCATGGCGTAGATTCCGGTAAGATTGTTTCATTTTACTTTCATCATGGATGTATTGTAATTACAACTATTTATCCGAGAGGGACTTCAGCGGAGCTCAGTTAGTGAGGCGGGTTCTGTTGTGTTTTCAGCCTGGTGCCTCCGGTTTTTATATTTCCCGCCTCCTAACCAGCCGCTATATCTAAAGTGTTTATATTAAACAGTCTACTGTTTCTTAACCTAGTCGTGCAATGCTACGTGAAGAAGCAGCTCTCCTCAACCAAACCGCTGTACAGTAAAATTGGTTTACCTAAATGCGTTTCCAATTACTATACTAGCTGCAGAGTATTTATGAGAACATTGAAATAGTTGGTTTTGCTCATTGAAACCACAATTCTATGTTCTCAAGAAAATTCCAATTTAAATAGGCTGAACATGCAGAAAGAGAAAACATGTTTATCTCTCTCTCACTAAGGAACAATCTCACACTGGGGGATTTCTGCTGCTGCCTTTTTCTTTTCAGAGCTTTTCTAAAGATAATTCTGCAGAATTCAATATTTTTAGTATAGGTGGCATTTCAACAGGTAAACCACCAGCTATTTCAAATGACAAAATAAAGGCGAAGGACCAATTTCTAAACAATTTATTATACTCACATTAAGGGATACAAAATACAGTACAATGTTCCTTTAAGTCAGACTCTGGCATATAAAAAACACATCAGTTTCTCTGTCACATATTTTTTTCCATGTAAGCTTTACTTAGAATAAGCTACGACAAACACCTAGCATAAGCATAATAAACATTTGTTTATTTTTCACATTGTTTTAAATAACAATGTAACTTCCTGTCACTTTATATGATCCACCTACACCTCCTTGGTTTGTTAATATGTAGTATATAACTTAAGCTTTACTACACAACTTGAGTCATTCCTGGGTTATTTTCTTATGAATGAACAGCAGCTATGGCAACATTTCTAGTGTTAGACAGGGCATTACAAACTGCTTTAACACAATGCAAAAATAATGTAAAAAGCTGCGTCTCTAATAAATCATAGTTTGGTGTGGGGTAGGTAACTGAGTGATAGGTAGTGGGAGAAAGTTACAGTCTGTGCCTAGGTTAAAGGGACATGGAAGTGCAAATTGCTTTGTAAAAGCAACCATCTCAATTTGTGAGTGACTGCCCTGGATTCTGATCGCTGTCCTGCCAGCCATATTTGCAGGATTTCCGTTAGCCCTGCCCGTGGATGAAATGAACATGCCCACAAACAGCCCAAACATGCCCATCGACTGTCCAGGCATGCCCACTATCGTGGCCCCACCCCTCCTGATGCGGCCCCACCCCCAAAACAGCAGTAGACCTCTGGCAATCCCCGAGTCCTGGACACAAAGTCATAAATGTGGGAAGTATGTCAAACCCAGATTTTTTTTTTCCTGTGGGGTTGTTAAAGAGGATTTTCAATTATAAGTAGAAAGAATGGGAGTCATGCAGAACTTGTTAGCTCTTTCACTTTGCAGCACTGCTCTGCATCAGGCTGTTTTCTTCAAACAGCGCTGCACTATGTACATTTTCCAATGCAACCAGAGCGAAGCACCATTTGAAGAGAACAGTCAAATATGGAGAAGGACCAGCTCTCATGGATTTTTTTCAACCCCACCCCCCAAGTCTTTCTTGGTCTGCAAAGCTGAGACTCCTGAATGTAAGACATTCTTGTGAGCAATTCACTCTTTTTGTTATTACTTTTTTGTGCCTTATAATTATAAGATGGTAAAACAAAAGCAAATTAAATGTATTCAAGAAACATTTTAAAAGTTTAAATTTTCTCTACAGCTAATTTGGAATGAGATTGTCAACTGCTGCATTACATTAAAAATTGCTTTATTCTCCAGTTAATCAACACATTGCAATTGAGCTGGTGCTTTAGTGTAACTGCCTAATTTAAACCAAATTTAATTTAAAAATGACCTGCAGAAACATCTTCACTTAAAAAAAAAATCTCATTGCAGAAAGTGAAAAACAGTTCTGCCTCTAGATAAATGATTCAGATAAAGCTGCAATAAAGAAACACTTTCAATTTACTTTTATACATGTAAAACAAATTAAATAAAGTGTTATGCACATATATGGACATCTTAAACATCAATATATTAAAGGGTTTAAAAGGTAAAAGGTATATGTCAAAATGTTTCAATGGGAAAGGCTCAATGGTGTGTGTGTATTTGTATGTGTATACACGTGTATATATGTGTTTCTATGTGTACATATGTTTCAAGAAAATTTTATTTTGAATTTTATTTATATTATTTTATATATATATATATATGTATATACAGGGGGCTAGCTGAATACATTGGGTGAGACAGTGACAAGCAGCTAGCTCACAGTAGTGCATTGCGTCTGAGCCTACCTATGCAGGCTTTTCAACAATGGATACCAAGAGAACAAAGCAAATTAGATAAGAGAAGTCAATTGGAAAATTGTTACAAATTGCATGTTCTTTCTGAATCATGAAAGTTTAATTTTGACTTTACTGTCCCTTTAATATCATTGCTTCCCTGCAAATCTATGTACACAGAATCAACCCCAAAAAAGGATACAAAGAGAAATAATTTAATTTGATAATAAATATTGGATTTATTTTTTATCTAATTGTTTAATGGGAAATAAATTAAAAAAAAAAAGTGTTTGCTCATTTTAGTGTTACACAGTTGATTACTTATATAACTATGTGGTCGATCGCATTCCTTTAAAAAAATGTATCAACTGAATTATCTGCAAAAATCCCCATAGACTCTAAAAGTGATTTTCTGTAGCAAATATTTTTCTAAAGGGTTGGAATCGACCCCCCTATGTGTTTAAGCCCTGCAAAGTAGAGCGATATCAATAGAGCAGGATGCATTATCTTTTGTGCAACCTCATGCTAAGAATCAAGCATAGCCTGGTACTTTAACCAAAGCGTCTTAAAGGGAGATTAAATACTTTGAGATGGTAATATAAAATGATGAATCGTATATATAAAAAAAGTCTGCAATATACTTTCATTATTTATTTTGTCCCCTTTTCCTCTAATTCCATTCTGACATTGTGAGCTTTTCAGCTCCTTTTAGAACTGGAAGTGCAGAACACTGTTATATTTCACACAGCCATTGGCTGCACACTCTAGTGACTTATTTATAACTGTCCCTAATTGGCCAGAGAAGGTAACCTAAGTTACAACATGGCAACCTTATACTTATATTTTCAATATTAAAACTGTTAATGAAGCTTTAAAAAATACATCTACATGTTATTCTCAGACTAATCTTTTCTTTGAATGCATCATTCTATCTAACATTTATTTGGTGTTCCCTTAAATGCAGCCGAAATCTTTTTTAGCGCATTTTATACTTTCAAGGTATAGGGCAGGGAGCGCTGTTGGCACTCAAGTGCAATCCAAAATACCACTGAAAAATGTAGCACTTTTTAAGACTTGAAGTAAACTATTATTATTAATAGTATAGCACAGAACTACATGAGAAACTCCACTAGTTGCGCACACTTGGCTCAAGCGATATCCAAGGTGAATTTTACTTCATACCCCCAAACTAGTAAAATTATGTGAGGGATTTAGCGCACACACGCTATCCAACATGAAGATGTTACCATCCCTAAACTATTGCTTGAGCACTAAAAAATAACTTTAGACATGTAATATCAAAATAGTAATAGAAGGGCTAATGATGGTGAAGAGATGTTAACACAGAACAGTGCTAATATTTTTGTGCTACATTTGTAATCTAGGCCAAAGTCATCTCCAGAGCAGCAGTGCACTAATGTTTCAGAGCTGAACACAGCTGTTGAATGGTGGCTACTCACGTTTGACTCTTGTTATTGTCTTTCTGGTTGTGATTATCTGCCAGTTACAGCTACACTATATGGCCAAAAGTATGTGGAGACTTGAGCATCTCACATATATGAGTTGTTAGACATCCCATTTCAAAACCATGGCCATTAAAGGGACAGTAAACCTTGAAAATAATGTTATATAATTCTGCACATAGTGCAGAATTATATAACATTATATTAGCTGTAACAGGAACACTTTTAACCACAGTCTTCTAGGGCACAAATGCAGCACTGGACAGTCCACTGTAGTTTAAAAGGCTTTATTTTTCACAGCAATAACAAACAGGCACTTCATTTTCAAAAGAGGGAAATCCTTCCTCTGCAGCAAAGTTAAGTACTTTTAAATGTGTCCCAGCACTTCACAGCATTCCACAAGTGCTTTGTAAAAATAATGTCCTTTTACAGTTCACAGGAACAAAAGTCTTTTACACAGTGTAACAAACACACACCAGCTTCTGTAGCTGCGTAACTCTCTCTCAAGGCCTAAGTGAGGCTGCTATTTAAACCCTCACAACTTCTAATAAGCCACACCTGTGATTAGCTGCTGGACAGCTTCACAGCTGTCTGGGATAATGGCCCACCCTCTCTCCAATTATCCCAAACCCCAGGGACCCAGAACACAGTTTATCAACTGCATAATCAAATACACACTCTTTCTCCCTGGGGTTTTAACTGAAAGGAGAAATAGCATGTACAATGCTTGGTCTTAAATATCTTCCATTTATAACCAGGCCTTGCTTTCTGTCACATATCCTCCCCCCCTCCCAGCTCACACCCAGTGGGTTGAGCAACCATGGACATCAATGAATGTACCCGAGACAAACCATCAGCATTGCCCTGCAAAAGACCAGCCCTGTGCTCAACAGTAAAATTGAAGGGTTGCAAGCTAAGAAACCACCTAGTAACCCTTGAATTTGTTTCCTTATTCTGACTCATCCATGTGATTATTAATTTAAAATTTCTTCCCAACAGATAGTACCTAAGGGTCTCTAAAGCCCACTTAATGGCAAGGCATTCTTTCTCCACTATAGAATAGTTCTTTTCCTGTGAAATAAGTTTTCTGCTTAGGAAAAGGACAGGATGCTCTTCTCCCTGACACTCCTGCGAGAGAACTGCTCCTAAACCAACATCAGAGGCATCTGTCTGTACAATAAAATCTTTAGCAAAATTGGGGGTTACCAAAACTGGATGTGCACAAAGGGCATCTTTCAAATGCTTAAAAGCTTGTTCTGCTTCTGGGGACCATTTTATCATAATTGGGGCCTTTGCTTTTATGAGATCTGTCAAGGGTGCCGCAATTGTAGCGAAATTCGGGATAAACCTCCTATAATAACTAGTTATCCCAATAAATGCTCTTACTTGTTTTTTAGTTAGAGGCTGTGGCCAGTTCTGTATGGCCTCTACTTTTGTTGTCTGAGGTTTAACTAATCCTCTACCAATAGTATAACCCAAGTACTTAGCTTCCTGTAAACCAACAGTACATTTTGCAGGATTGGCAGTTAACCCAGCGGACCGTATTGCATCAAGTACTGCTTGAACTTTTGGAAGATGGGATTCCCAATCTGTACTATAAATTATAACATCATCCAAATATGCTACCGCATAACGAGCATGGGGTTTCAGAATTCTATCCATCATCCTCTGGAATGTTGCCGGGGCCCCATGTAAACCAAATGGCAACACCGTATACTGAAATAAGCCCTCTGGGGTTGAAAAAGCTGTCTTTTCCTTTGCTTGACTAGTGAGAGGCACCTGCCAATACCCTTTCGTTAAATCAATTGTAGTGAGATAACGTGCTTTTCCTAGCCTTTCTATCAACTCATCTACTCTAGGCATTGGGTAGGTGTCAAATTTGGAAACACAATTAAGCTTACGAAAGTCATTACAGAACCTTAATGAACCATCCGGCTTTGGAACAAGCACGATTGGACTGTTCCACTCACTTTGTGATTCCTCAATTACCCCAAGCTTTAACATTTTTCTACCTCCAGTTTAATAGCCTTTCTACGAGCCTCAGGGACCCTATAGGGTTTAAGGCAGACCTTCTTCCCTGGTTCTGTTATTATGTCATGCTTAATAACATTAGTTTTTCTCGGTACCACAGAAAATACCTCTTTGTTTATTCTAATAAAATCCTTGACCTCTCGCTTCTGATGTATAGATAGGGTTTCCGATATATTTACCTCTGGTTCAGTGACAGGGAGTTCTGTAGGTTTTAAGGCAACTAAAACTTCCCTATCTTTCCAAGGTTTTAACAGATTTATATGATATATTTGCTCAGGTTTCCTTCTCCCTGGCTGACTTACTTTGTAATTAACATCACCCACTTTCTCAATTATCTCATATGGGCCCTGCCAAGTAGCCAAGAATTTATTTTCAACTGTAGGGACCAGAACTAACACCCTATCCCTAGGTTGAAACACCCTGGCTCTAGCATTACGGTTGTAGCTGTACTTTTGTGCTTTTCCCATATGTTCCCTTACAATGGGCATGACAGCTTCCATACAATCCTGCATTTGGGAAATATGTTCAATAATACTTCGATAAGGTGTTGTCTCTTGCTCCCAAGTCTCTTTAACTATATCTAGTAATCCCCTGGGATGCCGCCCATATAACAGTTCAAATGGGGAAAAACCTGTAGAAGCCTGGGGAACCTCCTTGATAGAGAACATTAAATAGGGTAACAGAAAGTCCCAATTTCTCCCATCTGTGTCAATTACCTTTCTTAGCATACTTTTGAGAGTTTTGTTAAACCTTTCTACTAAACCATCAGTCTGAGGGTGATATACTGAGGTCCTTAGTTGTTTTATGCCAGACAACTTACACAATTCTTTTGTAACCCTGGACATAAATGGAGTTCCTTGGTCTGTCAAAATTTCCTTCGGTATCCCGACCCTGCTAAACATTAGCATGAGTTCTTTTGCTATGGACTTTACAGAGCTGTTACGAAGGGGAACTGCCTCAGGATAGCGTGTAGCATAATCAAGGATTACCAGTATATACTGATGTCCTCTAGCAGATTTAACCAGCGGACCCACCAAGTCCATAGCAATTCTTTCAAAAGGCACATCAATTATAGGCAAGGGCACTAAAGGGTTACGAAAATCTTTAGCAGGAGCTGTAAGTTGACACTTAGGGCATGAAGCACAATAATCCTTGATGGCTACAAATATCCCTGGCCAATAAAACCTTCTAAGAACTCTCTCTTTGGTTTTCTCAACTCCCAAATGCCCCCCTAGAATGTGGTTATGTGCAAGATTTAATACAGTGTTTCTAAAAGTCTGGGGCACCAAAAGTTGTTTAACAATGTCTGTTCCTTTCTTCTCTACACGATATACCAAATCATTAACTGCTTCAAAATAAGGATAGGGTAATACATTTCCTGGCTGTGTCACAACATCATTTATAACCCTGATTTCTCCAACATAGGTGTGTCCGGTCCACGGCGTCATCCTTACTTGTGGGATATTCTCTTCCCCAACAGGAAATGGCAAAGAGCCCAGCAAAGCTGGTCACATGATCCCTCCTAGGCTCCGCCTACCCCAGTCATTCTCTTTGCCGTTGTACAGGCAACATCTCCACGGAGATGGCTTAGAGTTTTTTAGTGTTTAACTGTAGTTTTTATTATTCAATCAAGAGTTTGTTATTTTAAAATAGTGCTGGTATGTACTATTTACTCAGAAACAGAAAAGAGATGAAGATTTCTGTTTGTATGAGGAAAATGATTTTAGCAACCGTTACTAAAATCCATGGCTGTTCCACACAGGACTGTTGAGAGGAATTAACTTCAGTTGGGGGAACAGTGAGCAGTCTCTTGCTGCTTGAGGTATGACACATTCTAACAAGACGATGTAATGCTGGAAGCTGTCATTTTCCCTATGGGATCCGGTAAGCCATGTTTATTAAGATAGTAAATAAGGGCTTCACAAGGGCTTATTAAGACTGTAGACTTTTTCTGGGCTAAATCGATTCATTATTAACACATATTTAGCCTTGAGGAATCATTTAATCTGGGTATTTTGATAAGATTATATCGGCAGGCAACAATTAACGGCTGTAATGGATAATTCTGTCAAAAACATTTTAGCCAAAATGCACACTTATCAGCGTAAGCGCGACTGCTCTGTTTTAGATACTGAAGAGCATGACGACGCTGATAATAATGGTTCTGAAGGGCCCCTAAACCAGTCTGATGGGGCCAGGGAGGTTTTGTCTGAGGGAGAAATTACTGATTCAGGGAACATTTCTCAACAAGCTGAACCTGATGTGATTACGTTTAAATTTAAGTTGGAACATCTCCGCATTCTGCTTAAGGAGGTATTATCCACTCTGGATGATTGTGACAAGTTGGTCATCCCAGAGAAACTATGTAAAATGGACAAGTTCCTAGAGGTCCCGGGGCTCCCAGAAGCTTTTCCTATACCCAAGCGGGTGGCGGACATTGTAAATAAAGAATGGGAAAGGCCCGGTATTCCTTTCGTCCCTCCCCCCATATTTAAAAAATTGTTTCCTATGGTCGACCCCAGAAAGGACTTATGGCAGACAGTCCCCAAGGTCGAGGGAGCGGTTTCCACTTTAAACAAACGCACCACTATACCCATAGAAGATAGTTGTGCTTTCAAAGATCCTATGGATAAAAAATTAGAAGGTTTACTTAAAAAGATGTTTGTTCAGCAGGGTTACCTTCTACAACCAATTTCATGCATTGTCCCTGTCGCTACAGCCGCGTGTTTCTGGTTCGATGAGCTGGTAAAGGCGGTCGATAGTGATTCTCCTCCTTATGAGGAGATTATGGACAGAATCAATGCTCTCAAATTGGCTAATTCTTTCACCCTAGACGCCACTTTGCAATTGGCTAGGTTAGCGGCTAAGAATTCTGGGTTTGCTATTGTGGCGCGCAGAGCGCTTTGGTTGAAATCTTGGTCAGCTGATGCGTCTTCCAAGAACAAGCTACTTAACATTCCTTTCAAGGGGAAAACGCTGTTTGGCCCTGACTTGAAAGAGATTATCTCTGATATCACTGGGGGTAAGGGCCACGCCCTTCCTCAGGATCGGCCTTTCAAGGCCAAAAATAAACCTAATTTTCGTCCCTTTCGTAGAAACGGACCAGCCCAAAGTGCTACGTCCTCTAAGCAAGAGGGTAATACTTCTCAAGCCAAGCCAGCTTGGAGACCAATGCAAGGCTGGAACAAGGGAAAGCAGGCCAAGAAACCTGCCACTGCTACCAAGACAGCATGAAATGTTGGCCCCCGATCCGGGACCGGATCTGGTGGGGGGCAGACTCTCTCTCTTCGCTCAGGCTTGGGCAAGAGATGTTCTGGATCCTTGGGCGCTAGAAATAGTCTCCCAAGGTTATCTTCTGGAATTCAAGGGGCTTCCCCCAAGGGGGAGGTTCCACAGGTCTCAATTGTCTTCAGACCATATAAAGAGACAGGCATTCTTACATTGTGTAGAAGACCTGTTAAAAATGGGAGTGATTCATCCTGTTCCATTAGGAGAACAAGGGATGGGGTTCTACTCCAATCTGTTCATAGTTCCCAAAAAAGAGGGAACGTTCAGACCAATCTTAGATCTCAAGATCTTAAACAAGTTTCTCAAGGTTCCATCGTTCAAAATGGAAACCATTCGAACAATTCTTCCTTCCATCCAGGAAGGTCAATTCATGACCACGGTGGATTTAAAGGATGCGTATCTACATATTCCTATCCACAAGGAACATCATCGGTTCCTAAGGTTCGCATTCCTGGACAAGCATTACCAGTTCGTGGCGCTTCCTTTCGGATTAGCCACTGCTCCAAGGATTTTCACAAAGGTACTAGGGTCCCTTCTAGCTGTGCTAAGACCAAGGGGCATTGCTGTAGTACCTTACTTGGACGACATTCTGATTCAAGCGTCGTCCCTTCCTCAAGCAAAGGCTCACACGGACATCGTCCTGGCCTTTCTCAGATCTCATGGATGGAAAGTGAACGTGGAAAAGAGTTCTCTATCTCCGTCAACAAGGGTTCCCTTCTTGGGAACAATAATAGACTCCTTAGAAATGAGGATTTTTCTGACAGAGGCCAGAAAAACAAAACTTCTAGACTCTTGTCGGATACTTCATTCCGTTCCTCTTCCTTCCATAGCGCAGTGCATGGAAGTAATAGGTTTGATGGTAGCGGCGATGGACATAGTTCCTTTTGCGCGCATTCATCTAAGACCATTACAACTGTGCATGCTCAGTCAGTGGAATGGGGACTATACAAACTTGTCTCCGAGGATACAAGTAAATCAGAGGACCAGAGACTCACTCCGTTGGTGGCTGTCCCTGGACAACCTGTCACAAGGGATGACCTTCCGCAGACCAGAGTGGGTCATTGTCACGACCGACGCCAGTCTGATGGGCTGGGGCGCGGTCTGGGGATCCCTGAAAGCTCAGGGTCTTTGGTCTCGGGAAGAATCTCTTCTACCGATAAATATTCTGGAACTGAGAGCGATATTCAATGCTCTCAAGGCTTGGCCTCAGCTAGCGAGGGCCAAGTTCATACGGTTTCAATCAGACAACATGACAACTGTTGCGTACATCAACCATCAGGGGGGAACAAGGAGTTCCCTGGCGATGGAAGAAGTGACCAAAATCATTCTATGGGCGGAGTCTCACTCCTGCCACCTGTCTGCTATCCACATCCCAGGAGTGGAAAATTGGGAAGCGGATTTTCTGAGTCGTCAGACATTGCATCCGGGGGAGTGGGAACTCCATCCGGAAATCTTTGCCCAAGTCACTCAACTGTGGGGCATTCCAGACATGGATCTGATGGCCTCTCGTCAGAACTTCAAAGTTCCTTGCTACGGGTCCAGATCCAGGGATCCCAAGGCGGCTCTAGTGGATGCACTAGTAGCACCTTGGACCTTCAAACTAGCTTATGTATTCCCGCCGTTTCCTCTCATCCCCAGGCTGGTAGCCAGGATCAATCAGGAAAGGGCGTCGGTGATCTTGATAGCTCCTGCGTGGCCACGCAGGACTTGGTATGCAGATCTGGTGAATATGTCATCGGCTCCACCATGGAAGCTACCTTTGAGACGAGACCTTCTTGTTCAAGGTCCGTTCGAACATCCGAATCTGGTCTCACTCCAGCTGACTGCTTGGAGATTGAACGCTTGATCTTATCGAAGCGAGGGTTCTCAGATTCTGTTATCGATACTCTTGTTCAGGCCAGAAAGCCTGTAACTAGAAAGATTTACCACAAAATTTGGAAAAAATATATCTGTTGGTGTGAATCTAAAGGATTCCCTTGGGACAAGGTTAAGATTCCTAAGATTCTATCCTTCCTTCAAGAAGGATTGGAAAAAGGATTATCTGCAAGTTCCCTGAAGGGACAGATTTCTGCCTTGTCTGTGTTACTTCACAAAAAGCTGGCAGCTGTGCCAGATGTTCAAGCCTTTGTTCAGGCTCTGGTTAGAATCAAGCCTGTTTACAAACCTTTGACTCCTCCTTGGAGTCTCAACTTAGTTCTTTCAGTTCTTCAGGGGGTTCCGTTTGAACCCTTACATTCCGTTGATATTAAGTTATTATCTTGGAAAGTTTTGTTTTTGGTTGCAATTTCTTCTGCTAGAAGAGTTTCAGAATTATCTGCTCTGCAGTGTTCTCCTCCTTATCTGGTGTTCCATGCAGATAAGGTGGTTTTACGTACTAAACCTGGTTTTCTTCCAAAAGTTGTTTCTAACAAAAACATTAACCAGGAGATTATCGTACCTTCTCTGTGTCCGAAACCAGTTTCGAAGAAGGAACGTTTGTTGCACAATTTGGATGTTGTTCGCGCTCTAAAATTCTATTTAGATGCTACAAAGGATTTTAGACAAACATCTTCCTTGTTTGTTGTTTATTCCGGTAAAAGGAGAGGTCAAAAAGCAACTTCTACCTCTCTCTCTTTTTGGATTAAAAGCATCATCAGATTGGCTTACGAGACTGCCGGACGGCAGCCTCCCGAAAGAATCACAGCTCATTCCACTAGGGCTGTGGCTTCCACATGGGCCTTCAAGAACGAGGCTTCTGTTGATCAGATATGTAGGGCAGCGACTTGGTCTTCACTGCACACTTTTACCAAATTTTACAAGTTTGATACTTTTGCTTCTTCTGAGGCTATTTTTGGGAGAAAGGTTTTGCAAGCCGTGGTGCCTTCCATCTAGGTGACCTGATTTGCTCCCTCCCATCATCCGTGTCCTAAAGCTTTGGTATTGGTTCCCACAAGTAAGGATGACGCCGTGGACCGGACACACCTATGTTGGAGAAAACAGAATTTATGTTTACCTGATAAATTAATTTCTCCAACGGTGTGTCCGGTCCACGGCCCGCCCTGGTTTTTTAATCAGGTCTGATAATTTATTTTCTTTAACTACAGTCACCACGGTATCATATGGTTTCTCCTATGCAAATATTCCTCCTTAACGTCGGTCGAATGACTGGGGTAGGCGGAGCCTAGGAGGGATCATGTGACCAGCTTTGCTGGGCTCTTTGCCATTTCCTGTTGGGGAAGAGAATATCCCACAAGTAAGGATGACGCCATGGACCGGACACACCGTTGGAGAAAGTAATTTATCAGGTAAACATAAATTCTGTTATTATTTCTTGCCTCTACCAATGTTGGATCCTCCCATTGGGCTTTTTTAAAATTACCAGGGCCACCAACCAGATCTATCAAATCATCAATATTTTCCGAGCTAGTATTTGGTACTTCATTACTCTGAGAAGGTTGATCACCTACTAATACAGGCATAGGGCAATAAATCTTATTTTTCTCCTTTTCAATGGAACCCTCTTCAAAATCAGTTTCAGAGAAAGGAAATACATAAATATCAGAAGTTTGACATATTTCTGGAGATTCCCATAACTCCAGAAATTTTGGAAAATCTCTCCCTATCACCACCTCATGGGCTAAATTCGGTACTACACCCACACAATATTTTAATTTACCACACTGAGTCTCAATCTCCACCTCAGCTGTAGGATATTCCCGTTTATCTCCATGAACACAGATAATTCCCATTTTTTCCCCATAATCTAATATTGCATCTGGTACTAAAGATTTAGCCACTAGTGTGACCATACTTCCTGAATCAAGCAAAGCCCTAGACACTTTACCATTAACCGTCACAGTACACCAATGGGAATCATTATTAACAGAGCTGTTGCTATTAGACAATAGTGAATGTGCAACATTACAGTCCATAAATTCATCTTTATCACAGTCTCTAGCAATATGCCCAACCTCATTACATTGAAACATGTTACAGGTTGGTTATATTTAAATGTTTCCTTAATTCCTGGGGAAATGTCTCTGGTGTTTTGCCTATACACCTGCTGCTCTCTTATCCCCTTTATCCCCTGAACAGTCTTACCAGTTCTTGTAGAGCTCTGGGACTTGGGATTGTGGGGCTGATCCATTGAAGATTGTTGCAAAACTTCTCCTGAAGCTATAAATCTTTCGACCATTGCAATCAACTGATCCGCTGTTTGAGGATCACCTTGATTACCCACTGCCGCAGGGAAGCAGGTAATCCACGCTGAAACCGGTCCATCACCAGTAGTTCCACTAGTTTTTCTGATATGGCTTGAACCTCTCGTTGCAGAGTTTGTGTAGCACTTTGTTGCTCTTCCCGGGTCTTCCTGAATGTCTCAGCTTGCACAGCAGCCATCTGTTGTATCAACAATTCAGTGTTCTCCTTCTGTGATTTAGCCAGCAGCATAGCACTCTCTGACTGGGCCAAGACCAACTGTTGCAGTGCTGCACTATTTTCAGCAGCTTTTCTGTTAGTCTCCTGCTGTATAGCATTAGAATGGATCAAAGCTTTAATGACTTCCTCCATGTTGCTTGCTGATTATTATGCCCACAGACATACAACGTGGTTACCCGTATTCTCCACCAAGTCTTACAGGAACACTTTTAACCACAGTCTTCTAGTTCACAAATGCAGCACAGGACAGTCCACTGTAGTTTAAAAGGCTTTATTTTTCACAGCAATAACAAAAAGGCAGTTCATTTTCAAAAGAGGGAAATCCTTCCTATGCAGCAAAGTTAAGTACTTTTAAATGTGTCCCAGCACTTCACAGCATTCCACAAGTGTTTTGTAAAAATAATGTCCTTTTACAGTTCACAGGAACAAAAGTCTTTTACACAGTGTAACAAACACACACCAGCTTCTGTAGCTGTGTAACTCTCTCTCAAGGCCTAAGTGAGGCTGCTATTTAAACCCTTACAACTTCTAATTAGCCACACCTGTGATTACCTGCTGGACAGCTTCACAGCTGTCTGGGATAATGGCCCACCCTCTCTCCAATTATCCCAAACCCCAGGGACCCAGAACACAGTTTAACAACTGCATAATCAAATACACACTCTTTCTCCCTGGGGTTTTAACTGAAAGGAGAAATAGCATGTACAATGCTTGGTCTTAAATATCTTCCATTTATAACCAGGCCTTGCTTTCTGTCACATAGCGCAAACGTTATACAACATAATATTCCCTTTTAATTTTTTTAAAAAACAGCTGTTTTACAGACCCTCTCTCTGTGCTCTGCTGAGCGGGTCTGTTATATTCACACAGCCCATCGGGCCAGCTGTATAGTCACAGCCCGGCCCGACCGTGCCATAAGACTAAGTGCAGCTCGCTCCTGCTCTGTCTGACAGCAGGAGCGAGCTGCATTGTGTATAATGGCGCGGTCGGGCCAGGCTGTGACTATACAGCTGACCCGATGCGCTGTGGAATAAAAACAGACCCGCTCAGCAGAGCACAGAGAGCGGGTCTGTAAAACGGCCGTTTTTTAAAAAAATTAAAAGGGAATATTATGTTGCATAACGTTTGCGCTAATATAATGTTATATAATTCTGCACTATGTGCAGAATTATATAACATTATTTTTAAGGTTTACTGACACTTTAAAATGGAGTCGTCATCCCCCTTTATGGCTACAACAACCACAACTGTTCTGGAAAGGTTTTTCACAAGATTTTGGAGAGTGTCTGTGGGACTTTGTAACCAATCAGCCAAAAGAGTATTTGTGAAGTTAGGCACTAATGTTGGAGATCGTCTGACTCACAACATGCATTCCAAATTATCGCAAAGGTGTTCACTTGGGCTTAGGTTATTATTATTATTATTATTATTATCATTTATTTGTATAGTGCCGCCAAATTCCATTGGATAGGTTGAGGGCAGGGCTTTCTGCAAACCATTTGAGTTCCTCCACACCAAACTCATCAAACCATGTGTTCATGGACCTTGTCTTTGTATCCTGTAGCATTAAGATGCCTCTTCATTGGAACTAAGTGACCAAGCCCAAATTCTGAAAAACAGCCCCAGACCATTATCCCTCATCCAAACTTTATAGTATAGACTGTGCATATCCCAGTAGGTAGCATTCTCCTGGCATCCACCACACATGTTTCCACAGCTCTAGAGATCAGTTGAGGTGTGCTTTACACCACACCAGCCAATGCTTGGCAATGTGCATGTTGATGTGAGGATTGTGTACAGCTTTTCAGCCATAGAAACCCATTTCATGAAGCTCCCAACACACACTTCTTGTGCTGCTGTTGCATCAAGAGCCAGTTTAGAGCTCTCTAGTAAGTGATGTAACAGATTGTAGGTGATTTTAACTCTGTGTACTTTAGCACTTGACAGCCCCTCTCTGTGAGTTTTTGTGGAATTCCTCATTGTGACTGAACTGTTGATGCTCCTAGACATTTCCACTTCACAATGATAGCAATTAAAGTTGACTGGGCAGATTTAGTAGGGCAGAAATTTAATCAACTGACATGTTAGAAATGTGGCACCCTATGACAGTGCCACATTTAAAGTCACTTAGTTCTTCAGAACAAAAATGAATATGTGAGTAGCGCCTATAAAGGCTTAAAGTGAAAGTAAATCCTAGCGTTTTACAAAAGCTAGGATTTACTATTGAAACAAATAAAGGGGACTTTCATAAGATACTTCATGTAGAAAGCTCCTTTATTTGATTCAATCGATCTCCATTTTTACCTTGTACAGCATCCCATGGCAAAAGAAATTTGGCTAAGGAAACTTATAAAAGGTAAACTGAACATTCATAAGGGGAAAAAAAGCCAGAATAATTAGCCACCAAAAAGAGAATGACATCACTTCCTGTATCGTGTACTATGGGTTCTGGCTGTACTACTTCCGGTTCGTAGTGTGTCATTTCCGTTAATTGCATCATATCCGGTTAGTGGATATAGTGCATTGTGATGCTACGGAGGAAATATTTGTTTCGGGTTGTTGCCAGGATTACTAATGGTAGTGGTTATTATCCTAACACTATTGGAGACATCCTAAAATCTGGTTGTGACCAGTATTGCATAATGACAGTGGCTGCTTATTATAAATCAGTAGTAGATAATACTTTGAAAGATCTAAGCGATTTAAATAGCTTTAATTGGTCAGAGATATATATATATATATTTAATATATATATATATATATATATATATATATTTAATAGAAGTGTTTAAAATATAAAAAAAACATTAGAAAATTAAAAAAAAAATGAAATCAGAGTGCATGTGTATAGGCACCGAAAAATAATAATAATGATAGACAAAGCAAAATGAAGGAAACAGCTCGAGTTTCTTTTGTACAAATATACAAAATTAAAATCAGATAGACATATGATACATATGAATTAGTTATTCCTAGCAAGAATACATAAAATATAATTTAGAACATTTGATATGTTCTTGTAAATAACGTCTTATTTGACAATTCTAGAATACAATAAAAGCATATTTAATGCATATTTCTGTTTAAAATGTAATATTGCAATATGACTTGAAATTTTATAATTAATGATAGGATCGACCACTGTAAGTTTGACAATAGATTGATCCAATTAACAATTTAAAGGATATGTGACCCTCGGTATAGTGGTAGTCAATATTGTATCACTAAGGTCTATACTGGTGTTCTTAAAAGTTTGATGAATAAGGTATTTTTAATGTGAGACACAAGTAATTGTGACAGGATTCAGAAAACTGTATGGGGTATACTTTAAATTAGCCCATAAAGAATTAGTAACACTAGAGGTGATAGATAAGATTACAAACACTCAATATAATTGTCAATCTTAGAAAAATCCACTTACATTCGACTAGGAGTAGTTTTTTTCAGGACTTTACATACATCATCTTTTTACCATTTAATTTGTAATAAATGTTCTCTTATCCGATCTTTCAATTTTCTCGTAGTTTGGCCTACATATTGAACTCCGCAACCACAGTCAATCAAATAAATTATTCCTTCATCTGTGCATCTTATTAATTAGTTAACCTTAAATTTATCATTTGTTACATGTGATTTAAAGGTATCTGTAGTTATACCATGTTTGCACGCCTTGCAATTGTGGCATGGAAAGAAGCCTTTGAGTGTGTTACCTCTTACATCTTTGGTTACTTCTGTTGATGGTTTCTTTAGAGCACTTGGAGCCAGAATAGTTTTTAGATTTCTTGTTTTTCTATGTATGAAATGTGGTTCTAGGGCTTAGTTGTTCTCCAATAATGTTATCTTCTTTTAAGATGTTCCAGTGTTTCCGAATTATTTTTTCTATCAGATGTTTGTTATCATTATATTCAGAAATAAAGGGAACATCTAAGAGATCTTTAGTAAACCCTTTGTCTTTTTTACATTTGTATGTGAGCATATTTGTTCTGTCCATCGCATTCACTTCTCTAATAGTTTCCTCAATTGAGGACTCATTATACCCTCTGTCTAAGAACCTCTCTTTAAGAATGAGTGATTGTTCCAGCCATTGTGCATCACTTGAACAATTTTTTCTCACCCTCATCATCTGTCCTTTAGGGATGTTTCTTCTGTTATGTGTGATCAGTCCACGGGTCATCATTACTTCTGGGATATAACTCCTCCCCAACAGGAAATGCAAGAGGATTCACCCAGCAGAGCTGCATATAGCTCCTCCCCTCTACGTCAGTCCCAGTCATTCTCTTGCACCCAACGACTAGATAGGATGTGTGAGAGGACTATGGTGATTATACTTAGTTTTTATGACTTCAATCAAAAGTTTGTTATTTTAAAATAGCACCGGAGCGTGTTATTACTTCTCTGGCAGAGTTTGAGGAAGAATCTGACAGAGATTTTTTACTATGATTTTAACCGGAGTCGTTAAGATCATATTGCTGTTCTCGACCATCTGAGGGAGGTAAAGGCTTCAGATCAGGGGACAGCGGGCAGATGAATCTGCATTGAGGTATGTGGCAGTTTTTATTTTCTGAATGGAATTGATGAGAAAAACCTGCCATACCGTTAAAATGACATGTATGTATACACTTCAGTATTCTGGGGATGGTATTTCACCGGAACTACTGTGTTAAAGGTCACTAATCCTTTTAATAACTATTCTCATGTTAAACGTTTTTGCTGGAATGTAGAATCGTTTACATTGCTGAGGTACTGTGTGAATAAATATTTGGGCATTATTTTCCACTTGGCAGTTTTTTGCTTTAATTGTGACAGTTTCGTTTCTCTTCACTGCTGTGTGGGAGAGGGAGGGGCCGTTTTTGGCGCTCTTTGCTACGCATCAAAAAATTCCAGTCAGCTACTTTTATATTTCCTGCATGATCCGGTTCATCTCTGACAGATCTCAGGGGTCTTCAAACTTCTTTGAAGGGAGGTAAATTCTCTCAGCAGAGCTGTGAGAATTCTTATAGTGACTGTGTATAAAAAACGTTGTTTTGTTTTCTTATGTACAAATTTAATTAGTGTTGTTTTTTACTAATGGGAACAAACCTTTGCTAAAAGTTGTGTTGTTTTAAAGTTTGATGCAATAACTGTTTTTCAGTTCATTATTTCAACTGTCATTTAATCGTTAGTACCTCTTTGAGGCACAGTGCGTTTTTTTGCTAAAAAAGATTATAACCAAGTTGTAAGTTTTTTTGCTAGTGTGTTAAACATGTCTGACTCAGAGGAAGATATCTGTGTCATTTGTTCCAATGCCAAGGTGGAGCCCAATAGAAATTTATGTACTAACTGTATTGATGCTACTTTAAATAAAAGTCAATCTGTACAATGTGAACAAATTTCACCAAACAGCGAGGGGAGAGTTATGCCGACTAACTCGCCTCACGCGACAGTACCTGCATCTCCCGCCCGGGAGGTGCGTGATATTTTGGCGCCTAGTACATCTGGGCGGCCATTACAGATAACATTACAAGATATGGCTACTGTTATGACTGAAGTTTTGTCTAAATTACCTGAACTAAGAGGCAAGCGTGATCACTCTGGGGTGAGAACAGAGTGCGCTGACAATGCTAGGGCCATGTCTGATACTGCGTCACAGCTCGCAGAGCATGAGGACGGAGAGCTTCATTCTGTGGGTGACGGTTCTGATCCAAACAGATTGGACTCAGATATTTCAAATTTTAAATTTAAATTGGAGAACCTCCGTGTACTACTAGGGGAGGTCTTAGCAGCTCTCAACGATTGTAACACTGTTGCAATACCAGAGAAACTGTGTAGGTTGGATAAATACTTTGCGGTACCGGCGAGTACTGACGTTTTTCCTATACCTAAGAGACTAACTGAAATTGTTACTAAGGAGTGGGATAGACCCGGTGTGCCGTTCTCACCCCCTCCAATATTTAGAAAGATGTTTCCAATAGACGCCACCACTCGGGACTTATGGCAAACGGTCCCCAAGGTGGAGGGAGCAGTTTCTACTTTAGCTAAGCGTACCACTATCCCGGTGGAGGATAGCTGTGCTTTCTCAGATCCAATGGATAAAAAATTAGAGGGTTACCTTAAGAAAATGTTTGTTCAACAAGGTTTTATATTACAACCCCTTGCATGTATCGCGCCGATTACGGCTGCGGCAGCTTTTTGGATTGAGTCGCTTGAAGAGAACCTTAGTTCCTCTACGCTAGACGACATTACGGACAGGCTTAGAGTCCTTAAACTAGCTAATTCTTTCATTTCGGAGGCCGTAGTACATTTAACCAAACTTACGGCTAAGAACTCAGGATTCGCCATACAGGCACGCAGGGCACTGTGGCTAAAATCCTGGTCAGCTGATGTTACTTCTAAGTCCAAATTACTTAATATACCTTTCAAGGGGCAGTCCTTATTCGGGCCCGGTTTGAAAGAAATTATCGCTGACATTACGGGAGGTAAGGGCCACGCCCTACCTCAAGACAAGGCCAAAGCTAAGGCTAGACAGTCTAATTTTCGTCCCTTTCGGAATTTCAAAACAGGAGCAGCATCAACCTCCACTGCACCAAAACAGGAAGGAGCTGTTGCTCGTTACAGGCAAGGCTGGAAGCCTAACCAGTCCTGGAACAAAAGCAAGCAGGCCAGGAAACCTGCTGCTGCCCCAAAGACAGCATGAACCGAGAGCCCCCGATCCGGGACCGGATCTAGTAGGGGGCAGACTCTCTCTCTTCGCCCAGGCCTGGGCAAGAGATGTTCAGGATCCCTGGGCACTAGAGATCATATCTCAGGGATACCTTCTAGACTTCAAATTATCTCCCCCAAGAGGGAGATTTCATCTGTCAAGGTTGTCAACAAACCAGATAAAGAAAGAAGCTTTTCTACGCTGCGTACAAGATCTGTTAACAATGGGAGTGATCCATCCGGTTCCGTGGTCGGAACAAGGACAAGGGTTCTACTCAAACCTGTTTGTGGTTCCCAAAAAAGAGGGAACTTTCAGGCCAATCTTAGATTTAAAGACTCTAAACAAATTCCTAAGAGTTCCATCGTTCAAAATGGAAACTATTCGGACAATCTTACCCATGATCCAAGAGGGTCAGTACATGACCACAGTGGATTTAAAGGATGCTTACCTTCACATACCGATCCACAAAGATCATCACCGGTATCTAAGGTTTGCCTTCTTAGACAGGCACTACCAATTTGTAGCTCTTCCATTCGGATTGGCTACGGCTCCAAGAATCTTCACAAAGGTTCTGGGTGCCCTTCTAGCGGTACTAAGACCGCGAGGGATTTCGGTAGCTCCGTACCTAGACGACATTCTAATACAAGCTTCAAGCTTTCAAACTGCCAAGTCTCATACAGAGTTAGTTCTGGCATTTCTAAGGTCGCATGGATGGAAAGTGAACGAAAAGAAGAGTTCTCTCTTTCCTCTCACAAGAGTTCCATTCTTGGGGACTCTTATAGATTCTGTAGAAATGAAGATTTACCTGACAGAAGACAGGTTAACAAAACTTCAAAATGCATGCCGCGTCCTTCATTCCATTCAACACCCGTCAGTAGCTCAATGCATGGAGGTGATCGGCTTAATGGTAGCGGCAATGGACATAGTACCTTTTGCACGCCTACACCTCAGACCGCTGCAATTATGCATGCTAAGTCAGTGGAATGGGGATTACTCAGATTTGTCCCCTACTCTGAATCTGAATCAAGAGACCAGAAATTCTCTTCTATGGTGGCTTCATCGGCCACACCTGTCCAGGGGGATGCCATTCAGCAGGCCAGACTGGACAATTGTAACAACAGACGCCAGCCTACTAGGTTGGGGCGCTGTCTGGAATTCTCTGAAGGCTCAGGGACTATGGAATCAGGAGGAGAGTCTCCTTCCAATAAACATTCTGGAATTGAGAGCAGTTCTCAATGCCCTTCTGGCTTGGCCCCAGTTAATAACTCGGGGGTTCATCAGGTTTCAGTCGGACAACATCACGACTGTAGCTTACATCAACCATCAGGGAGGGACAAGAAGCTCCCTAGCAATGATGGAAGTATCAAAGATAATTCGCTGGGCAGAGTCTCACTCTTGCCACCTGTCAGCAATCCACATCCCGGGAGTGGAGAACTGGGAGGCGGATTTCTTGAGTCGCCAGACTCTTCATCCGGGGGAGTGGGAACTTCATCCGGAGGTCTTTGCCCAAATACTTCGACGTTGGGGCAAACCAGAGATAGATCTCATGGCGTCTCGCCAGAACGCCAAACTTCCTCGCTACGGGTCCAGATCCAGGGATCCGGGAGCAGTTCTGATAGATGCTTTGACAGCACCTTGGAACTTCAGGATGGCTTATGTGTTTCCACCCTTCCCGCTGCTTCCTCGATTGATTGCCAAAATCAAACAGGAGAGAGCATCAGTAATTCTAATAGCACCTGCTTGGCCACGCAGGACTTGGTATGCAGATCTAGTGGACATGTCATCCTGTCCGCCTTGGTCTCTACCTCTAAGACAGGACCTTCTGATACAGGGTCCATTCAAACATCAAAATCTAACTTCTCTGAAGCTGACTGCTTGGAAATTGAACGCTTGATTTTATCAAAACGTGGTTTTTCTGAGTCGGTTATTGATACCCTGATTCAGGCTAGGAAGCCTGTTACCAGAAGGATTTACCATAAAATATGGCGGAAATACCTATACTGGTGCGAATCCAAAGGTTACTCCTGGAGTAAGGTTAGGATCGCTAGGATATTGTCTTTTCTACAAGAAGGTTTAGAAAAGGGTTTATCAGCTAGTTCATTAAAGGGACAGATTTCAGCTCTGTCCATCTTGTTACACAGACGTCTGTCAGAAAATCCAGACGTCCAGTCCTTTTGTCAGGCTTTAGCTAGGATCAAGCCTGTGTTTAAAGCTGTTGCTCCACCATGGAGTTTAAACTTAGTTCTTAACGTTTTACAGGGTGTTCCGTTTGAACCCCTTCATTCCATTGATATAAAAATGTTATCTTGGAAAGTTCTGTTTTTAATGGCTATTTCCTCGGCTCGAAGAGTCTCTGAGTTATCAGCCTTACATTGTGATTCCCCTTATCTGATTTTTCACTCAGACAAGGTAGTTCTGCGTACTAAACCTGGGTTCTTACCTAAGGTAGTCACTAACAGGAACATCAATCAAGAGATTGTTGTCCCATCCTTGTGTCCAAATCCTTCTTCAAAGAAGGAACGTCTTTTACACAATCTGGATGTAGTTCGTGCCCTCAAGTTCTACTTGCAGGCAACTAAAGATTTTCGCCAAACTTCTTCCTTGTTTGTCGTTTACTCTGGACAGAGGAGAGGTCAAAAAGCTTCTGCTACCTCTCTCTCTTTTTGGCTTCGTAGCATAATACGTTTAGCCTATGAGACTGCTGGACAGCAGCCTCCTGAAAGAATTACAGCTCACTCCACTAGAGCTGTGGCTTCCACTTGGGCCTTTAAGAATGAGGCCTCTGTTGAACAGATTTGCAAGGCTGCAACTTGGTCTTCGCTTCATACTTTTTCCAAATTTTACAAATTTGACACTTTTGCTTCTTCGGAGGCTATTTTTGGGAGAAAGGTTCTTCAGGCAGTGGTTCCTTCTGTATAATGAGCCTGCCTATCCCTCCCGTCATCCGTGTACTTTTGCTTTGGTATTGGTATCCCAGAAGTAATGATGACCCGTGGACTGATCACACATAACAGAAGAAAACATAATTTATGCTTACCTGATAAATTCCTTTCTTCTGTTGTGTGATCAGTCCACGGCCCGCCCTGTTTTAAGGCAGGTAAATATCTTTTAAATTATACTCCAGTCACCACTTCACCCTTGGTTACTCCTTTCTCGTTGATTCTTGGTCGAATGACTGGGACTGACGTAGAGGGGAGGAGCTATATGCAGCTCTGCTGGGTGAATCCTCTTGCATTTCCTGTTGGGGAGGAGTTATATCCCAGAAGTAATGATGACCCGTGGACTGATCACACAACAGAAGAAAGGAATTTATCAGGTAAGCATAAATTATGTTTTTTTATCCAATTAGTATGGTGACAGCTGTTGTGATGGATATAATTATTACAGTCAACCTGCTTGAAATATGTTGAGGTATCTATCCCCAAGGCAGAACATACAGTGATCTGAGATGTCATCGCAGAAAATGCTGCATGTCTGCAGAAAGAACAGGACACATGCAGGAACTGTTACTACTTTAACTTTGCAGCGCTGCTCCACATCAGGCAGTTCTATTCAAAAAGAGCTTTGCTCTGGCACCACTGTGTAAGTTTTCCTTAACACAGCGCATCCACAGCAAAGTGCGGTTTGAAGTTAAAAGTCAAATATGCAGTATTGACTGGCTCTGCAGTGTTTACTGGCTCAAAAGTTCTGCCTCTGGGGTATCTATTGTTCTTGTGTGGTGTTGATATTGAGGTCAAAGAAGTGATTGTTATCGTAACTGTATTCATATGTGAATTTAAGATTATTTGTGTTATTGTTCATAATGTTTAGGGTATGTTTAAGCTCATCAATGTCCCACTTCCATATCATAAATATATTGTCAATGTATCTGCAATAGGGGACCAAGTCCGCACTTGCAGGGCATGAGTCCCAGAAAATGGACTCCCATTTGCCCATATAAAGGTTGGCATAACTGGGTGCGACCTTGGTCCCCATCACTGTACCACAAAGTGGTTTGTAGAATTTTCCTTCAAAGTTAAAATAAATATGCTTAAGGATGTAGTCTATCCCATCCATAACAAAGTTTTGGCATATCTAAGTCTTTGTTTAGGAAAAATTTTACAGTTTCTAGACCATCTGTGTGTGGTATACATGTATAAAGGGAGGTCACATCGCAATTGATCCATATATAGTGATTCTTTCGTGTAGTATTATTCAGAATGTTTAGGTCCTCAGTGGAATCTCTGAGATACAAAGGTAGTTTTGTGACATGTAGTAGTTTTGTGATATTTTTTTAAGTGTTTGTCGATGTATTCCGATAAATTGCTAGTGACTGACCCTGTACCAGAAATGATCAGTCTTCCAGGTGGTTGTATTAGTCATTCATGTATTTTAGGTAAATAATAAAATATCGGGATTTTTGGATAGATAACAATTAGATACTGTCACGACGTGCCATTGCTAGGGGCACAGTGTCCTCTCCATGCTCGTTGCCTAGGACTGTATCGGCTCAGTGTGCGTGCGGCGCTGACGTCATCGTCGCACGCTCCTAATGCCGGTCTCTTGGCGCCTTGCCAAGGGTATTTAAACAGGCAGCAAGCAACCTATCACTGCCCAAGTATAGGTGCTACTTCGTGTACCCCTGGCAGTGACAGATCTTTGCTGGACTGTTACCTGTTACTGAACCCTGCCTGTCTCACTACGCTAACTGGTTAACCCCTTATCTGCTGGACTGATACCTGTTACTGAACCCTGCCTGTCTCACTACGCTAACTGGTTAACCCCTAACTTGCTGGACTGATACTTGTTACTAAACCTTGCCTGTCTTACTACGCTACCTGGTTAACCCCTAATCTGCTGGACTGATACTTTGTTGCCGAATCCTTGCCTGTCTTACTATGCTACCTGGTTAACCCCTGAATTGCTGGTCTGCTTTTCTGTTGCTGTATCCTGTCTGCCTATTTGCCTTGTGCTGTCCTGCCTGTGGTGAGTGCCGCTCTTCTCGTTTTCATGATATTCTCTGCTCTGGGATATTCCCTATCTTTCCGACTCGACGCCGGGATAACAAGACTACTGGCCGAGTTCAGTCTGATAGAGGAGTATCCCACGAGCCTCACATTATACTTGGGCCATGGAACCGGATGAGGTGGCACGAGCTGTTTATCTCCAAGGACAGATGTTGGGAACCCATACTACACAATTGCAGAATATGGATTCTAAGCTTTAGGCTATCGCCGCTCAACTCTCCTTACTGGTCACTTCGAGGAGTACCACTCCTGTTGTTACACCGCCAGTCCCTGCTCCTAGTACCGTGGCTTTTCCCTCTGCTTCTGGAAGCATACCCCGGATACCTTTGCCTGACAAGTTTGAAGGTACTACGGATTGCAGGGGTTTCCTTAACCAATGCAGGCTGCACTTCCATAATGATCCCCACACCTTTCAGTCTCCCCAGTCAAGGGTCACCTTTATCATTTCCTTGCTGAAAGACAAGGCCCTAGCCTGGGTCTCTCCTCTTCTAGAACAGGACGCTTCACTCCTGCATGATGCTGATGAGTTCATCTCTGCTTTTTCTGCTGTGTTTGGGACTTCTGGCCGTACCTCTGCTGCAGAATATTCCCTCCTGGATCTTCACCAGGGCAACAGACCCGTGGCTCAGTTTGCCGTGGAGTTCTGCACCTTGGCACTTGAAAACACTTGGGATGGCAGTGCTCTCAAGGCAGCCTTCAGGAGGGGTCTGCATGAACGTATCAAAGATGAACTCACCTATCAGGATATTCCTTCTTCTTTGGAGGACTTTATAGCACTTTGTATCAGCCTGGACTCTCAGTTTCAGGAGAGACAAGCGGAGAGAGACCGAACTAGAAGGGTCCTCCCTTCTCGTCCCCCTGTTCGTCCTCTACCCCTTCTGCAGCTCCTGTTACCTCAGTGGAGGAATCCATGGACCTCTACTCCTTCAAACCTTCATAGTCCGAGAGACAGAGAAGGAGGAGACTGAGACTCCCCCCTTGGTTCAGGTTTGATCCATTTTGAGTCAGCACCCTGACCCTGACCGTCGGTGTTCTTCATTCCGAACAGCTCCAGTTTGAGTTCATTCATTCCCCAGCTCAGCCTGTCCTCCTTGGCCTCCCTTGGCTTTGCTTACACAATCCACAGTTCGACTGGGCTGAGGGACAACTGGCTTCTTGGGGTGCCTCCTGTTTCCACTCCTGCCTTGCTAAAGTCACTCCCCTGCTCTACGTTCCCATTGCCAGCATCCTGACTCCCTCCATCCTTCCTTTGGTATATGCAGACTTTGCTGATGTGTTTGAGAAAAAAGCAGCCGATGTGCTACCACCCCACCGTCCCTATGACTGCAAGATTGACCTCCTTCCCGGAGCCGCACTTCCTAAAGGCAGGACGTATCCATTCTCCAAGGCTGAAACCAAATCCATGGAGGAGTACATCCAAGAGAACCTAGCTAAAGGTTTAATTCACCCTTCTTCCTCTCCTGCTGGGGCTGGCTTCTTTTTTGTTGGTAAGAAGGATGGTGGACTCAGACCCTGCATAGACTACAGGGCCTTGAACAACATAACCATCAAGAATCACTATCCCATACCACTGATCACCAAATTGTATGACTCACTCCAGAATGCTCGCTTCTTCACTAAATTGAACTTACGTGGGGCATACAATTTAATTCACATCTCTCAAGGCCACGAATGGAAGACTGCATTCAACACAAGATCTGGGCATTACGAATACCTTGTAATGCCCTTTGGGCTGTGTAATGCCCCTGCAGTCTTCCAGGCGTTTGTCAACGACGTCTATCGTGACCTCCTCAATCGCACTGTCATCGTCTACTTGGATGATATCCTTGTTTTCTCTTCCACTTTAGAGGAGCATCACAGGCACGTGAGACAGGTGCTTCTTTGTCTCAGGGTTAACTCATTGGTAGCGAAGCTAGAAAAGTGTGAGTTTGATCAAGTCCGTATCCAATTCCTTGGATATGTCATCTCGAAGGAGGGTTTTGCCATGGATCCTGCTAAACTCACCGTTGTACTAGAATGGCCTCAACCTTCCTCCTTAAAGGAATTACAGAGGTTCTTGGGGTTCTCCAATTATTACCGCAAGTTCAAAAAGAGAACTCCATTGCCTTCAGACAGTACAAAACCCAGCAGCCAGACTATTGACCAATCAAACTCGCTCCTGCCACATAACACCTGTTCTCCACTCCCTGCATTGGCTTCCAATTAAATGGCGAACATATTTTAAAATTGGCCTGTTGACCTTCAAAGCCTTAAACAACCAAGGCCCACAGTACCTGAAAGAGCTCCTGACACCCTACATCCTATCCCGTTCACTTAGGTCAGCCAACACATCCCTCCTCTCAGTGCCAAGAATAAGGACAAACTCAGGCTCCAGAGCATTCGGCCACGCTGCCCCTACTTTCTGGAACCCTTTACCGTGCGCAATCAGAGAGGCACCGTCCTTACAGACTTTTAAAAAAGCTAAAGACCCATCTCTTCCATCAGGCATTCAGTTCGCTTATCTGACCTTCAGAAACTCCTAACTTTTATGTCTTATGTTGGTATATTTGTAAAGTGCTTTGAGTCTCACAGGGAGAAAAGCGCTATATAAATCGCAAATTATTATTATTATTATTATTATATTATAAAGAACTTTTCTCAAACAGTCGCTCCTCTCACTGAATTGACTAGACGGAATAAGGACTGCAAACATTGGCCTCCTGAGGCCATAAATGCCTTTTCTTCTCTGAAAAAGGCTTTCTGTTCTGCTCCTGTCCTCCGCCATCCTGATCCTGACCTACAGTTCACTTTAGAGGTTGATGCCTCCGAGGTAGGGGCTGGAGAAGTTCTTACCCAAAGAGACCCTCTGACTTCTAAATCACACCCTGTAGCCTTTTTTCTAAACGTTTCACTCCTGCTGAGAGGAACTACGATGTGGGAAATCGTGAACTCTTAGCCATTAAAATGGCCTTAACCGAATGGCGTCACTGGTTGAGGGCACCGCCCTCACCGACCATAAGAATCTGACTTACCTAGAAACTGCTCATCGACTCAACCCTCGTCAGTCCAGGTGGGCCTTGTTCTTTTCCCGTTTTCACTTTGTGGTTTCCTACCTTCCTGGGACCAAGAACAAGAAGGCAGGCGCCCTTTCCCGTCAGTTCTCTCACTCAAGTGATTCCTCCGAAGCTCCTATTGAACACATCATACCCCCCTCCTGCGTGATTGCTTAACTCAATACCACTCTTCTGCAAAGATTGCAACGTGCTCAGTCTAGTAAACCTCCTGGTGCCCCCATGGCCCCTGATATCCTCTTTGTACCTCGGAACCACCTTATCCTGTGCTAGCCTGGACTCATGATAGCAAACTCTCTGGACTTCCTGGTTCGACTAGAACCTTTAGGCATCTTCGCCAGCATGTTTGGTGGCCTACTATGAAGTCTGACGCTCAGGACTACGTGAAAGCCTGCACAATTTGTGCTGCCAACAAGACTCCCCGATCCTTGCCTTCTGGCTTGCTCCAACCATTGTCCATTCCCAAACGACCCTGGACACACAACAATGGACTTCATTGTGGATCTTCCCTCTTCCGACCACCATACAGTTATCTGGGTTATGGTGGATCGCTTTTCCAGACTAGCTCACTTCGTACCCCTAACCAAACTGCCTTCTGCTCAGGAATTGGCTTCCCTTTTTCTCTTGCATGTGGTACGACTTCATGGCATTCCTGTAAATATTGTCTCCGACAGGGGTCCACAGTTCATCTCTGCCTTCTGGAGAGCCTTTTGTAAGTTGGTTAAAACCATCATTTCCTTGTCGTCTGGCTACCATCCTCAGACTAATGGACTAACTGAGAGAGCAAACCAGGATCTTGAAGCCTACCTTAGAGCCTTTGTCAACACTCTCCATACCAACTGGTCTGGTTTTCTACAGCTGAATTGGCAAGAATCACTCATTGGCACTCGTCTCTTCGATGCTCTCCGTTTTCAAGCTGCAGCAGGCTATCAACCTCGTATATTCCCTTTTTCAGTTCGGGGTTCCTGCCGCAGACCGTCACATTACTGATCTCACCACTCATTGGCAACGTATTCGCTTTCAGCTGCATTCAGCTGTCTTTAGATGTAAGAAGTTTGCAGACCGCCATAGGGCTTCTGTACGTGCCATTCAAGTGGGTGATCAGGTTTGGGTCTCCACTCGACATATCCGCCTACGTCAACCCTGT
This sequence comes from Bombina bombina, assembly GCF_027579735.1. NCBI lineage: Eukaryota > Metazoa > Chordata > Amphibia > Anura > Bombinatoridae > Bombina > Bombina bombina. The sequence continues at coordinate 1,108,917,456 of NC_069499.1, read as the reverse complement.
CACAAATTGGGGCCTAGGTTTATTGGTCCTTACAAGGTCCTGAAAAGACTGTATCCTGTTGCCTACAAAGTGGCCTTGCCGAGAACCCTACGCATACATCCAGTCTTCCACATCTCAATACTCAAACCATACATCAAGAATAGATAATCCCAGCCTCAAACTCCTCCTCCTCTGCTCCTGGTCCGTGGTAACCCCGAATATGAAGTGGCTAAGATCCTGGACTCCAGATACAGGCACAGACAACTGCAGTATCTGATACATTGGAAGGGCTACTCTGTGGCAGGCCGTTCCTGGGTCCCTGCCCGTGATTTGCATGCTCTATCTCTGGTCTCCAAATACCATGCTGCTCACCCTTTAAAGCCGGCTCTAGTTCCTGGAGGGAACCCTTGAGGAGGGGTCTATGTTACGCTGCTCCGTTGCTAGGGGCGCGGCGTCCTCTCCATGCTCGTTGCATAGGGCTGTGTCGGCTCAGTGTAGATGCGGCGCTGACGTCATCGCTGCACGCTCCTGATGCCGGCCGGTCTCTTGGCGCCTTGCCAAGGGTATTCAAACAGGCAGCAAGCGACCTGTCACTGCCCAAGTATAGGTGCTACTTCGTGTACCCCTGGGAGTGACAGATCATTTGCTGGACTGTTACCTGTTACTAAACCCTGCATGTTTCACTACGCTAACTGGTTAACCCCTTATCTGCTGGACTGATACTTTGTTGCCGAATTCTTGCCTGTCTTACTATGCTATCTGGTTAACCCCTGAATTGCTGGTCTGCTTTTCTGTTGCTGTATCCTGTCTGCCTATTTGCCTTGTGCTGTCCTGCCTGTGGTGGGTGCCGCTCTCCTTGTTTTCCTGATATTCTCTGCTCTGGGATATTCCCTATCTTTCCGACTCGACGCCGGGATAACAAGACTACTGGCCGAGTTCGGGCTGATAGAGGAGTATCCCTCGAGCCTCACAGATACCTAGATTCTGTAAGGATACCTATATATTTTCTTTCCAGAAGTAGTTGCTCAAGATCTTGTTTAAAGGCTTGTGTTGGGTCATTCCTTAGAATTTTGTACGTTTTATGTTCATTCAAAACTCTAGTTGACTCTCTCACATAGTCTTCGCTATTAAGAATCACTAAACCTTTGTCGGCAGGCTTTATGATTAGATTCTTATCAGTTTCTAATCTCTTTATGATTTCAGATTGTTTTTTAGATAGATTGTATTTTGGCTTATTGTTTGAACTCAATTTTTTGATGTCATTACAAACCAATCTTTCAAAAGTTTCTATGGATGGGCCTTTGTGACCAGTGGGAAGAAAACATACAGCTAGGTTACGAGTTTTGCGTTATGAGTGAAAAAGCATCATTATGTATCAAAACAATGCTTTTTCCCTAACGCCGCTATTATAAGTCTTGTCAGAATAGGTGTACCGCACACCTTTTTGGCCGTCACACAACGTCAGTACCGCACTTTTAAAAAAATCCTTTTTCAATGGGACTACCATAGCGCCGGTATTATGAGTTTTGCTGTGAGGCCAAAAAGTGAGCGGTACAGCCTAAAATTACAAGATCTGTACCCCCATCTAAAGTCAGCAGTTATGTAGCATAAAACTCATAACTAAACTGTTAAAAAGTACACTAACACCCATAAACTACCTATTAACCCCTAAACCGAGGCCCTACCGCATCGCAAACACTAATCTTCTGCTCCGGACATCGCTGCCACTTAAAAAATGTGTTAACCCGTATTCCGCCGCTCCCCAACATCGTTGCCACTATAATAAACCTATTAACCCCATAAACCGCCGCCCTCCCACATCGCAAACACTATTTAAAGATTATTAACCCCTAATCTGCCGTCCGCCCACACCGCCACAATAATAAACCTATTAACCACTAAACCGCAAACAAAATATACTAAATTAAACTATTAACCCCTAAACCTCTGGCCTCAAACATCACTACATAAATATATTAACCCCTAACCCTAACATAAGCCTAAGTCTAACCCTAACACCCCCTAACTTAAATATAATTAAAATAAATCTAAATTAAACGTACAATTATTACCCAAATAATTCCTATTTAAAACTAAATACTTAGCTATAAAATAAAACCTAAGCTAGCTACAAAATAAATAAGCTACATTGTTGCTAGCTTAGGTTTTATTTTTATTTCACAGGTAAGTTTGTATTTATTTTAACTAGGTAGACTAGTTAGTAAATAGTTATTAACTATTTAATAACTACCTAGCTAAAATAAATACAAATTTACCTGTAAAATAAAACGTAACCTGCCTTACACTAAAACCTAACATTGCAATAAATTAAATTAATACAATACAATTATCTACATTACAAAAAAATAAGCACTAAATTACACACAATAAAAAACAAAATTATCAAATATAAAAACAAATTACTCCTAATCTAATAGCACTATCAAAATAAAAAAGCCCCCCAAAATAAAAAAACCTAGCCTACACTAAACTTTCAATGGCCCTAAGCTAACCATTGCCCTGAAAAGGGCATTTGGATGGACATTGCCCTTAAAAGGGCATATAGCTCTTTTACATTGCCCAAACCCTAAGCTAAAAATAAAACCCACCCAATAAACCCTTTAAAAAAACCTAACACTAATCCCAGATGATCCACTTACAGTTTTCAAAGACCAGACATCCATCCTCATCCAGGCGGCAGAAGTCTTCATCCAAGCGGGCAGAAGTCTTCATCCAGACGGCATCTTCTATCTTCATCCATCCGGCGCGGAGCTGGTCCATCTTCAAGACATCTGGAGCGGCGCATCCTCTTCTTCTGATAGTCACTGAAGAATAAAGTTTCCCTTTAAGTGGCGTCATCCAAGATGGCATCCCTTACATTCCGCTTGGCTGATAGAATTCTATCAGCCAATAGGAATAAAGGGGAAAAATCCTATTGGCTGTTGCAATCAACCAATAGGATTGAGCTTGCATTCTATTGGCTGATTGGAATAGCCAATAGAATGCGAGCTCAATAATATTGACTGATTGCAACAGCCAATAGGATTTTTCCCCTTTAATTCCTACTGGCTGATAGAATTATATTTGCCAATCAGAATGTAAGGGACGCCATCTTGGATGACGTCATTTAAAGGGAAACTTCATTCTTCAGCGACTATCGGAAGAAGAGGATGCTCCGCACTGGATGTCTTGAAGATGGCCCCACTCCGCGCCGGATGGATTAAGATAGGAGATGCTGTCTGGATGAAGCCTTCTGCCCGCTTGGATGAGGACTTCTGCCTCCTGGATGAGGATGGATGTCCGGTCTTCGAAAACTGTAAGTGGATCGTCGGGGGTTAGTGTTAGGTTTTTCTAAGGGTTTATTGGGTGGATTTTATTTTTAGCTTAGGGTTTGGGCAATGTAAAAGAGCTAAATGCCCTTTTAAGGGCAATGCCCATCCAAATGCCATTTTCAGGGCAATAGTTATCTTAGGTTTATTTAGCTAGAATTTTATTTCGGGGGTTTGGTTGTTTGGGTGGTGGGTTTTACTGTTGGGGTGTTTGTATTTTTTTTTATAGGTAAAAGAGCTGATTTCTTTTGGGCAATGCCCCGCAAAAGGCCCTTTTAAGGGCCATTGATAGCTTAGTGTAGGCTAGTTTTTTTTTATTTTGGGGGGGCTTTTTTTTTTCATAGGGCTATTAGATTAGGTGTAATTTATTTTTATTTTTGATAATTTCATTTTTTATTTTGTGTGATTTAGTGTTTATTTCTTTGTAATTTAGATAATTGTCTTTTATTAATTTATTTTATTATAATGTTAGGTTTTATTGTAAGGTAGGTTAGGTTTTATTTTACAGGTAACTTTGTATTTATTTTAGCTAGGTAGTTAGTAAATAGTTAATAACTATTTACTAACTAGTCTACCTAGTTAAAATAAATACAAACTTATCTGTGAAATAAAAATAAAACCTAAGATAGCTACAATGTAACTATTATTTGTTTTGTAGCTAGCTTAGGTTTTTTTTTACAGGTAAGTATTTAGTTTTAAATAGGAATTATTTAGGTAATAATTGTAAGTTAAATTTAGATTTATTTTAATTTAAATTTAATTTAGGGGGGGTTAGGGTTACGTTAGGGTTAGGTTTAGGGGTTAATATATTTATTTAGTGTTAGTGATGTGGGAGGCCAGAGGTTTAGGGGTTAATAACTAGTATAGTGGTGGCGACATTGGGGACAGCAGATTAGGGGTTATTAACTGTAATGTAGGTGGCGGCCATATTGGGAGCGGCAGATTAGGGGTTTATAGTTTTATTTAGGTGGCGGTGATGTTAGGGGCTGAAGATTAGGGGGTAATAACTGTAATGTAGGTGGTGGCGACGTTAGGGGCAGAAGATTAGGGGTGTTTAGACTTGGTTTTTATGTTAGGGTGTTAGGTTTGTACCTTACTTTTTCTTTCCCATAGACATCAATGGGGCTGCGTTATGGAGCTTTTTTTTCCGCAATCACAGGTATTAGGCTTTTTTTTGCTGATTCTCCCCATTGATGCCTATGAGGATATCGTGCACGAGCATGTCAAAGCACCGCTTGTATTGGGTGAGGTATGGAGCTCAACGCCACCATATCACTCACGCAAGCCGGGTTTTTAAAAACTTGTAATAGCAGCGCTATAGGGAGGTGAATTAACAACGCTTTTGTGGCGCTCGTTAATTTCCCTATATCGCTGAAAACTCGTAATCTAGCTGATAGACTTCGGTTTTAAGTCTGTATGCACAAATATGTCATTACGTTTTGGTAGTGTTCTTATTTGTGGGTTTTTAAGAGGGGATCTAAGAAAGTACCTCTTAAGTGTGAGTTTTCTCACTAGTTCTTTGGCACTTATATATGTTTTGAATTTGTCAAGTTTTGAAGCTGGTGCAAATGACATGCCCAGGCTGAGAACTTCTTGTTCTTTTTCTGTCAGTGTGGTACTACTTAAATCGAATATACCATTATTATTATTTCTGGGATCTTGCTTAGGAACTGGGTTTTTATTATGTTCAAGACACTCAGAGGATACTGATCTCTTATTGGTGAGATGCTTTCTTATTCTTACTCTTCCTCTCCTCCCTCTATGAGCCTTTTTTTCTGGGGTTTCTGTGTATTCCAACATCGCTCCCTTTCTTTTGTTTGAGGCCCTGTTGTGTGCTGTGTTTAGGCCATCCTCTAAAAAAGTGCTCGTCGAGGTTGTGGGGGTGTTAGTTCTGTATGTATGATGATTAATATCTGTCCTGGTATCATGATGTTCTGTGATATTGAGCACCCTGTATCTATTAGATATGTTTTTCTCCAGTTATTATAGTCGTTTCTGTGGTGGTTATAATTGTTTCTATAAATTTCTTGTTGTCTCCAGTTACGATTGTGAGAGTGATTTGGGGATTCAATCTCATATCTTTCTGAATTATTCCAGCTAGGTATTCTGGTCCTAGTATAGTTATATCTATGTTGATGTCTGTAATTAGAGTGATTAGGCTCCTCAGACGTATTGTTGTTTCTAAAACTTGTCTGATTTCCCTTAAATTGTTTGTGTTGATAATATCTGGGGTAAGATGATGGGTAATGGTTTGGTCTCCATGTGGTGGAATGTCTATAGTCTCCTCTTATCCCATCATTATTCCTATTGTATTTAGTATTATCATTGTTGTTCTCCCTCCATTTCACAAACTTATTAATTGGCTTTGATTTGTGAGTTCCAGTATTCCATTTCTCACTCATTTTTTTGGGAACCATGTTCTAGGTGTGGATTGGTTTGCCTTTCATTAGAGATAGTATTACCATTAGTAGTGATTACTGCCAAATCTCTATTTAGTTTTTTTTTTTTTTTTGGAAATTATTCCATCTTTAAGGGCATTCATTTTCTTATATAAATTCTCTTATTTGTCTTAAAATGTTTTAGAATTTTTAATAGTCTCAGACTTATTTTCTTCTAATATAATATCTTTATCAAGTTCTTTTAGAAGATTTTCTCTATATTCAATAATTTATCTCATTAATTTATGAGAAGTTTCTAGTGTCATTTGACTCCATTTATCTAAAAAATATGTTGTGTCTAGAGAAAAAGTACATTCATTTTTACAACTAATCCTTTTGGTATTATATCGAACTCCAGATATTTTTAAGGAAAGAGATTTCGGCACTATATTTAATTTACTTTGTTAGTAATTTATCTAAATTGGAAAAGACAGTATTTATGTCTGTAATGTGATTTTCATCATTATTGTTTATTATTGTTTGGTTTAGGGCAGTGTTGATGTCTATATTCACATCTTTCCTAAAATTACTTAGGGATGGATGGGAATCAGTCATAGTTTTATAGTCCAATTAAAAGATAGATAGGGAAATAATTCCTAAAGATGTATTAATGTTGCTATATAACTACTGATAACTACTGATAGGTATAGGTAAAAATGTGGAAAGGATATAGTATACAGCAGCAAAAAAAAAAAAAAAAAAGATGAATAGCACACAAGCTCACCGGAATAAACCATCACCTAACAAGATTGTTAAAAAGAGACTAAAAAGAATATGTGAGGACTGCCTATAAAGACTTAAGTGTGCAAGAAAATATTAAAAAGAGTTACAATTTAATAAAACAAGTTAACTTAAAAATATACACTGAGTATCCACAAATTAGAGAAAAAATCACAAAGTATCCACTAAAGAAGAGGAATAAAAAAATAATACAATGTAGTGATATCCCAGGGTGTCAACTGACATGTTAGAAATGTGGCACCCTATCACAGTGCTACATTTAAAGTCACTGTGTTCTTCAGAACAACCTACTGCACTGCTAATGTTTTTCTATGGAGATCTAATGGCTATGTGCTGTATTTTATACACCTGTTAGCAATGGGTTTGGCTGAGATCAATAATTATTAGGGGTGTCCACATACTTTTGGAAATATAGTTCATATGCAAGCAATAGTGCAGTAAGAAAATGGCTTGTTTGTCCTTTAATTGTGAAGTCAATATCTGCACTTCAGTTGGTGAGGGGCTGTTATTGGTGCATGAGGTTGGAGATCAGTGCCTCATATATTGAGGTCTGTGCCTCACTTGGAGTGGGGAATCGTCTATTACTTTCTTGTATGGAGCCACTGTTTGTGCTTCTAGTATTACTGATCATTGACTGTATCATAGATGGTATTGGAGAAACTGTTTCACTCCCATTAAAAATGAAATGTTAAAGGGACAGTCTACACCAGAATATTTATTGTTTTAAAAGATAGATAATCCCTTTATTACCCATTCCCTAGTTTTGCATAACCAGCACAGATATATTAATATACTTTTTACCTCTGTGATTATCTTGTATCTAAGCCTCTGCAAACTTCCCCTTATTTCAGTTCTTTTGACAGACTTGCATTTTAGCCAATCAGTGTTGGCTCATTGGAACTCCACGTTCGTGAACACAGTGTTATCTATATGAAACACATGAACTAACACCCTCTAGTGGTGAAAAACTGTCAAAATGCCCTGAGCTAAGAGATGGCTTTCAAGGGCTTAGAAATTAGCATATGAACCTCCTAGATTTAGCTTTCAACTAAGAATACCAAGAGAACAAAACAAAATTGGTGATAGAAGTAAACTGGAAAATTGTTTTAAATTACATGCCCTATCTGAATAATGAAAATTTGTTTTGAACTAGACTGTCCCTTCAACTATTCCACTAAAATGGCTTGTATTTCTGCTATGTTTGAAAGAATCCATATTAAAAGACACAATGGTTTTGAATCAGTAGTAATTTCTAGTGTTTTTATAGAATTCATTTAATTTCCCTTTAAATTAATAACTATGAGCAATATGTATTCATTTATTTTTAACAATTGCAATCCTAGCCCTGGGTGCAGTGTATACTCTACTGTGGATTACAGCAACTCAACCTTTTGTTTTAATAATGGACCGTGACATGAATCCAAGGCCTTTTCACCTAATGATTAAGGGCTTTTGATCTTGAAACGTTGTCTAAGTTCTGTTTCACCTTGACACCTATGGAGAAATAAAGGATTTGATTTCCTGCTGCTGGACTTTTCTGTTACTTTTCACCTAAAGCCAGAGTTGCTGATTATGTAACATTTGAATAAAGAGGCTACAGAGTCACTTTGCTTAGGGATTGACTATATTCTGGTCTCCCTGTAATTACTGTCTTCTTGCCTCTTAACAGGGTGAATCTCGCTCTGGCCTACACTGAACTGACAGAGGAATTGTATCGCCTCCGCGACCTCACTGCTCTACAAAGCCGTATCCTGAGGAATCTGTTGGAAGAGCAGACAGGTATGATATGAATTGGTATATAAATTCATGGCACCCAGACATGATTCAGTACACCCCCCCACACACACACATACATACATACATACATACACACAAACACTTACACACATACATATACACTTACACACTAGGGATGGGCGAATGTTTTGCAACATTTGAAACCTAAAAAAATTTAAACACATTCGTTTGTTCATTTCAAATTTCGAAGGTTTGTACAACATTCTAACATTCGTTTAATTTAAAAGTATTTCTAATCCTTTTTTTAAATGTAATATTTGATTCAGATTTTTCTAATAATTCAATTTGAAATATTCAAATTTATATATTTGTAATAGTATTTCTAATGCTTTCTTTAAATGTAATATTCTAATTATGCAATATTCAAAATAGAAACATTTAAATTTATATATTGGTATCTATTATGTATCAATTTACTAAATTGCCTACCATATGAACTATTGAACTTCTGAATAGTATTTGTTAAATGGAATGTTACATTTGAAATTTTAAATGTGGATATTCGATCTAATTATGAACATTCAAAAATGAAAGCAACATTTGAAAACCGGAAATAACATTTAATTATCGAATTTTAAAGGGATACTAAACCAAATTTTTTTCTTTTATGATTCGGATAGAGCAAGCAATTTTAGCAACTTTCTAATTTTACTCCTATTATTTTTCTTTGTTCTCTTGGTATCTTTATTTGAAAAAGTAGGAATGAAAGTTTACGAGCCGGCCCATTTTTGGTTCGGCAGCACATTCGCCCATTCCTAATACACGCACACACATATATACTCACACACACATATACATGCACACATACACACACACATATACACATACACACACACATAGATACACACATACATACATACATACATAATACACACACACATATACACACACATACATACATAATACACACACATACATACAGTACATAATACACACACATACATACATAATACACACGTACATACAGTACATAATACACATATACACACACACACACACATACATACATAATACACATACACACACATATACACACACATACATACATAATACACACACATACATACAGTACATAATACACACACATACATACATAATACACATGTACATACAGTACATAATACACACACACACACATACATACATAATACACACACATACATACATACATAATACACACATACATACATAATACACACACACATAATACACATACATACATAATACACACACATACATAATACACACACATACATAATACACACACATACATACATAATACACATACACACACACACATATACACACACATACATACATAATACACATACATACACACACTCACATACATACATAATACACACACATACATACATAATACACATACACACACATATACACACACATACATACATACATAATACACACATACATACATAATACACACACACATAATACACATACATACATAATACACACACATACATAATACACATACATACATAATACACACACATACATACATAATACACATACACACACACACATATACACACACATACATACATAATACACATACATACACACACTCACATACATACATAATACACACACATACATACATAATACACATACACACACATATACACACACATACATACATAATACACACACATACATACATAATACACATACACACACACACACATACATACATAATACACACACACAGGGCCGCCATCAGGGGGTAACGGGCGTGACTCCTGTCAGGGGCCCAATGGGCCAGGGAGGCCCCATGAGGCAAGAACAAAAAAAATGTTTTTCCAATTTTGGCAGCCACCAGTGGGTACTACAGCAGAGTGCTAATTGAGCATGGGGAATGTTATTACAAGGAGTAAAGTATTAGCATTTGAGAGGATTTCTGAGTGTGCACTAAACCAATATGCACATTGTGAGACAGACTTGGCACTTTGTTTGTACAGTGTGTGCCTGAGTCCGACGGCAGATCACTTTCATTTGCAGAGGAGGTAGAACTTACTTAGCAAATGTTTTTTATTTCTTTGTGCAATTTCGGATTGTAACTTCAGTGTGGTAGTAGTTGTATGGTAGGGCCAGGGGTCCATAAAAACACATTTTTTAGCAGCAGTGTATTTATGATTATTTGACAATGCTGTAGAAATTCTATATTTAAAACCAAGCAGAAATGTTTCCTCCTCAAAACACAAATGGTAGGTGCCCTTTTGGCAGATATGCATTTTTATATATATAAAATATATATATATATATATATGTATAAATTATATTCCAGTTTACTGTCCCTTTATGCAAGGACTTTCCAGATGCAAGTAGGCATTTTATCTAAGATTTTTACACCTGCATAACATGTTATACTCTCAGACTAAGATTGCTCAGTGTTTGAAATGAGACAGGTTAACTTAAAACTGTTCAGTTTACACTACACACTACAGCTGACTTAATTTTAAGTGGGAACATAATGTACACTATATTTAAAGTGGTGCTCTTGGTTGGGGAAAATGGGGAAAAATCAAACAAACATATGTCAACCTTTTAAAATTACTTTTCTTCATCTAGCCATCTACCCAGATCATTAATGTACAATTTTGAATTCACAGAATTATTTTTGTTTGCACATTTACAAATATGATTCTTTAAAAAGTGATCTCTTAATTTCTGCAATTTTTTTTATCATGCATGTCACACACTGTTGATTTAGGGGATGCACAGTGCATACATGTTTCCTCCTGTGAGTGTTTCTGTGTTTGTCTTTTTGCTTTGGTTTGTGTCTCTATGAGTGTGTATGTATTTTTTTTCTGTGGGTCTCTCTTTGAGGGTTGGTGTGTATGTCTTTGTGCATTTTCTGTGGATGTCTGTGAGGGTGTGTGTATGTATGTCTTTCTGTGTTTTATGTGGTTGTCTCTATGTGTGTGTATGTCTTTGTGTGTTTTCTGTGGGTGTGGGTGTGTGCATATGTCTGAGCTTTTTCTATGGGTGTCTCTGTGAGTGTGTGTGTGTGTGTGTATGTTTGTCTTTGTGTATTTTCTCTGGATGCCTCTGTGAGGGTGGGTGTGTATGTCTGTGTTTTCTGTGGATGTCTCTGTGAGGGTGTGTGTGTATGTATGTATGTGTTTTCTGTGGATGTCTCTGTGAGGGTGTGTGTTTCCTTTGGGTGTCTCAGTGAGGTGTCTTTGGGTGTCTCTGTGTGTGTATGTCTTTGTGTGTTTTCTGTGTGTGTGTGTGTGTCTTTGTGTGTTTTCTGAGGCTGTCTCTCTCGGTGTTTCCTTGGGTGTATGTGCAAGTTTGAGTTTGTTATGTGTTTGTGTCCATTGTCTGTTCCTTTTTAGGACATTTTGACCTTACTACTGATTATTCTCATCTTTCTACAGATTCTACAGAGACCTTTCCGGAAGTCACCAATCTACCATTTAACCTTTAAATTATTGTTTAGGCAGTTCAGGGCCCTTCCTTTCAGCCACTGCATGCTGTTGTCATCATTTAGTTGGCATCTTCCTTTACAAAAAGATAATCAGAACTCCATATTTTGTTTTCTAAATCTCCTTTTTTTACAAAACTGTAGTTTACCTCATTACTTGTCAGGTCAATGTAAACAAGTGCTGAGTGTCTGTTTGGGTGTCTGTGTCTGAGTGTGTTTCTTTGCGTGTCTGCTAGAGTGTCTATATGTGAATCCTTATGTGTGAGTGTGTCTGTGTGTTTGTATGTTACTACCTTTACAACATTTACAAGTTTAAATAGGCACTTAAGAATAAAGTGCATATACGTTTTAGTCACTTGGTCAAAAATTGCACATGTCAAAGGAGGGGGGTTAAGTCAGGGGCCCCAAAATTTCTAGTGGCGGCCCTGCACACACATACATATACATACATAATACACACACATACATACATAATACACACGCTATTTCTAGTGATCATACATTTTTCCAAAAGTATATTTTTTCCAGCTAAGTGTAAAGATTGTTATAGTTATACGACAATAGCAGTTACAACAATTTGTCAGTTATGTGCATGCTCTTAAACCCTTTGTATTCAAGATGTACATCTGAATGAGACATTAGGTCAGGCACATAGCTTCTGCAGCAAGCTCATGCAAGTAATATGCCCAAACTGGATTTTCAATCAAATGCACGGTCCTGCAGCCCCTTTGTCAGTTATGTGCCCAATTCAAACCTTAGGCCAATCACACTACCTCTGCAGCTTCCCTTGTGCGTTTTACTGTATATGTCACAATTAGGTCTCAAATCAAAAGCATGTAGTCTGTGCCCCTCTCCCATTCCTAATATATTCCCAACTCAAGTCTTCAGATCAGATGCATGGCCCCTGTTGCCATCTTGTACCAGCTATGTATAAAATAAGACCTCAGATCAGATACATTTCCCATGCAGCTTGTTAGAACAGCTTTATTCCCAATGAGACTTCTGTGCATGAAGCAAGTTTGATAATATAAGTACATTAGAAAGTTTAAATTTTCATGCTCTATTTGAATTATGAAAGAAAAATGTTGGGATTCATGTCCCTTTAAACTTTGAATTAGTACCTATTAGCTGGATGATGAAAAAAAATCCCTGAGCATTTCAGGCTTCAGCCACTAAGAACTAAATGACATAGCAACTTGTAAATATATTAGTTAGTTAACATCCTTTAAAATGAGCCATGCTAGCTTAGTGAGAGAGGAGCAATTCAATTCACTCATAATGGGAAGATGCCTAAGACAGCATGCATCTGTATATGTAATGACACGTGTGATATCACGTCACCATGTATAATTACATTACCCATCCTATGACTTGTGGCATTACCAATCATATTGCTTATATCTAAAAACTAAACTGCAGTTCAAGTGTGAAAGTAGTTTAGCGCAGCATTGTTTTAGGAGCAGATGTGTTTGAGGAGGGCAATATGTCCATTGAATGTCGGGTTACAATATTTTAGGTTAACATGTGTCTCCAGGCCCTCAAGGATAATGTCACACCAATCTTCAACATACCAACAGAGAATATGAAGTGTTAAAAAGAATGTAAAGAAACTTGTGAGCAATAGCTAACGTAAATAAAGATCTCATAGATGTGCAAAGAAACAGAATTTCTTTCATGTAATTAGCAAGAGTCCATGAGCTAGTGACATATGGGATATACATTCCTACCAGGAGGGGCAAAGTTTCCCAAACCTCAAAATGCCTATAAATACACCCCTCACCACACCCACAAATCAGTTTTACAAACTTTGCCTTCCGTGGAGGTGGTGAAGTAAGTTTGTGCTAGATCTACGTTGATATGCGCTCCGCAGCAGGTTGGAGCCCGGTTTTCCTCTCAGCGTGCAGTGAATGTCAGAGGGATGTGAAGAGAGTATTGCCTATTTGAATTCAATGATCTCCTTCTACGGGGTCTATTTCATAGGTTCTCTGTTATCGGTCGTAGAGATTCATCTCTTACCTCCCTTTTCAGATCGACGATATACTCTTATATATACCATTACCTCTACTGATTCTCGTTTCAGTACTGGTTTGGCTTTCTACTACATGTAGATGAGTGTCCTGGGGTAAGTAAGTCTTATTTTTGTGACACTCTAAGCTATGGTTGGGCACTTTTATATAAAGTTCTAAATATTTGTGTTTAAACATTTATTTGCCTTGATTCAGGATGTTCAATATTCCTTATTTCAGACAGTCAGTTTCATTATTTGGGATAATGCATTTGAATAATCAATTTTTTCTTACCTTAAAATTTGACTTTTTTCCCTGTGGGCTGTTAGGCTCGCGGGGGCTGAAAATGCCTCATTTTATTGCGTCATTCTTGGCGCTGACTTTTTTGGCGCAAAAAATTTTCTTTGTTATTTCTGGCGTCATACTTGTCACCGGAAGTTGCGTAATTTTTGACGTTTTTGCGCCAAAAGTGTCGGCGTTACCGGATGTGGCGTCATTTTTGGCGCTAAAAGCATTTAGGCGCCAAATAATGTGGGCGTCTTTTTTGGCGCTAAAAAATATGGGCGTCATTATTGTCTCCACATTATTTAAGTCTCATTGTTTATTTGCTTCTGGTTGCTAGAAGCTTGTTCACTGGCATTTTTTCCCATTCCTGAAACTGTCATTTAAGGAATTTGATCAATTTTGCTTTATATGTTGTTTTTTCTATTACATATTGCAAGATGTTTCAGATTGACCCTGAATCAGAAGATACTTCTGGAAAATCGCTGCCTGATGCTGGATCTACCAAAGTTAAGTGTATTTGCTGTAAACTTGTGGTATCTGTTCCTCCAGCTGTTGTTTGTAATGAATGTCATGACAAACTTGTTAATGCAGATAATATTTCCTTTAGTAATGTTACATTACCTGTTGCTGTTCCATCAACATCTAATACTAAGAGTGTTCCTGTTAACATAAGAGATTTTGTTTCTAAATCCATTAAGAAGGCTATGTCTGTTATTCCTCCTTCTAGTAAACGTAAAAGGTCTTTTAAAACTTCTCATTTTTCAGATGAATTTTTAAATGAACATCATCATTCTGATTCTGATAAGGATTCCTCTGGTTCAGAGGATTCTGTTTCAGAGGTTGATGCTGTTAAATCTTCATATTTATTCAAAATGGAATTTATTCGTTCTTTACTTAAAGAAATCTTAATTGCATTAGAAATAGAGGAATCTGGTCCTCTTGATACTAAATCTAAACGTTTAAATAAGGTTTTTAAATCTCCTGTAGTTATTCCAGAAGTTTTTCCTGTCCCTGATGCTATTTCTGAAGTAATTTCCAGGGAATGGAATAATTTGGGTAATTCATTTACTACTCCTAAACGTTTTAAGCAATTATATCCTGTGCCATCTGACAGATTAGAGTTTTGGGACAAAATCCCTAAGGTTGATGGGGCTATCTCTACTCTTGCTAAACGTACTACTATTCCTACGGCAGATAGTACTTCCTTTAAGGATCCTTTAGATAGGAAAATTGAATCATTTCTAAGAAAAGCTTACTTATGTTCAGGTAATCTTCTTAGACCTGCTATATCTTTAGCGGATGTTGCTGCAGCTTCAACTTTTTGGTTGGAAGCTTTAGCGCAACAAGTAACAGATCATAATTCTCATAGCATTGTTAATCTTCTTCAACATGCTAATAATTTTATTTGTGATGCCATCTTTGATATCATTAGGGTTGATGTCAGGTGTATGTCTCTAGCTATTTTAGCTAGAAGAGCTTTATGGCTTAAAACTTGGAATGCTGATATGTCTTCCAAGTCAACTTTGCTTTCCCTTTCTTTCCAGGGTAATAAATTATTTGGTTCACAGTTGGATTCTATTATTTCAACTGTTACTGGGGGGAAAGGAACTTTTTTACCACAGGATAAAAATCTAAAGGTAAATTTAGGTCTACTAATCGTTTTCGTTCCTTTCGTCACAATAAGGAACAAAAGCCTGATCCTTCCCCTACAGGAGCGGTATCATTTTGGAAACCATCTCCAGTCTGGAATAAATCCAAGCCTTTTAGAAAGCCAAAGCCAGCTCCCAAGTCAACATGAAGGTGCGGCCCTCATTCCAGCCCAGCTGGTAGGGGGCAGATTACGATTTTTCAAAGACATTTGGATCAATTCGATTCACAATCTTTGGATTCAGAACATTGTTTCACAAGGGTACAAAATAGGCTTCAAGATAAGGCCTCCTGCAAGAAGATTTTTTCTTTCCCGTGTTCCAGTAAATCCAGTGAAGGCTCAAGCATTTCTGAAATGTGTTTCAGATCTAGAGTTGGCTGGAGTAATTATGCCAGTTCCAGTTCTGGAACAGGGGCTAAGGTTTTACTCAAATCTCTTCATTGTACCAAAGAAGGAGAATTCCTTCAGACCAGTTCTGGATTTAAAAATATTGAATCATTATGTAAGGATACCAACATTCAAAATGGTAACTATAAGGACTATTCTGCCTTTTGTTCAGCAAGGGCATTATATGTCCACAATAGATTTACAGGATGCATATCTGCATATTCCGATTCATCCAGATCACTATCAGTTTCTGAGATTCTCTTTCCTAGACAAGCATTACCAGTTTGTGGCTCTGCCGTTTGGCCTAGCAACAGCTCCAAGGATTTTTACAAAGGTTCTCGGTGCCCTTCTGTCTGTAATCAGAGAACAGGGTATTGTGGTATTTCCTTATTTGGACGATATCTTGGTACTTGCTCAGTCTTCACATGTAGCAGAATCTCATACGAATAGACTTATATTGTTTCTTCGAGAACATGGTTGGAGGATCAATTTACCAAAAAGTTCATTGATTCCTCAGACAAGGGTAACCTTTTTAGGTTTCCAGATAGATTCAGTGTCCATGACTCTGTCTCTGACAGACCAGAGACGTCTAAAATTGGTTTCAGCTTGTCAAATCCTTCAGTCTCAATCATTCCCTTCGGTAGCCTTATGCATGGAAATTCTAGGTCTTATGACTGCTGCATCGGACGCGATCCCCTTTGCTCGTTTTCACATGCGACTTCTTCAGCTCTGTATGCTGAACCAGTGGTGCAGGGATTATACAAAGATATCTCAATTAATATCTTTAAAACCGATTGTACGACACTCTCTGACGTGGTGGACAGACCACCATCGTTTAGTTCAGGGGGCTTCTTTTGTTCTTCCGACCTGGACTGTGATTTCAACAGATGCAAGTCTGACAGGTTGGGGAGCTGTTTGGGGGTCTCTGACAGCACAAGGGGTTTGGGAATCTCAGGAGGTGAGATTACCAATCAACATTTTGGAACTCCGTGCAATTTTCAGAGCTCTTCAGTCATGGCCTCTTCTAAAGAGAGAGTCGTTCATTTGTTTTCAGACGGACAATGTCACAACCGTGGCATATGTCAATCATCAAGGAGGGACTCACAGTCCTCTGGCTATGAAAGAAGTATCTCGAATACTGGTATGGGCGGAATCCAGCTCCTGTCTAATTTCTGCGGTTCATATCCCAGGTATAGACAATTGGGAAGCGGATTATCTCAGTCGCCAAACGTTACATCCGGGCGAATGGTCTCTTCACCCAGAGGTATTTCTTCAGATTGTTCAAATGTGGGGACTTCCAGAAATAGATCTGATGGCTTCTCATCTAAACAAGAAACTTCCCAGGTATCTGTCCAGATCCAGGGATCCTCAGGCGGAGGCAGTGGATGCATTGTCACTTCCTTGGAAGTATCATCCTGCCTATATCTTTCCGCCTCTAGTTCTTCTTCCAAGAGTGATTTCCAAGATTCTAAAGGAGTGCTCGTTTGTTCTGCTGGTGGCTCCAGCATGGCCTCACAGGTTTTGGTATGCGGATCTTGTCCGGATGGCCACTTGCCAACCGTTGACTCTTCCATTAAGACCAGACCTTCTATCACAAGGTCCTTTTTTCCATCAGGATCTCAAATCCTTAAATTTGAAGGTATGGAGATTAAACGCTTGATTCTCAGTCATAGAGGTTTCTCTGACTCTGTGATTAATACTATGTTACAGGCTCGTAAATCTGTATCTAGGAAGATATATTATCGAGTCTGGAAGATTTACATTTCTTGGTGTTTTTCTCATCATTTTTCTTGGCATTCTTTTAGAATTCCTAGAATTTGACAGTTTCTTCAGGATGGTTTGGATAAAGGTTTGTCTGCAAGTTCCTTGAAAGGACAAATCTCTGCTCTTTCTGTTCTTTTCCACAGAAAGATTGCTAGTCTTCCTGATATTCATTGTTTTGTACAAGCTTTGGTTAGTATAAAACCTGTTATTAAGTCAATTTCTCCTCCTTGGAGTTTGAATTTGGTTCTGGGGGCTCTTCAAGCTCCTCCGTTTGAACCTATGCATTCGCTGGACATTAAATTACTTTCTTGGAAAGTTTTGTTTCTTTTGGCCATCTCTTCTGCTAGAAGAGTTTCTGAATTATCTGCTCTTTCTTGTGAGTCTCCTTTTCTGATTTTTCATCAGGATAAGGCGGTGTTGCGAACTTCTTTTAAATTTTTACCTAAGGTTGTGAATTCTAACAACATTAGTAGAGAAATTGTGGTTCCTTCATTGTGTCCTAATCCTAAGAATTCTAAGGAAAGATCGTTGCATTCTTTGGATGTAGTTAGAGCTTTGAAATATTATGTTGAAGCTACTAAAAATTTCCGAAAGATTTCTAGTCTGTTATCTTTTCCGGTTCTAGGAAAGGTCAGAAGGCCTCTGCCATTTCTTTGGCGTCTTGGTTAAAGTCTTTGATTCATCAAGGATTACAGCTCATTCTACTAGGTCAGTTTCTACTTCCTGGGCGTTTAGGAATGAAGCTTTGGTTGATCAGATTTGCAAAGCAGCAACTTGGTCTTCTTTGCATACTTTTACTAAATTCTACCATTTTGATGTGTTTTCTTCTTCTGAAGCAGTTTTTGGTAGAAAAGTACTTCAGGCAGCTGTTTCAGTTTGATTCTTCTGCTTATAATTTCAGTTTTTTTTCATTATAAGATTTAAACTTTGTTTTGGGTGTGGATTATTTTCAGCGGAATTGGCTGTCTTTATTTTATCCCTCCCTCTCTAGGGACTCTTGCGTGGAAGATCCACATCTTGGGTATTCATTATCCCATACATCACTAGCTCATGGACTCTTGCTAATTACATGAAAGAAAACATAATTTATGTAAGAACTTACCTGATAAATTCATTTCTTTCATATTAGCAAGAGTCCATGAGGCCCACCCTTTTTTTGTGGTGGTTATGATTTTTTTTGTATAAAGCACAATTATTCCAATTCCTTATTTTTTTATGCTTTCGCACTTTTTTCTTATCACCCCACTTCTTGGCTATGCGTTAAACTGATTTGTGGGTGTGGTGAGGGGTGTATTTATAGGCATTTTGAGGTTTGGGAAACTTTGCCCCTGGTAGGAATGTATATCCTATCCCATACGTCACTAGCTCATGGACTCTTGCTAATATGAAAGAAATGAATTTATCATGTAAGTTCTTACATAAATTATGTTTTTCAAAATAAAAATAAATGATCTTGTTGACCTTGGAACTGAAGGAAATATATGATTTAGTGTTGAGGGAATATATAATGCAGCAGAGGATCTGGACATCATCTAGCACAGATATATTTGGATGTTGGAGGGGCTACATGTATTCTAGTGGCTACATCATGACAACAAAAAGCAGAAAAGTCCATTTTATGAGGACTGACCTCCCAGTTCAGTAGCCACCACAGGCTAGATAAGGATTGATGCTGTTAGAATGGTGTGCTGCACCTTAAAGGGACAGTCTACTACAGTATTGTTGTTATTGTTTAAAAAGATAGATAATTATTATTACCCATTCCCCAGTTTTGTATAACCAACACAGTTATATAAATTTACTTTTTAACTCTGTGCTTACCTTGTATCTAATTCTCTGCAGACTGCCCACTTATTTCAGTTCTTTTGACAGACTTGCATTTTAGCCAATCATTACCCTCTCATAAGTAACTCCATGGTCGTGAGAACAATGTTATCAAATATGGCACACATTAATTAACACCCTCTACCTGTGAAGAACTGTTAAATGCATTGAGAAAAGAGGCAGCTTTCAAGAACTTAGAAATTAGCATACAAGCCTACCTACGTTTAGCTTTCAACTAAGAATACCAAGAGAACATAGCAAATTTGACTATAAAAGTGAATAAGACAGTTGATTAAAATTGCATGCCCTATCTGAATCATGAAAGTTTAATTTTGACTAGACAGTCCCTTTTAAATAGCTGTTGCTCTAGTAGATTAGATGATAAGGAGTTAGTAAGGGCTGATTAAACATACCTGCACAAATCTTCACATTTAATGTAACAGCCTCCAACCCTAGATCCAATGTAGATCTGGTTGAAGAAGATTTGTATAAAGGAACAGATTGATATTACATGTTGAAATATATAAAG
This sequence comes from Bombina bombina, assembly GCF_027579735.1. NCBI lineage: Eukaryota > Metazoa > Chordata > Amphibia > Anura > Bombinatoridae > Bombina > Bombina bombina. The sequence continues at coordinate 1,108,897,278 of NC_069499.1, read as the reverse complement.
GCTTAGACAAACCATTTATTGCATTTGCAGGGTATTGATATTAGTTTCTATGTGTTCAAGAGGTTCTGCTTATAAATGTTACAGTTGAGCTGCAGTCAAGCAAGATAGGTAAACACTGTTTATGGTGCCCATCTGAACACTATACCAAGGGTAACTACTTACAAACTTACATTTACCAATAGGCAGAGATAGGGGCCGACTTATATATGTAAACACATCAGACCCAGTGCCTGTATAATCTGATGCAAAGGAGAGAGGAAAGTGTAGATGCTCAGCGAGAGAGATCCAGATTTAACACTTTTTTCAAAGAGAGTCTGTAGAATTTCATAAGATAACACCTGGATTCCATGATCCTATTATAGACACAAAGCCTCATGAAACCTAACCATATATCTGCCTTACAAGAACCTCAAAATCAAATGCATTGTTTGTCTCTAGATAAGATAGCCTCTTTCTGAAAATTAACAGCGTTCCATAATACCTGGTAATACAACTGTTGGTGCTACAATAAATGTTTTTCACTCAAATCACACTAGATCAAAATGACTCATTGGAACATATTAGTACCATTATGAACAGTGTGTGGCCTCTCTGACTAAACTAACTTTCACATACTATTAGTGGGTGGTTAGTTATACCATAACTAAGAGAGAAGATGGGGTTGACCAAATTGAAAATTAAAACTTAACTTTTACTTGTAATATATATAAAAGGGGTGAATACACAGACATTTAAACACAACTAGAATACATATAAGGATGCCTGCTCCCTGAGTGTGTGTGGTTATACTATTAAGTCCCAATCCGGTTGACACAGCAAGATCAAATCAACAGATATACGAGAAGTAATTTCCTTGAAGGTAGCAAAAATATAAGCTATTGAATCAGCAGCCAACGTGGCTGATATCTATTACCGTTTAATACCTTTATAAAAGCTACCTGGAATCCAACTCATTAAATTAAATGAAGCTGTGTGGTGATGCTGTGATAGTTCACATATAGGTGGCACAAATATAGAGCTATTAGGTAATTATAAGCTCCCAGAATACCAATTCTCTGAGTAGAACTGTGTTCACATATAGATGATGTAAATATAGAGCTAATGAGTGAAAGAGGCTGGTACTATTACCTTTAATTGCCGTAATAATAAGCTCCCAAAATCACTCTCTAAGCAGAAATTGAACTGTATTAACATACCAGTGACGTGCAGTCATAGGAGGCAGGTGAGGCAGCGCCTCACCTGTCCTCTGTGTGTAATTACACTTTTTTGTAATAATTTGTAAAAAAAAATATATATATATTTTTTATTTAATTTTTTATTATTTTTTTTATTTTTTTGTTTGTATACCCTACCCCCCCAACACCCCACCACTTCCCCACTGTTCGAAAGTGCAAAAGTATATATATTTCTTCTGTTATGTGTGATCAGTCCACGGGTCATCATTACTTCTGGGATATAACTCCTCCCCAACAGGAAATGCAAGAGGATTCACCCAGCAGAGCTGCATATAGCTCCTCCCCTCTACGTCAGTCCCAGTCATTCTCTTGCACCCAACGACTAGATAGGATGTGTGAGAGGACTATGGTGATTATACTTAGTTTTTATGACTTCAATCAAAAGTTTGTTATTTTAAAATAGCACCGGAGCGTGTTATTACTTCTCTGGCAGAGTTTGAGGAAGAATCTGACAGAGATTTTTTACTATGATTTTAACCGGAGTCGTTAAGATCATATTGCTGTTCTCGACCATCTGAGGGAGGTAAAGGCTTCAGATCAGGGGACAGCGGGCAGATGAATCTGCATTGAGGTATGTGGCAGTTTTTATTTTCTGAATGGAATTGATGAGAAAAGCCTGCCATACCGTTAAAATGACATGTATGTATACACTTCAGTATTCTGGGGATGGTATTTCACCGGAACTACTGTGTTAAAGGTCACTAATCCTTTTAATAACTATTCTCATGTTAAACGTTTTTGCTGGAATGTAGAATCGTTTACATTGCTGAGGTACTGTGTGAATAAATATTTGGGCATTATTTTCCACTTGGCAGTTTTTTGCTTTAATTGTGACAGTTTCGTTTCTCTTCACTGCTGTGTGGGAGAGGGAGGGGCCGTTTTTGGCGCTCTTTGCTACGCATCAAAAAATTCCAGTCAGCTACTTTTATATTTCCTGCATGATCCGGTTCATCTCTGACAGATCTCAGGGGTCTTCAAACTTCTTTGAAGGGAGGTAAATTCTCTCAGCAGAGCTGTGAGAATTCTTATAGTGACTGTGTATAAAAAACGTTGTTTTGTTTTCTTATGTACAAATTTAATTAGTGTTGTTTTTTACTAATGGGAACAAACCTTTGCTAAAAGTTGTGTTGTTTTAAAGTTTGATGCAATAACTGTTTTTCAGTTCATTATTTCAACTGTCATTTAATCGTTAGTACCTCTTTGAGGCACAGTGCGTTTTTTTGCTAAAAAAGATTATAACCAAGTTGTAAGTTTTTTTGCTAGTGTGTTAAACATGTCTGACTCAGAGGAAGATATCTGTGTCATTTGTTCCAATGCCAAGGTGGAGCCCAATAGAAATTTATGTACTAACTGTATTGATGCTACTTTAAATAAAAGTCAATCTGTACAATGTGAACAAATTTCACCAAACAGCGAGGGGAGAGTTATGCCGACTAACTCGCCTCACGCGACAGTACCTGCATCTCCCGCCCGGGAGGTGCGTGATATTTTGGCGCCTAGTACATCTGGGCGGCCATTACAGATAACATTACAAGATATGGCTACTGTTATGACTGAAGTTTTGTCTAAATTACCTGAACTAAGAGGCAAGCGTGATCACTCTGGGGTGAGAACAGAGTGCGCTGACAATGCTAGGGCCATGTCTGATACTGCGTCACAGCTCGCAGAGCATGAGGACGGAGAGCTTCATTCTGTGGGTGACGGTTCTGATCCAAACAGATTGGACTCAGATATTTCAAATTTTAAATTTAAATTGGAGAACCTCCGTGTACTACTAGGGGAGGTCTTAGCAGCTCTCAACGATTGTAACACTGTTGCAATACCAGAGAAACTGTGTAGGTTGGATAAATACTTTGCGGTACCGGCGAGTACTGACGTTTTTCCTATACCTAAGAGACTAACTGAAATTGTTACTAAGGAGTGGGATAGACCCGGTGTGCCGTTCTCACCCCCTCCAATATTTAGAAAGATGTTTCCAATAGACGCCACCACTCGGGACTTATGGCAAACGGTCCCCAAGGTGGAGGGAGCAGTTTCTACTTTAGCTAAGCGTACCACTATCCCGGTGGAGGATAGCTGTGCTTTCTCAGATCCAATGGATAAAAAATTAGAGGGTTACCTTAAGAAAATGTTTGTTCAACAAGGTTTTATATTACAACCCCTTGCATGTATCGCGCCGATTACGGCTGCGGCAGCATTTTGGATTGAGTCGCTTGAAGAGAACCTTAGTTCCTCTACGCTAGACGACATTACGGACAGGCTTAGAGTCCTTAAACTAGCTAATTCTTTCATTTCGGAGGCCGTAGTACATTTAACCAAACTTACGGCTAAGAACTCAGGATTCGCCATACAGGCACGCAGGGCACTGTGGCTAAAATCCTGGTCAGCTGATGTTACTTCTAAGTCCAAATTACTTAATATACCTTTCAAGGGGCAGTCCTTATTCGGGCCCGGTTTGAAAGAAATTATCGCTGACATTACGGGAGGTAAGGGCCACGCCCTACCTCAAGACAAGGCCAAAGCTAAGGCTAGACAGTCTAATTTTCGTCCCTTTCGGAATTTCAAAACAGGAGCAGCATCAACCTCCACTGCACCAAAACAGGAAGGAGCTGTTGCTCGTTACAGGCAAGGCTGGAAGCCTAACCAGTCCTGGAACAAAAGCAAGCAGGCCAGGAAACCTGCTGCTGCCCCAAAGACAGCATGAACCGAGAGCCCCCGATCCGGGACCGGATCTAGTAGGGGGCAGACTCTCTCTCTTCGCCCAGGCCTGGGCAAGAGATGTTCAGGATCCCTGGGCACTAGAGATCATATCTCAGGGATACCTTCTAGACTTCAAATTATCTCCCCCAAGAGGGAGATTTCATCTGTCAAGGTTGTCAACAAACCAGATAAAGAAAGAAGCGTTTCTACGCTGCGTACAAGATCTGTTAACAATGGGAGTGATCCATCCGGTTCCGTGGTCGGAACAAGGACAAGGGTTCTACTCAAACCTGTTTGTGGTTCCCAAAAAAGAGGGAACTTTCAGGCCAATCTTAGATTTAAAGACTCTAAACAAATTCCTAAGAGTTCCATCGTTCAAAATGGAAACTATTCGGACAATCTTACCCATGATCCAAGAGGGTCAGTACATGACCACAGTGGATTTAAAGGATGCTTACCTTCACATACCGATCCACAAAGATCATCACCGGTATCTAAGGTTTGCCTTCTTAGACAGGCACTACCAGTTTGTAGCTCTTCCATTCGGATTGGCTACGGCTCCAAGAATCTTCACAAAGGTTCTGGGTGCCCTTCTAGCGGTACTAAGACCGCGAGGGATTTCGGTAGCTCCGTACCTAGACGACATTCTAATACAAGCTTCAAGCTTTCAAACTGCCAAGTCTCATACAGAGTTAGTTCTGGCATTTCTAAGGTCGCATGGATGGAAAGTGAACGAAAAGAAGAGTTCTCTCTTTCCTCTCACAAGAGTTCCATTCTTGGGGACTCTTATAGATTCTGTAGAACTGAAGATTTACCTGACAGAAGACAGGTTAACAAAACTTCAAAATGCATGCCGCGTCCTTCATTCCATTCAACACCCGTCAGTAGCTCAATGCATGGAGGTGATCGGCTTAATGGTAGCGGCAATGGACATAGTACCTTTTGCACGCCTACACCTCAGACCGCTGCAATTATGCATGCTAAGTCAGTGGAATGGGGATTACTCAGATTTGTCCCCTACTCTGAATCTGAATCAAGAGACCAGAAATTCTCTTCTATGGTGGTTTCATCGGCCACACCTGTCCAGGGGGATGCCATTCAGCAGGCCAGACTGGACAATTGTAACAACAGACGCCAGCCTACTAGGTTGGGGCGCTGTCTGGAATTCTCTGAAGGCTCAGGGACTATGGAATCAGGAGGAGAGTCTCCTTCCAATAAACATTCTGGAATTGAGAGCAGTTCTCAATGCCCTTCTGGCTTGGCCCCAGTTAATAACTCGGGGGTTCATCAGGTTTCAGTCGGACAACATCACGACTGTAGCTTACATCAACCATCAGGGAGGGACAAGAAGCTCCCTAGCAATGATGGAAGTATCAAAGATAATTCGCTGGGCAGAGTCTCACTCTTGCCACCTGTCAGCAATCCACATCCCGGGAGTGGAGAACTCGGAGGCGGATTTCTTGAGTCGCCAGACTCTTCATCCGGGGGAGTGGGAACTTCATCCGGAGGTCTTTGCCCAAATACTTCGACGTTGGGGCAAACCAGAGATAGATCTCATGGCGTCTCGCCAGAACGCCAAACTTCCTCGCTACGGGTCCAGATCCAGGGATCCGGGAGCAGTTCTGATAGATGCTTTGACAGCACCTTGGAACTTCAGGATGGCTTATGTGTTTCCACCCTTCCCGCTGCTTCCTCGATTGATTGCCAAAATCAAACAGGAGAGAGCATCAGTAATTCTAATAGCACCTGCTTGGCCACGCAGGACTTGGTATGCAGATCTAGTGGACATGTCATCCTGTCCGCCTTGGTCTCTACCTCTAAGACAGGACCTTCTGATACAGGGTCCATTCAAACATCAAAATCTAACTTCTCTGAAGCTGACTGCTTGGAAATTGAACGCTTGATTTTATCAAAACGTGGTTTTTCTGAGTCGGTTATTGATACCCTGATTCAGGCTAGGAAGCCTGTTACCAGAAGGATTTACCATAAAATATGGCGGAAATACCTATACTGGTGCGAATCCAAAGGTTACTCCTGGAGTAAGGTTAGGATCGCTAGGATATTGTCTTTTCTACAAGAAGGTTTAGAAAAGGGTTTATCAGCTAGTTCATTAAAGGGACAGATTTCAGCTCTGTCCATCTTGTTACACAGACGTCTGTCAGAAAATCCAGACGTCCAGTCCTTTTGTCAGGCTTTAGCTAGGATCAAGCCTGTGTTTAAAGCTGTTGCTCCACCATGGAGTTTAAACTTAGTTCTTAACGTTTTACAGGGTGTTCCGTTTGAACCCCTTCATTCCATTGATATAAAAATGTTATCTTGGAAAGTTCTGTTTTTAATGGCTATTTCCTCGGCTCGAAGAGTCTCTGAGTTATCAGCCTTACATTGTGATTCCCCTTATCTGATTTTTCACTCAGACAAGGTAGTTCTGCGTACTAAACCTGGGTTCTTACCTAAGGTAGTCACTAACAGGAACATCAATCAAGAGATTGTTGTCCCATCCTTGTGTCCAAATCCTTCTTCAAAGAAGGAACGTCTTTTACACAATCTGGATGTAGTTCGTGCCCTCAAGTTCTACTTGCAGGCAACTAAAGATTTTCGCCAAACTTCTTCCTTGTTTGTCGTTTACTCTGGACAGAGGAGAGGTCAAAAAGCTTCTGCTACCTCTCTCTCTTTTTGGCTTCGTAGCATAATACGTTTAGCCTATGAGACTGCTGGACAGCAGCCTCCTGAAAGAATTACAGCTCACTCCACTAGAGCTGTGGCTTCCACTTGGGCCTTTAAGAATGAGGCCTCTGTTGAACAGATTTGCAAGGCTGCAACTTGGTCTTCGCTTCATACTTTTTCCAAATTTTACAAATTTGACACTTTTGCTTCTTCGGAGGCTATTTTTGGGAGAAAGTTTCTCAGGCAGTGGTTCCTTCTGTATAATGAGCCTGCCTATCCCTCCCGTCATCCGTGTACTTTTGCTTTGGTATTGGTATCCCAGAAGTAATGATGACCCGTGGACTGATCACACATAACAGAAGAAAACATAATTTATGCTTACCTGATAAATTCCTTTCTTCTGTTGTGTGATCAGTCCACGGCCCGCCCTGTTTTAAGGCAGGTAAATATCTTTTAAATTATACTCCAGTCACCACTTCACCCTTGGTTACTCCTTTCTCGTTGATTCTTGGTCGAATGACTGGGACTGACGTAGAGGGGAGGAGCTATATGCAGCTCTGCTGGGTGAATCCTCTTGCATTTCCTGTTGGGGAGGAGTTATATCCCAGAAGTAATGATGACCCGTGGACTGATCACACAACAGAAGAAAGGAATTTATCAGGTAAGCATAAATTATGTTTTTTTATTATAATTCAATATACTCATCCATATTGCGCAAGGAAGGAGAGGCGCTGAGCCGTTCAGCTGCCTTCCCTTTGCGCAATATGGATGTCTGAGGGTATTTTTTCATATGGGACCCGCAGAGACTGCCACCCAGTGGTTAAGTCTCTAAGTTTGCGGCCCATATTGCTCCCAAGAGGCTGCTCTCTAAACGCCTCCGTTGCCCAGCCAATTGCCCAGCCAATCAGAGTGCACTGCTCATGAGTGACGTCATCGAAGTCACTCTGGACGTCAGGCGGGAAGACAGAGAGTAGAAAGAGACCAGGCAGGCTAGACTAGACTACTAGACTGAGAGAGGCAGCGGTGCAATGGGCGCATATAGTGAGACAGTGAGTGACAACCCGGGTGTGGAGAGTGGACTGTAGTGTCGTGAGGTGAGTCAGCAGCTGAGCTGATCTTCAGTTCTTGCTCTTGGTAAGGACCTTGTTTGCTTTGGTTTCGTATGTGGTCATCATGGTGCAGATTGCACTGCCCTTTAAAGAACAAGTTGTCTTATAGACCTCCCTTATAATTACTGCGTGTCTTTCCACAAAGTGCTGCTTTGAAGGCAGAATGTAAATTGCTTAATTGTGCAGATAATTGAGTTTTTAGTTGATTTACATTCTGCCCTCATAGCAGCACTTTGTGGAAAGACACGCAGTAATAAGCTTGTTTTGATTCACATACAGTGCGAGGGAGAATGCAGTTATACTTCACGTGGTGGTTACTAGCAGCTCAATGATTTACAGATTCCGGTATGCAATTTTTTTTTTTCAAGTTTTTTCTCCAACATAGGTGTGTCCGGTCCACGGCGTCATCCTTACTTGTGGGATATTCTCTTCCCCAACAGGAAATGGCAAAGAGCCCAGCAAAGCTGGTCACATGATCCCTCCTAGGCTCCGCCTACCCCAGTCATTCTCTTTGCCGTTGTACAGGCAACATCTCCACGGAGATGGCTTAGAGTTTTTTAGTTTTTAACTGTAGTTTTTATTATTCAATCAAGAGTTTGTTATTTTAAAATAGTGCTGGTATGTACTATTTACTCTGAAACAGAATGGCTGTTCCACACAGGACTGTTGAGTGGAATTAACTTCAGTTGGGGGAACAGTGAGCAGTCTTTTGCTGCTTGAGGTATGACACATTCTAACAAGACGATGTAATGCTGGAAGCTGTCATTTTCCCTATGGGATCCGGTAAGCCATTTTTATTCACACAGTAAATAAGGGCTTCACAAGGGCTTATTAAGACTGTAGACATTTTCTGGGCTAAATCGATCATATTTACACATATTTAGCCTTGAGGAATCATTTAATCTGGGTATTTTTTGTAAAATAATATCGGCAGGCACTGTTTTAGACACTTTATTCTATTGGGGCTTTCCCTAATCATAGTCAGAGCCTCATTTTCGCGCCGGTATGGCGCACTTGTTTTTGAGAACAGCATGACATGCAGCTGCATGTGTGTGGAGCTCTGATACATAGAAAAGTCTTTCTGAAGGCATTATTTGGTATCGTATTCCCCTTTGGGCTTGGTTGGGTCTCAGCAAAGCAGATTCCAGGGACTGTAAAGGGGTTAAATATAAAAACGGCTCCGGTTCCGTTATTTTAAGGGTTAAAGCTTCCAAATTTGGTGTGCAATACTTTTAAGGCTTTAAGACACTGTGGTGAAATTTTGGTGAATTTTTGAACAATTCCTTCATACTTTTTCGCAATTGCAGTAATAAAGTGTGTTCAGTTTAAAATTTAAAGTGACAGTAACGGTTTTATTTTAAAACGTTTTTTGTGCTTTGTTATCAAGATTATGCCTGTTTAACATGTCTGAACTACCAGATAGATTGTGTTCTGACTGTGGGGAAGCCAAGGTTCCTTCTCATTTAAATAGATGTGATTTATGTCATAATAAATTTAGTAAAAATGATGCCCAAGATGATTCCTCAAGTGAGGGGAGTAAGCATGGTACTGCATCATCCCCTCCTTCGTCTACACCAGTTTTGCCCATACAGGAGGCCCCTAGTACATCTAGCGTGCCAATACTCCTTACTATGCAACAATTAACGGCTGTAATGGATAATTCTATCAAAAACATTTTAGCCAATATGCCCACTTATCAGCGAAAGTGCGACTGCTCTGTTTTAGAAAATACTGAAGAGCATGAGGCCGCTGATGATATTGTTTCTGAAGGGCCCCTACACCAGTCTGAGGGGGCCAGGGAGGTTTTGTCTGAGGGAGAAATTTCAGATTCAGGAAAAATTTCTCAACAAGCTGAACCTGATGTGATTACTTTTAAATTTAAGTTGGAACATCTCCGCGCTCTGCTTAAGGAGGTGTTATCCAATTTGGATGATTGTGATTATCTGGTCATTCCAGAAACACTATGTAAAATGGACAAGTTCCTAGAGGCCCCGGGGCCCCCCGAAGCTTTTCCTATACTCAAGCGGGTGGCGTACATTGTTAATAAAGAATGGGACAGGCCCGGTGTACCTTTCGTACCTCCCCCCATATTTAAAAAATTGTTTCCTATAGTCGACCCCAGAAAGGACTTATGGCAGACAGTCCCCAAGGTCGAGGGGGCGGTTTCTACTCTAAACAAGCGCACCACTATACCCATAGAAGATAGTTGTGCTTTCCAAGATCCTATGGATACAAAATTAGAAGGTTTGCTAAAAAAGATGTTTGTTCAGCAAGGTTACCTTCTACAACCAATTGCATGCATTGTCCCTGTCACTACAGCCGCGTGTTTCTGGTGCGATGAGCTAGAAAAGGCGATTATTAGTAATTCTTCTTCTTATGAGGAGATTATGGACAGAATTCGTGCTCTTAAATTGGCTAATTCTTTCACCCTAGACGCCACCTTGCAATTGGCTAGGTTAGCGGCGAAAAATTCTGGGTTTGCTATTGTGGCGCGCAGAGCGCTTTGGTTAAAATCTTGGTCAGCGGATGCGTCTTCCAAGAACAAATTGTTTGACATTCCTTTCAAGGGGAAAACACTGTTTGGCCCTGACTTGAAAGAGTTTATCTCTGATATCACTGGGGGCAAGGGCCACGCCCTTCCTCAGAATAGGTCTTTCAAGGCCAAAAATAAACCTAATTTTCGTCCCTTTCGCAGAAACGGACCAGCCCCAAGTGCTACGTCCTCTAAGCAGGAGGGTAATACTTCTCAAGCCAATCCAGCCTGGAGACCAAGGCAAGGCTGGAACAAAGGAAAGCAGGCCAAGAAACCTGCCACTGCTCCCAAGACAGCATGAGATGCGGGCCCCCGATCCGGGCCGGATTGGTGGGGGGCAGACTCTCTCTCTTCACTCAGGCTTGGGCAAGAGATGTTCTGGATCCTTGGGCGCTAGAAATAGTCTTCCAAGGTTATCTTCTGGAAGTGATTCATCCTGTTCCATTAAAAGAACGAGGGATGGGGTTCTACTCCAATCTGTTCGTAGTTCCCAAAAAAGAGGGAACGTTCAGACCAATCTTAGATCTCAAGATCCTAAACAAGTTTCTCAAGGTTCCATCGTCCAAAATGGAAACCATTCGAACAATCCTTCCATCCAGAAAGGTCAATTCTTGACCACGGTGGATTTAAAGGATGCGTATCTACATATTCCTGTCCACAAGGAACATCATCGGTTCCTAAGGTTCGCATTCCTGGACAAGCATTACCAGTTCGTGGCGCTTCCTTTCGGATTAGCCACTGTTCCAAGGATTTTCACAAAGGTACTAGGGTCCCTTCTGGCGGTGCTAAGACCAAGGGGCATTGCTGTAGTACCTTACTTGGACGACATTCTGATTCAAGCGTCGTCCCTTCCTCAAGCAAAGGCTCACACGGACATAGTCCTGGCCTTTCTCAGATCTCACGGATGGTAAGTGAACGTGGAAAAGAGTTCTCTATCTCCGTCGACAAGAGTTCCCTTCTTGGGAACAATAATAGACTCCTTAGAAATGAGGATTTTTCTGACAGAGACCAGAAAAACAAAACTTCTAAACTCTTGTCGGATACTTCCTTCCGTTCCTCTTCCTTCCATAGCACAGTGCATGGAAGTGATAGGTTTGATGGTAGCGGCAATGGACATAGTTCCTTTTGCGCGCATTCATCTAAGACCATTTCAATTGTGTATGCTCAGTCAGTGGAATGGGGACTATACAGACTTGTCTCCGAAGATACAAGTAAATCAGAGGACCAGAGACTCACTCCGTTGGTGGCTGTCCCTGGACAACCTGTCGCTAGGGGTGACCTCCCGCAGACCAGAGTGGGTCATTGTCACGACCGACGCCAGTCTGATGGGCTGGGGCGCGGTCTGGGGATCCCTGAAAGCTCAGGGTCTTTGGTCTCGGGAAGAATCTCTTCTACCGATAAATATTCTGGAACTGAGAGCGATATTCAATGCTCTCAAGGCTTGGCCTCAGCTAGCGAGGGCCAAGTTCATACGGTTTCAATCAGACAACATGACGACTGTTGCGTACATCAACCATCAGGGGGGAACAAGGAGTTCCCTGGCGATGGAAGAAGTGACCAAAATCATTCAATGGGCGGAGACTCGCTCCTGCCACCTGTCTGCAATCCACATCCCAGGAGTGGAAACTTGGGAAGCGGATTTTCTGATTCGTCAGACATTGCATCCGGGGGTGTGGGAACTCCATCCGGAAATCTTTGCCCAAATCACTCAACTGTGGGGCATTCCAGACATGGATCTGATGGCCTCTCGTCAGAACTTCAAGGTTCCTTGCTACGGGTCCAGATCCAGGGATCCCAAGGCGACTCTAGTAGATGCACTAGTAGCACCTTGGACCTTCAACCTAGCTTATGTATTCCCGCCGTTTCCTCTCATCCCCAGGCTGGTAGCCAGGATCAATCAGGAGAGGGCGTAGGTGATCTTGATAGCTCCTGCGTAACCACGCAGGACTTGGTAGGCAGATCTGGTGAATATGTCATCGGCTTCACCATGGAAGCTACCTTTGAGACGAGACCTTCTTGTTCAAGGTCCGTTCGAACATCCGAATCTGGTCCTACTCCAGCTGACTGCTTGGAGATTGAACGCTTGATCTTATCAAAGCGAGGGTTCTCAGATTCTGTTATTGATACTCTTGTTCAGGCCAGAAAGCCTGTAACTAGAAAAATTTACCACAAAATATGGAAAAAATATATCTGTTGGTGTGAATCTAAAGGATTCCCTTGGGACAAGGTAAAGATTCCTAGGATTCTATCCTTTCTTCAAGAAGGATTGGAGAAAGGATTATCTGCAAGTTCCTTGAAGGGACAGATTTCTGCCTTGTCTGTGTTACTTCACAAAGAGCTGGCAGCTGTGCCAGATGTTCAAGCCTTTGTTCAGGCTCTGGTTAGAATCAAGCCTGTTTACAAACCTTTGACTCCTCCTTGGAGTCTCAACTTAGTTCTTTCAGTTCTTCAGGGGGTTCCGTTTGAACCCTTACATTCCGTTGATATTAAGTTATTATCTTGGAAAGTTTTGTTTTTGGCTGCAATTTCTTCCGCTAGAAGAGTTTCAGAATTATCTGCTCTGCAGTGTTCTCCTCCTTATCTGGTGTTCCATGCAGATAAGGTGGTTTTACGTACTAAACCTGGTTTTCTTCCAAAAGTTGTTTCTAACAAAAACATTAACCAGGAGATAGTCGTGCCTTCTTTGGGTCCGAAACCAGTTTCGAAGAAGGAACGTTTGTTGCACAATTTGGATGTTGTTCGCGCTCTAAAATTCTATTTAGATGCTACAAAGGATTTTAGACAAACATCTTCCTTGTTTGTTGTTTATTCTGGTAACAGGAGAGGTCAAAAAGCAACTTCTACCTCTCTCTCTTTTTGGATTAAAAGCATCATCAGATTGGCTTACGAGACTGCCGGACGGCAGCCTCCTGAAAGAATCACAGCTCATTCCACTAGGGCTGTGGCTTCCACATGGGCCTTCAAGAACGAGGCTTCTGTTGATCAGATATGTAGGGCAGCGACTTGGTCTTCACTGCACACTTTTACCAAATTTTACAAGTTTGATACTTTTGCTTCTTCTGAGGCTATTTTTTGGGAGAAAGGTTTTGCAAGCCGTGGTGCCTTCCATTTAGGTGACCTGATTTGCTCCCTCCCTTCATCCGTGTCCTAAAGCTTTGGTATTGGTTCCCACAAGTAAGGATGACGCCGTGGACCGGACACACCTATGTTGGAGAAAACAGAATTTATGTTTACCTGATAAATTACTTTCTCCAACGGTGTGTCCGGTCCACGGCCCGCCCTGGTTTTTTAATCAGGTCTGATGATTTATTTTCTTTAACTACAGTCACCACGGTATCATATGGTTTCTCCTATGCAAATATTCCTCCTTAACGTCGGTCGAATGACTGGGGTAGGCGGAGCCTAGGAGGGATCATGTGACCAGCTTTGCTGGGCTCTTTGCCATTTCCTGTTGGGGAAGAGAATATCCCACAAGTAAGGATGACGCCGTGGACCGGACACACCGTTGGAGAAAGTAATTTATCAGGTAAACATAAATTCTGTTTTTTTCTTGCCCCCCCCCCCCCTCGCGGCCCCCCCTCGCCCCCCCCCCCCCCCCACCAGTACAACCCTTCTTCATGGCTGTGATGCTGTCTCCTAGTCATGACAGTTTTAAATCAGAGCATTGCCATGGTAACCTGGGGCAAAGCTCTGATTTCAAACTGTCATTTCCTGCTGAGGCTGAGAGGGAAAGAAGCTGCCTGTGTGTAATGCAGTTGCCTGGTGCCGTAGTGTGATGAAGTGCTCAGTCAGACAGTGTCCCCATGGCTAGCAGAGCTGCAGATTAGGTATGTGCTCAATTTGCTGTCTCTCTCCCCCCTCCCCTGTGTCTCTCTACCCCCTCCCCTGTGTCTCTCCCCCCTCCCCTGTGTCTCTCCCCCCCTCCCCTGTGTCTCTCCCCCCCTCTCCTGTGTCTCTCTCCCCCTCCCCTGTGTCTCTCTCCCCCTCCCCTGTGTCTCTCCCCCCTCTCCCCTGTGTCTCTCTCCCCCCCTCTCCCCTGTGTCTCTCTCCCCCCTCTCCCCTGTGTCTCTCTCCCCCCTCTCCCCTGTGTCTCTCTCCCCCCTCCCCTGTGTCTCTCTCCCCCCTCCCCTGTGTCTCTCTCCCCCCTCCCCTGTGTCTCTCCCCTCTGTATCTCTCTCTCTCTCCCCTCTGTCTCTCTCTCTCTCTCTCCCCTCTGTCTCTCTCTCTCTCCCCTCTGTTTCTCTGTCTCTCTCTCTCTTCCCTCTGTCTCTCTCTCTCTCTCCCCTCTGTCTCTCTCTCTCTCCCCTCTGTCTCTCTCTCTCCCCTCTGTCTCTCTCTCTCTCTCTCTCCTCTCTCTCTCTCCTCTGTCTCTCTCTCTCCCCTCTGTCTCTCTCTCTCCCCTCTGTCTCTCTCTCTCCCCTCTGTCTCTCTCCCCTCTGTCTCTCTCCCCTCTGTCTCTCTCCCCTCTGTCTCTCTCTCTCTCTCTCCCCTCTGTCTCTCTCTCTCTCTCTCCCCTCTGTCTCTCTCTCTCTCCCCTCTGTCTCTCTCTCTCTCCTCTCTGTCTCTCTCTCTCTCTCCCCTCTGTCTCTCTCTCTCTCCCCCCTCTGTCTCTCTCTCTCTCTCCCCTCTGTCTCTATCTCTCTCTCCCCTCTATCTCTCTCTCCCCTCTGTCTCTCTCTCCCCTCTGTCTCTCTCCCCTCTGTCTGTCTCTCTCTCTCCCCTCTGTCTGTCTCTCTCTCTCCCCTCTGTCTCTCTCTCTCTCTCTCTCCCCTCTGTCTCTCTCTCTCTCTCTCTCCCCTCTGTCTCTCTCTCTCTCTCCCCTCTGTCTCTCTCTCTCTCTCCCCTCTGTCTCTCTCTCTCTCTCTCTCCCCTCTGTCTCTCTCTCTCTCTCTCTCCCCTCTGTCTCTCTCTCTCTCTCCCCTCTGTCTCTCTCTCTCCCCTCTGTCATCTCTCTCCCCTATGTCTGTGTCTCTCTCTCCCCTCTGTCTGTGTCTCTCTCCCCCCCTCTGTCTGTCTGTCTCTCTCTCTCTCTCTCTCTCTTCCCCTCCCCCTCTGTCTCTCCCTTTCTCCCTCCCCCTCTGTCTCTCCCTTTCTCCCATCCCCTCTGTCTCTCCCTTTCTCCCCTCTGTGTCTCTCTTTCTCTCTCCCCCTCTGTCTCTCTCTCTCTCTCTTTTTCTGTCTCTCTCTCTCCTTCTCTCTCTCCCTGTCTCTCCCACCCCCTCTGTCTCTCTCCTTACGTGTCTCATTCTCCCCCCTGGTCTCTTTCTCTGTCTCTCTACCCTCTGTCTCTCTCCCCCTCTGTCTCTCTCTCTCTCTCTCTCCCCCTCTGTCTCTCTCTCTCCCTGTCTCTCCCACCCCCTCTGTCCAATTTACATCTAATATCTAATTTCCTTCATTCTTTAGATATCCTTTGTTGAAAATCATATCTAAATATGCTCAGTAGCTGCTGATTGGTGGCTGCACAATAGATACCTCATGTGATTGGCTCACCCATGTACATTGCTATTTCTTCAACAAAGGATATCTAAAGAATGAAGGCATATCCTAGCCAGTGCCTCACCTGCCTCTGACCTCATTGCACGTCACTGTAACATACGTAGTTAACAGATTGATAGGTGGTTATTACACCTATGGGTGGCATACATATAGAACTATAGAATCTGCAGCCTAAATGGCTGGTACCTATTACCAATTATTACCGTTCTAAGTGTTACTAGAATTAGCAAATATTACCGTGGTTAGCGTTACCAGATCTGCAATTAGATACTACAGAAACTGCAACTAAAGTGTCTGATACCTATTACCAATTATTACCGTGGTTAACTTTGCGAGAGCTATAGCTCTATAATACCTATTACTAATTATTTCCGTTTAATGCTACCAGAGCTACCAAATATTACCGTAGTTAGCGTTACCAGAGTAACAATTAAATATTACAGACTCTGCAGCCAAAGTGGCTGATACCTATTACCTATTATTACCGTTGTTAGAATTATAGCTCTAGGATAAAGCTAAGACTATCTAAAGGGATATAGGTTGCTCAAATATATGTGTTGCATATATACAAAACTGTTAAATTCACAGCAAAAGCGGCTGGAATGATTTACCAATTATTAACATATTTATCGCTACCCAAGTTACAGCTTTCTAAATGAGGCTTAAAGTAAAAGTAAATTCTAGCGTTTTACAAACACTAGGATTTACTATTGAAACAAATAAAGGGGGCTTTCATTCATGAAGTATAAGATACTTCATGTAGAAAGCTCCTTTATTTAATTTAATCAATCGCCGCTCTTAGCTCCTACAGCAATGCACGGCTAAAAAATTGTTGGCTAAGAGGTGACATTTTCACCTCTTAGCCAATAGCCATGCGGTAAATCCAGCTCTCATGGGCTATTGGCTAAGAGTTAAAAGCGTCACCTCTTAGCCAAATTGTTTTTTAGCCGTGGGCTGCTGTAGGAGCTAAGAGCGGCGATCGATTGAATCAAATAAAGGAGCTTTCTACATGAAGTATCTTATACTTCATGAATGAAAGTGCCCTCTATTTGTTTCAATAGTAAATCCTAGCGTTTGTAAAACGCTAGGATTTACTTTCACTTTAAGCTATATTGTGACGCACACAAAAACCGGAACCGCATGAGGTTAACTGCGGTAATGAGACTACACAGACAGAGAGTCTTAGCTTTATCCTAGAGCTATAGTTCTATATGTATGCCACCCATAGGTGTAATAACCACCTATCAATGTTAAGTACGTATTTTAATACAGTTCAATTTTTGCTTACAGAATTGTTATTTTGGGAGCTTATTATTAAGACAATTAAAGGTAATAGTGCCAGCCTCTTTCACTCATCAGCTCTATATTTACATCATCTATATGTGAAGTTGTGAACACAGTTCTACTCAGAGAATTGGTATTCTGGGAGCTTATAATTACCGAAATAAAGGTATCAGTACCAGTTTCTCTCACCTAATAGCTCTATATTTGTGCCACCTATATGTGAACTATCACAGCATCGCCACACAGCTTCGCTTAATTTAATGAGTTGGATTACAGGTAGCTTTTATAAAGGTAATAAACGGTAATAGGTATCAGCCACTGGCTGCTGATTCAATAGCTTATATTTTCGCTACCTTCAAGGAAATTACTTCTCGTATATCTGTTGATTTGATCTTGTTGTGTCAACCGGATTGGGACTTAATAGTATAACCACACACACTCAGGGAACAGTCATCCTTATATGTTTTTTAGTTGTTTTTAAATGTCTGTGTATTCACCCCTTTTATATATATTACAAGTAAAAGTTAAGTTTTAATTTTCAATTTGGTCAACCCCATCTTCTCTGTTAGTTATGGTATAACTAACCACCCACTAATAGTATGTAAAGTGTGCCCTAATAGTACTACTTTTCTCTTCTCTCTTTTGTAAGTACTCTGTACCTAAGCACTAGGCACTGCCCTCTTATATGTATATATTACTTTAGGAGCGATCTGGGTGTTTTGGTTACCCTTATCTCTGATTTAAGTATCAGGGAAACCTTTTTGTTTAAACTAAATATCAGACATTTTTAAGAGATATATATTTTAGCAGTTTACACATTCTCACTACCTACATGAACCAAGTGTGCACTGTGAGTTGAACACTGAATGACCACAAAAATTAGGGGAGTAGACAAAGCAGAAGACTAAAGCAAAGGTCCCTGTTCCCTTAAAGGGACAGTAATACTCTAACATTTTCTCCCATATAGTGCCAGATTACAAGTGGAGCGTTATTTAACGCTCCTGTTTGAGCGCTAACTGTGCTGGAAGTAAGCTTTTTGTACAAGCCGGGTTGTGCTTGTATTATGAGTTGAAAGTAAACTGTTTTTCGCTTGTGCGCTAACCCGACGAGCGCAAAAAGCAACACCCGATAAACCTATTCCCCCCAAAGAAGTAAATGGAGCAAAAAAAGTAGGAAAAAATTACCCAACTCGCAAACCCGAACCTCTATTCTCAAGTGCGCTAACTCGACATTAAAATATGAATATTTCACATTCCAATGTTCTTCACATGGAAGAATATGTTATATATATATATATAGATATATAAAATGTTTTTTTAAAAAATATATTTCTTTCATATAGGTGGCGAGAGTCCACGACCTGTTACATATGGGATATGCATTCTTACCAGGAGGAGGCAAAGTTTCCCAAACCTCAAAAGCCTATAAAAAACCCTCCACCTCACTCATACCTTAGTTTTTACTTTGCCTCGGTTGGAGGTGGTTGAAGTAAGATGATGTGCTTGATTTCTTCAGTGAAAGGCACTTCAGAGCATATTGAAGCCCAGTTCCCCCCAGAGTACAGTGCTTGTCAGAGGGATGTGAAGAGAGTACTGCCTTATGATACAATGTTTTCACTTCATGGGAAATCCTCCATAGGCTCTCTGTAAATTTGGTCGCAGGTGCTTGTCTTCTGCCTCCCTTTACAGATCAACATTATACTCCTATTCCTATACCTCTGCTGATATGTTTCAGTACTGGTTTGGCTGTCTGCTACTAAGTGGAAGAGTGTCTATGGGTAAGTATATTTTGTATTTTTTAAATATACATATAAAGTTAAACTTTTAAACATCTTAAAAGTGCCCATAAACATAGCTGTGAGTGTCTATGTTCATGTATGGCCCTGGGACAGATACTTAGTATTCCCCTTGCGCCATATTACACGTGTCAAAATTGACACATAATATAACCGACCTTTGGCAATTAAAAAAATGAGTTTCTATTGCCATTACGGAGGCCCTGGCTGCACTTCCTCCTTCTACTAAGCAAAAAAGGTCAGTTCAAATTTTACCTTCTACCATTAATATAAGTCCTGACAAAATACTGAAGTATCTCCGAACGATGAGGATTCCTCTAACAGTGAGCCTCCCTCATTGGACGTAGAACCTGATAATTCATCCTTTCCTTCCTAAGATAGGGAGAGTCCACGGCTTCATTCCTTACTTTTGGGAAATACAACACCTGGCCATCAGGAGGAGGCAAAGACACACCAACCCAAAGGCTTAAATATCCCTCCCTCTTCCTCATTACCCCAGTCATTCTTTGCATTTCGTCAAGTTAGGAGGGGGGCAGAGAAGTGTCAGAAGATTTAGAGAGTCCTGAAAAAGGGGAATCTGCATTTCGAGATAGGACTGGAGTTTTAAGTAGTCATGTCAACCTCTCAGTGAGAGTCTGGAGATGCGGGGGAAAGTTTTTCTGCGAAACCATCCAGACTACTGCTAACAGCTCCTAAGCACTCAGTGTTGACGAGTTTCACTGCCTGCTTTCTCTCACTCAAGTCCATGTCAGGAGCGCTGCTATAAGACTGTCACACTTGAGAGGCTGTGTTCTGTTCCACAGCATGTATCCTGGAGGTAAGATCATTTAATTATTTACACATAAAACGCTATAACAGGGTTACAGTGTGGCTCCTTTATACCTTGATAGGATCCAGGGTTAATATCCTCTGAATGGGGTTTATTGAACAGTTGGGGTTAATTAATCAGTGTATTAATTATTTACATGCTGCTTTTATGTGATTTTTTTTTCCTGGGCTGATAGACTGTGTGTTTTTGGCTGGAACAAACAGGTTTCACTTTAATTTTTGAAAGTGTTGCACAACTCCTATTACTTGCTGTACTTAATAACAAGGGAAGTAGTGTCTTGCACTCCATGTGACCGGGGTGTGGTCTATGTTAATTTCCTCCATTCCGGCTGAGACTTCAACCTGAGGAGAGCGTTTCTTCTGTTAACTGTCTGGGTCTAGGAGGTGTGGTGAGTGCCCCAGCCATTGGGAGTATAAATAAAAAATAAAGTTTTTATTTGTGTCCTTCTTCTGTGGGTACAACCTGAGCTATGGAGGACTCTGACATGTTAGAAGGTACTTCTTCTGTACTAAATCATACCTGTTTATATTGTGAGGAGGCCGTTGTTTCAACCCCCCCCCCCCCCACTCAATTATGTTCCACATGCCTTAACACCGTTATAAAGTCTAAGAAGGGAGACAATCCTGCTAAGGCTATTAGTGCCTCTAAATCGTTCTACCTCTCAGGACTCAGTGTCCCGTGAGATTACTACCCTTGCTACATTATCCACTCCACATGCAGTTCCCCGTAGCACATCTAATCCTCCATCAGGGAAGGGGCCTTCTTCCTGTGGACTTTGCAGCGCAGTTACAAACGGCGGTGTCTGCGGCCCTCAGTACATTACCTCGCTCTAACGCAAGAGAAAGGTTAAACATAGCTCTCCTGACCCGGAGTCATCTAAATATTTATCATATTTAGCTATTCTGTCCCAGTTATCCGATGATGAGTTAATCCCTGTAGCTTCAGAGGGTGAACTTTCTGGGTCGGAGTCCTTAGCGTCTAAGCCTCTGCTGGGATGATTTAAAATTGAGCACTTGCGTTTTTTATTAAAGAAGGTTCTGTCTACGTTAGACGTTCCAGAGGCCGCGCTGCCTGAAGAACCTTTGATGCCTAAATTAGACAGAGTTTATGAAGCCAGGAAAGTTCCTTTTGACTTTTCCTGTGCCGGTTAAGATGGCATACATTATTAAGAAC
This sequence comes from Bombina bombina, assembly GCF_027579735.1. NCBI lineage: Eukaryota > Metazoa > Chordata > Amphibia > Anura > Bombinatoridae > Bombina > Bombina bombina. The sequence goes on along the minus strand of NC_069499.1, from coordinate 1,108,876,460 downwards.
GAATAGGAAAGAATTGGTTCTTCCTTTTCCCCTTGTCTACTTTTAAAAAGTTGTTCCCGGTCCCAGACTCTCAACTGGATTTGTGTGGCTCCATTCCTAAGGTAATTGGAGCTTGCTAAACATACTACTATACCTCTTGGGGATAGTTCTTCGTTCAGAGAGCCGATGGATAAGAAAATGGAAACCTTTCTGAGAAAGATTTTTTAACATACGAGATTTTTGTTTCAATCTGCGGCCGCAATTGCCGCGGTTGCTGGAGCGTCTATCTACTGGTGCGACTCTTTGTCGGAACTCAGTGAGGTGGAGTCTGCCCTCGAGGATATTCAAGACAGAATCAAAGCTCTGAGAATTGCTAATTATTTATCTGTGATGCGAACATTCGAATTATTCGCCTAAATGCAAAGGCCTCTGGCTTTGCGGTCCCTAGCCCGCCGGGCACTCTGGTTGAAGTCTTGGTCTGCGTATATGACTTCTAAGTCCAGACTCCTTTCTCTTCCCTTCAAGGGAAAGATTTTATTTGGTCCAGGCCTGGACTCCATTATTTCTACAGTTACCGGAGGCAAGGGTGCCTTCCTACCACAACATAAGAAGAACAAGTCTAAGGGACGACAATCTTCTCATTTTCATTCTGACAAATCCCAACAAGAGTACTTGGAAACCGGCTCAGTCCTGGAATAAATCCAAGCAGAATAAGAAGTCCGCCGAAAACAAATCTGCATGAAGGGGTGATCCCCGTTCCGGGATCGGATCTTGTAGGGGCAGACTGTCTCTTTTTCTTTTACAAAGATATGACGAGTCCACGGATTTCATACTTACTTGTGGGATATTAACCTCCTGCTAACAGGAAGTGGCAAAGAGCACCACCACAGAGCTGTATATATAGCCCCTCCACCCCCAGTCATTCTCTTTGCCTGTGTTATACTAGGAAGAGGTAAAGTGAGGTGCTAGTTTTATTTTCTTCAATCAAGACGTTTTTTATTTTAAATGGTACCGGTGAGTACTATTTTACTCAGGGGGTTATGGAAGAAGATTTCTGACCTGAGGTTGATGATCTTAGCAGTTGTAACTAAGATCCACGCTGGTTCCCACAAGACTTCTGAAGGTAACACATGAGACATCTTCAGTGTGGAGACCGGTTTCATGCTACAAGCAGCATTAAGGTATGTGCAGCCTTTTATTTCTGAAGAGACTTGATATATCAGAACTGGCTAGCATTTATTTCCCTATATGGGAATGGGGTAAGCAGTAGACCTGTTTCACAGAAGGGTGTTACTGGAGTCCCTTGTTGTTATTTTTTATTTCTGACATAAGGGCATGATATGACACTCTGGGAGAGGCATAAGGACTTTTAATCAATAAACGATTGAGTTATGTTTTATTATATGTCCAGCATGACTTGCTGGGATGTGTTTGGGGTGTGTTTTGTGTTCCACTTAGCTGTATGATAAACCGCTTCCCATGCGGTTGTGTTTGGGCCTACTCCAACTTCGGCCATAAGGGGCGGGGCTTGTCTTCGTGTGCTCAGATGACAGAGGAGCAGCAAGCAGTAACTCCGGTTGCTCCTGGACAGTAGTTTCTGGCTTGGAGTGTTGGCTATTCATTCCGAAGTACCCTGGGGGCAGGTAGGCGCCACAGCAGTGCTGTGGCGAGGTGCAGAGGGTGTTTTTGTGGTAAACTGATATATTTTTCACTTTAGAGCCTTATTTTTCACCTTTCTTATAGGGTGCAATAATTTTTGGATATACCAATTAGTTTTAGTGAAGTTTGGTAGCAAATTAATGTTATTTAAGCAGTTTTGGAAAAATTGTTCACTTTTTCTTTCTTAAAGGCGCAGTACACATTTTTCAAAGTTTTATTTAAAACAATAAATAAAGTGTTTAAACGACTTTTGTGGCTATTATTAGTCTGTTCAACATGTCTGACATTGAGGATTCTCATTGTTCTATGTGTTTAGAAGCTATTGTGGAACCCCCTCTTACATTGTGTACCTCTTGTACTGAAAGGGCCTTACATTGTAAAGACTATATTTTAGGTCAAGATAGTGTGCCTAAGGATGATTCTCAGTCTGAAGAGAATCAGGTTATGCCATCCAATTCTCCCCAAGTGTCCACAACCTTTAACGCCCACACAAGCGACGTCAAGTACCTCTAGTGCGTCTAATTCCTTTACTCTGCAGGAGATGGCTGCAGTTATGTCAACTACCCTTACAGAGGTATTGTCTAAATTACCAGTGTTGCAGGGGTAAACGCAGTAGGTCAGGTATTAAAGTAAATACTGAATCCTCTGATACTTTATTAGCTATTTCCGATGTACCCTCACAGTATTCTTAGTTGGGGGTCAGGGAATTGCTGTCTGAGGGAGAAATTTCAGACTCAGGGAATGTGTTACCTCAGACAGATTCGGACGTTATGTCCTTTAAATTTAAGCTTGAACACCTCCGTCTGTTGCTTCGGGAGGTCTTAGCGACTTTGGATGATTGTGATCCTATTATGATACCACCAGAGAAATTGTGTAAGATGGACAAATATTTAGAAGTGCCTACTTATACTGATGTTTTTTCCGGTTCCTAAAAGAATTTAGGAAATTATTAAGAAGGAATGGGATAGACCAGGTATACCATTTTCTCCCCCTCCTACTTTTAAGAAAATGTTTCCCATATCGGACACCATTCTGGACTTGTGGCAAACGGTCCCTAAGGTGGAGGGAGCTATATCTACCCTGGCTAAGCGTACAACTATACCCATTGAGGACAGTTGTGCTTTCAAAGACCCTATGGATAAAAAATTAGAGGGTCTCCTAAAGAAATTGTTTATTAATCAGGGTTTTCTTTTACAACCTACTGCTTGCATTGTTCCAGTAACTACTGCAGCAGCTTTTTGGTTTGAAGCTCTGGAAGAGTCCCTGAAGGTTGAGACTCCGTTAGATGACATTTTGGATAGAATTAAGGCTCTCAAGTTAGCTAATTCTTTTATTACTGATGCTGCTTTTCAAATTGCTAAATTAGTGGCGAAAAATGCAGGATTTGCTATTTTAGCGCGTAGAGCATTGTGGCTCAAATCTTGGTCTGCTGATGTGTCATCTAAACATAAGCTTTTAGCTATTCCCTTTAAAGGTAAGACCCTTTTCGGGCCAGAATTGAAGGAAATCATTTCTGACATTACAGGAGGTAAAGGCCATGCCCTACCTCAGGATAAGTCTGTTAAGATGAGGGGTAAACAGAATAATTTTCGTTCCTTTCTGAATTTTAAGGGAGGACCGTCTACTTCCTCTTCCTCCACAAAGCAGGAAGGGAATTTTACCCAATCTAAGTCAGTCTGGAGACCCAACCAAAATTGGAATAAAGATAAACAATCTAAGAAGCCCGCTGCTGCTGCTACTAAGATGGCATGAAGGGGTGGCCCCCGATCCGGGACTGGATCTAGTAGGGGGCAGACTTTCTTTCTTTGCCCAGGCTTGGGCAAGAGATGTTCAGGACCCCTGGGCACTAGAAATAGTGACCCATGGTTATCAGTTGGATTTCAAGGATTTTCTCCCAAGAGGGAGATTATCTGCAGACCAGATAAAGAGAGGCATTATTACGCTGTGTAAAAGACCTTGTTACCATGGGAGTAATTTGTCCAGTTCCAAAATCAGAACAAGGACAGGGGTTTTACTCAAATCTATTTGTGGTTCCCAAAAAAGAGGGCACTTTCAGAACCCATCTTAGACCTCAAGTGTCTAAACAATTTTCTCAGAGTCCCATCGTTCAAGATGGAGACTATACGAACAATTTTACCAATGATCCAGGAGGGTCAATATATGACTACCGTGGACTTGGAGGATGCTTACCTTCATATTCCTATCCACAAGGATCATCATCAGTTTCTAAGGTTTGCCTTCCTGGACAAACATTATCAGTTTGTGGCTCTTCCCTTCGGGTTGGCCACAGCACCCAGAGTCTTCACAAAGGTTCTAGGGTCTCTTTTGGAGGTTCTCAGACCGCGAGGCATAGCAGTGGCGCCTTATCTGGACGATATTCTAATTCAGGCGTCAACTTATCAACTGACAAAATCTCACACGGACATAGTGTTGTCTTTCCTGAGAACTCACGGTTGTAAGGTGAACATAGAGAAGAGTTCACTTGTTCCACAGACAAGGGGAACTCTGATAGACTCGGTAGCCATGAAAATATTTCTGACAGAAGTCAGAAAATCAAAGATTCTAAATAATTGCCAAGCACTTCAGTCCATTCCTCGGCTATCAGTGGCTCAGTGTATGGAGGTAATTGGATTAATGGTAGCGGCAATGGACATCGTTCCGTTTGCTCGCTTTCATCTCAGACCACTGCAACTGTGCATGCTCGGACAGTGGAATGGGGATTATGCGGATTTATCTCCTCAGATAAATCTGGATCAAGAGACCAAAAACTCTCTTCTTTGGTCGTTGTCGCCGGATCATCTGTCCCAGGGGACTTGTTTCCGCAGACCCTCGTGGGTGATAGTGACAACGGATGCCAGCCTTCTGGGCTGGGGTGCAGTTTGGAACTCCCTGAAGGCTCAGGGTGTTTGGAGTCTCTACTTCCAATCAATATTCTGGAACTGAGAGCAATATTCAATGCGCTTCAGGCGTGGCCTCAGTTGGTTTTGGCCAAATTCATCAGATTCCAGTCGGACAACATCACGACTGTGGCATATATCAATCATCAGGGGGGAACAAGGAGTTCCTTAGCGATGATAGAAGTGTCCAAGATAATCCGTTGGGCGGAGGCCCACTCTTGTCATCTGTCAGCGATCTACATCCCAGGAGTAGAGAACTGGGAAGCGGATTTTCTAAGTCAACAGACTTTTCACCCGGGGGAGTGGGAACTTCACCCGGAGGTATTTGCCTCATTGATTCTCAGATGGGGCAGACCGGAATTGGATCTGATGGCATCTCGACAGAATGCCAAGCTTCCAAGATACAGATCCCGGTCAAGGGATCCTCAGGCCGAACTGATAGATGCCTTGGCAGTGCCTTGGTTGTTCAGCCTAGCTTATGTGTTTCCACCGTTTTCTCTCCTCCCATGCGTGATTGCTCGAATCAAGCAGGAGAGAGCTTCTGTGATCCTGATAGCACCTGCGTGGCCACGCAGGACTTGGTTTACGGATCTAGTGGACATGTCCTCTCTGCCACCATGGAAACTTCCATTGAGACAGGACCTTCTCATTCAAGGTCCTTTCCAACATCCAAATCTAATTTCTCTGCAGCTGACTGCGTGGAGCTTGAAGCTTGATTTTATCGAAGCGAGGATTCTCTGATTCGGTCATCAATACTTTGATACAGGCTAGAAAGCCTGTCATTAGAAAATCTATCATAAGATATGTAAAATACGTAAATATCTTTATTGGTGTGAATCCAAGGGTTACTCATGGAGTAAAGTTAGGATTCCTAGGATTCTGTCTTTTCTCCAAGAAGGATTGGAGAAAGAGTTATCAGCAAGTTCCTTAAAGGGACGAATTTCAGCTTTGTCAATTCTGTTTCACAAACGTTTGGCAAATGTGCCAGATGTTCAGTCTTTTGGTCAGGCTCTATCTAGAATTAAATAGATAGTAGTAGTAGATGGCGCTGGTCTATTGAGTGATTTTCTCTAGGAAGTGAAGAGAAAAAATGCTTGATGCATATATTGAAGCCAATTAATATGGGTGCAGTATACTCACTCCATAAGATGAATCTTTACAGCTGAAAGGGAACGTAGCGTCAGATGGCAAGAGTCCACATGTTCCTGGAGTCAAATACTGAATTTTCAGGTTTATCCAAAAGTGGACTATAAATGAATAGAGACCCAAATGACAAAAGTATCCAGTGTATAATTGAAAAAATGTAGTAACTTACTCCATAAATAAGGAGATTCCAGCTCAGCACAGCAAAACAAGATCTTGACAATCTTTCAACAAAGGATAAAAGGTTTTATTTGCTCGAGCAATTTTGTCCCTTTAAGGAACTTGCTGATAATTTGTCCCTTTAAGGAACTTGCTGATAACTCTTTCTCCAATCCTTCTTGGAGAAAAGACAGAATCCTAGGAATCCTAACTTTACTCCATGAGTAACCCTTGGATTCACACCAATAAAGATATTTACGTCATATCTTATGATAGATTTTTCTAATGACAGGCTTTCTAGCCTGTATCAAAGTATTGATGACTGAATCAGAGAATCCTCGCTTCGATAAAATCAAGCTTCAAGCTCCACGCAGTCAGCTGCAGAGAAATTAGATTTGGATGTTGGAAAGGACCTTGAATGAGAAGGTCCTGTCTCAATGGAAGTTTCCATGGTGGCAGAGAGGACATGTCCACTAGATCCGTAAACCAAGTCCTGCGTGGCCACGCAGGTGCTATCAGGATCACAGAAGCTCTCTCCTGCTTGATTCGAGCAATCACGCATGGGAGGAGAGAAAACGGTGGAAACACATAAGCTAGGCTGAACAACCAAGGCACTGCCAAGGCATCTATCAGTTCGGCCTGAGGATCCCTTGACCGGGATCTGTATCTTGGAAGCTTGGCATTCTGTCGAGATGCCATCAGATCCAATTCCGGTCTGCCCCATCCTATCCTTTGTTGAAAGATTGTCAAGATCTTGTTTTGCTGTGCTGAGCTGGAATCTCCTTATTTATGGAGTAAGTTACTACATTTTTTCAATTATACACTAGATACTTTTGTCATTTGGGTCTCTATTCATTTATAGTCCACTTTTGGATAAACCTGAAAATTCAGTATTTGACTCCAAGAACCTGTGGACTCTTGCCATCTGACGCTACGTTCCCTTTCAGCTGTAAAGATTCATCTTATGGAGTGAGTATACTGCACCCATATTAATTGGCTTCAATATATGCATCAAGCCTTTTTTCTCTTCACTTACTTGAGAAAATCACTCAATAGACCAGCGCCATCTACTACTACTATCTATCTATACACAGTCACAAGGGAGAGACTGCAAGAAGGCTGCGGTTTGACCTAAAGGAGAGTATCAGTTCTTAGTTCATTTGTACAGAATATTGTGTTTTTTTCCATCTTGCACCTCTGTATATTGTTTTCCTTTTTCTATCTAGAATTAAGCCTGTATTTAGACCCATTACTCCTCCCTGGAGTTTGAATTTAGTTCTTCGAGTTCTTCAAGAGGTTCCGTTTGAACCCATGCATTTAGTTGCTATTTCTTCTGCTCAAAGAGTTTCTGAGCTTTCAGCGCTACAGTGTGATTCTCCTTATCTCATTTTTCATTCTGATAAGGTGGTGTTACGTACCAAACCTGGATTCCTTCCGAAGGTTGTTTCAAATAAGAATATTAATCAGGAAATTGTTGTTCCTTCCTTGTGTCCTAACTTTTTTTCTAAGAAGGAGCGTATGTTGCATAATTTGGATGTGGTCCATGCCTTAAAGTTTTACTTACAGGCAACTAAGGATTTCCGTCAATCATCTTCATTATTCATTGTTTATTCTGGAAAGCGTAGGGGTCAGAAAGCTATGGCTACCTCTTTCTTTTTGGCTGAGAAGTATCATCTACCTGGCATATGAGACTGATGGACAGCAGCCTCCTGAAAGAATTACGGCTCATTCTACTAGGGCTGTGGCTTCCACATGGGCCTTTAAAAATGATGCATCTGTTGAACAGATTTGTAAGGCTGCGACTTGGTCATCCCTTCACACTTTTTCCAAATTTTCCAAATTTGATACTTTTGCTTCTTCTGAGGCTATTTTTGGGAGAAAGGTTCTTCAAGCAGTGGTGCCTTCTGTTTAGGTTCCTGTCTTGTCCCTCCCTTTCATCCGTGTCCTTTTGCTTTGGTATTGGTTTCCCACAAGTAAGGATGAAATCCGTGGACTCGTCATATCTTTGTAAAAGAAAAGTAAATTTATGCTTACCTGATAAATTACTTTCTTTTACGATATGACGAGTCCACGACCCACCCTGTTCTTTTTAAGACAGTTTTTCTTAATATTTTTTGTAAACTTCAGTCACCTCTGCACCTTTTAGCCTTTCCTTTTCTCTTCCTATACCTTCAGCTGAATGACTGAGGGTGGAGGGGAAGGGAGGGGCTTTATATACAGCTCTGCTGTGGTGCTCTTTGCCACTTCCTGTTAGCAGGAGGTTAATATCCCACAAGTAAGGATGACATCCGTGGACTCGTCATATCGTAAAAGAAATTAATTTATCAGGTAAGCATAAATTTACTTGCCTGGTTCAAGGACGTACAGGATCCGTGGGTCCTGGAGTTGGTATCTCAGGGATACAAGATAGGCTTCAAATCTCATCCGCCAAGGGGCAGATTCCTTCTCTCAAATCTGTCTACCAGACCAGAAAAGAGGGATGCCTATCTACTGTTCATTTGGTATCTATCCTCCTTAGGAGTTGTTGTCCCGGTGCCTATCGAAGAAAGAGGTTTGGGGTTTTAGTCAAACCTTTTCGTGGTCCCAAAGAAGGAGGGAACTTTCCACCCAATTCTGGACCAAAAGTGTTTAAACAAATTTCTCAGTGTCCCTTCCTTCAAGATGGAGACGATAAGGTCCATCCTTCATTTAATTTAGAAAGGCCAGTTTATGACCACTATAGATCTGAAGGACGCTTACCTTCATGTTCCAATCCACAAGGATCACTTTCAGTTCCTGAGGTTTGCATTCCTGTACCAGCACTTCCAGTTCATTGCCCTTCCGTTTGGCCTAGCTACTGCTCCAAGAATCTTTACGAAGGCGTTGCCAGAACTCAGGGTATTGCAGGAGCTCTATAGGAAGAATTTTCAGTGTCACTTCTCAGTCTTCTTCGATCACATGGATGGAAGATAAACGTAAAAAAAGAGTTCTCTTATCCCAAGTACCAGAGTGCAATTCCTGTGTACTATAATAGACTCCATATCCATGAGGATATTTCTAACAGACCAGAGACGTTGCAAGCTAACTTCCCCATGTCTTGACCTCCTTGAGTCCCTCTGTGGCTCAGTGTATGGAGGTGATTGGTCTCATGGTTAGGAGGAGTATCCTGCATGGACATCATTCCTTTTGCCAGGTTCCGTCTCAGACCTTTACAACTGTACATGCTGAGGCAGTGGAACGGCGATCATTCAGATCTGTCTCAACAGATTGTATTAGACAGTCGTTCAAGAGAATCGCTCTCTTGGTGGCTCTGTCGAGATCTGTCCCGAGGGACATGCTTCTTAAGACCATCCTGGGAGATTGTGACTATGGACGCAAGCCTATCTGGGTGGGGAGCTGTTTGGGGTGCCAGGAAGGCACAGGGGTTGTGAACTCAGGAGGAGTCCCTCCCTCCCGATCAATATTTTGAACTACGGGCAATCTTCAAGGCCTTGAAGGCTTGGCCAATTCTGGTTTCGTCCCAGTTTATCAGATTCCAATCAGACAATATAACCTCAGGGGGGAACGAGAAATTCCTTGGCGATGAAGGAAGTATCTCAGATTCTGGAGTGGGTGGAGGCCCACAGCTGTTCTCTGTCAGCGATCCACATTCTGGGGGTGGACAACTGGGAGGCAGATTTTCTCAGCAGGCAATCCTTCCATTCAGGGGAATGGTCTCTCCATCCCGAGGTGTTTGCAGAGATATGCAAGTGGAGACGCCGCATCCCGTCTCAATACCAAGCTACCCAGGTATGGGTCGAGGTTGAGGGATTTCCAAGCGGATCTAATAGATGCACTAGCAGTGACGTTAAGGTTCAAACTCATATATCTTTTTCCTCCACTACCGCTTCTTCCTCGAGTGGTGGCCCTCATCAAGCAGGAGCGGGTAATCGGTAATTCTGATTGCTCCATCATAGCAAAGGACGTCGTAGCATCGTTGCTCCATTGTAGCAAAGGACGTGGTTCGCGGATCTAGTAGGGATGTCCTCATCTCCTCCATGGAAGTTACCTTGTCGCAGAGACCTGCTGTTATAAGGTCCATTTGTTCATCAAAATCTAGATTCTCTGACGCTGACTGCATGGAGATTGAACACTTAGTCTTAGCCAGAGGTTTCTCTGAGAGTATCATTGATACTTTTATTCAAGCTTGTAAACCAGTTACTCAGCGTATCTACCACAAAGGGTGGAGGACCTACTTATTCTGGTGTGAAAAGCGTGGTTTTTCCTGGCACAGAGTTAAGGTTGCCAGGATCTTATCTTTTCTCCAGGATGGACTGGAGAAGGGCGTTTCTGCTAGTTCCCTGAGAGGACAGATTTCGGCCCTGTCGGTTTTATTGCACTAGAGACTGGCTGAGCTTCCAGCCAGACATCCAGTCCTTTGTGAAGGCTCTGATTAGGATCAGACCTGTGTTTAGATCTGGGGCTCCTCATTGGAGCCTAAGTCTTGTTCTTCGTGTTTTGCAACAGGCTTGAGCCTCTGCATTCCGTTGACATTAAATTGTTATCTTGGAAGGTTCTCTTTTTATTGGCTATTTCTGAGATCTCTGCTTTGCAATGTGAGTTCCCTTATCTTATTTTTCATGCAGATAAGGCAGTTTTACGTTCTAAATTAGGTTTTCTTCCTAAGGTTGTGTCAGATTGCAACATCAACCAAGAGATTGTGGTTCCTTCCTTGTGTCCTAATCCTCCTTCATCGAAGGAACGTTTACTTCACCATTTGGATGTGGTTCACGCCTTGAAGTTGTATCTTCAGGCTACTAAGGCGTTTAGACAATCTTCCTCTTTCTTTGTTGTCTATTCGTGGAAGTGTAAGGGACAGAAGGCTACTTCGACTACCCCATCTTTTTGGTTAAGGAGTGTCATCCGCTTAGCTTACGAGACAGAGGGACATCATCCTCCTGAGAGGATGACGGCTCATTCAACTAGAGCAATGGCTTCATCTTGGGCCTTTAAGAACGAGGCCTCTATGGATCAGATTTGTAAGGCAGCTACCTGGTCCTCCTTACATACTTTTTCTAATTTTTACAAGTTTGATGTTTTTGCTTCGGCTCTGGTGCCTTCAGAATAGGGTCCTCCTCTTCCTTTTTGTTCTCTCCCGTTATTCATTCAGTGTCCTCTGGAGCTTGGGTATAGTTTTCCCAACAGTAAGGAATGAAGCCGTGGACTCTCCCTATCTTACGAAGAAAAACATTATTTATGCTTACCAGATAAATTTCTTTCCTTTCGGATAGGGAGAGTCCACGGCCCCCACCCGTTTTTTTCTTGTCTAAGGGCGGCCCCCTATTATTTATCTTATTCTTCTTGCACCATTTATACCCTGATATGTCTCCTACTTTTCCTTGTTCCCTCGGTAGAATGACTGGGGTAATGAGGAAGTGGGAGGGATATTTAAGCCTTTGGCTGGGGTGTCTTTGCCTCCTCCTGGTGGCCAGGTGTTGTATTTCCCAACAGTAAGGAATGAAGCCATGGACTCTCCCTATCCGGAAGGAAAGGAATTTATCTGTAAGCATAAATTATGTTTTCTTTCATGGTGGCGAAAGTCCACAAGCACCGACCCGTTTGGAGTTGATTTTTTGTTTAAGCACATATTTTTTCCCTGCTCCTTATTTTGACTTTTACTCCTTCTAAACACCTCACCACTTGGCTATATGTCAAACTAAGGTATGAGTGAGGTGGGAGGGTTTTTATAGGCTTTTGAGTTTTGGGAAACTTTGCCTCCTCCTGGTAGGAATGTATATCCCATACGTAACAGGTTGTGGACTCTCGCCACCATGAAAGAAATTAAGGTTTGTTGTTTAAAATAGATAGATAATCCCTTTATTACCCATTCCCCAGTTTTGCATAACCAACACTGTTATATTAATATACTTTTTCCCTCTGTGATTAACTTGTATCTAAGCATCTTCTGACAGCCCCCTGATCACATGACATTCTATTTATTATCTATTGACTTTCATTTTAGCCAGTTAGGGCAGTGTCTGCCATGGGCGTGATCACAATGTTATCTATATGGCTGACATGAACTAGCTCTCCCCTGTTGTGAAAAGCAAATAAAAAATGTGATGAGAGGCGGCCTTCAAGGGCTTAGGAATTATCATATGAGCCTTCCTAGGTTTCAACTAAGAATACTAAGATAACAAAGCAAAATTGGTGATAAAAGTAAATTGGAAAGTTGTTTAAAATGACATGCCCTATTTGAAACATGAATGTTTTTTTGGACTTGACTGTATCTTTAACAGTACAGTCCAGCCCTGAAATACCAGGCAATCCCTCTCTCACTTACGAGGCTCACATTAGGCTGAAATGTACGTCTGGGGTTTTGCTGTTTCTCTCGTTCAGAAATAGCTGATTTTGACCATCCCCACCTATACCAAACATTTTCTGGTTGTTAAAAAAAAAAACAAGAAGATTTAGATTAAAAAATGCTCCCAGTGGGGGGTTGTGACAGAGCGGTGCTAAAATGTTAATTTTCTCTTAAAGGTAAAGTCAAGTCAAAATTAAACTTTAATGATTTATAATGTACACAATTTTAAACAACTTTCCAATTTACTTCCATTATCTAAATGTGCACAATTTTTTTATAGGCAAACCTTCTGAGGCACCAGCTCCTACTGAGCATGTGCAACATTCGCAGGATATATGTATATGCATTTTGTGATTGGCTGATGGGTGTCACATGATGCATTAAGAAGGAAAATGTAACTAACAGTCGGCTAGATTACAAGTTTTGCGGAACAGCTATACCGCTAAAAAATTGGCCATTGCGCGTGGAATGGCCGGGAACGCATATTACGAGTCGAGGCGGTATAGCTATACCGCAAGCATTTTAGCCTGTAATGCAACGTCCATTCCGCACTCAAAAAAATGACATTTGAGTGTGGGATTTCCATAGCGCCAGTATTACAGGTTGTGCGGTCTGGCTAAAACGCTTGCGTTACAGCCTATACCGACACAATCTATACTGCCATCTGAGAGCAGAAGATATGGATTTCGCTAAACAAAAATGTTTCACAAAACTCATAACTAAACTAAACCTATTAACCCTCTAAACCACCAGCCCCCCACATTGTAACTACTAAACTAAACCTATTAACCCCTAAACTGCTGGGGCCCCCACATCGCAAAACACTAAATTAAACTTAAGCCTTCAAAAAAATATATATATTTTTATAGGGCTATTAGATTAGGTGTAATTGTTTTTATTTTTGATAATTTTGTTTATTAGTTTTTGTAATCTTAGTGTTTTTTATTTTTTGTTATTTAGTGTTTAATATTTTTTTTTATTTTAGATTTTTTTAAACTTTTTAGTAGTGTTTTTTTAATTTGTAATTTATATTTTTTAAGTTTTTTTTTAATTTTATTATAAATAAAGAATTAGTAATGTTAGGTTAATTTATAGTTTAAACTTAGTTTAATTAATTTAAAGTTGGGGGGTGTTAAGTTTAGGGTTAATCGTTTAATTTTGTGTTTTGCGATGTGGGGGGGCTGGCAGTTTAGGGGTTAATAGGTTTATTTAGGTGTCGGCAATTTTGGGGAGCGGCGGTTTAGGGGTTAATAACTTTTAGTGACGGCAATGTCGAGGAGCAGCAGATTATGGGGGTAATAACTTTATTTAGTGGCAGCGATGTCGGGGAGCGGCGGATTAGGGGTTAATAGCTTTATTTAGTGGCAGCGATGTCGGGGAGCGGAGGATTAGGGGTTAATAGCTTTTATTAGTGGCGGCAATGTCGGGGAGTGGTGGATTAGGGGTTAATAGCTTTTATTTAGTGCCGGCGGTGTCGTGGAGCGGCGGAATAGGGGTTAATAACTTGTATTCGTGTTGGGGAGCGGCGGAATAGGGGTTAATAATTATATTTAATGTCGGCGATGTTGGGGAGCCGCGGATTAGGGGTATTTAGACTAGGGGGCTTTATGTTAGGGTGTTAGGTTTAAATTTAACTTTCTTTTCCCCATAGACATCAATGGGGTTCTGTTATGCGATCTCCATTCCACACTTCAGGTGTTAGTTTTTTTTTCTTACACTCTCTCCCCATTGATGTCTTTTATTAGTGGCGGCAATGTCGGGGAGTGGTGGATTAGGGGTTAATAGCTTTTATTTAGTGCCGGCGGTGTCGTGGAGCGGCGGAATAGGGGTTAATAACTTGTATTCGTGTTGGGGAGCGGCGGAATAGGGGTTAATAATTATATTTAATGTCGGCGATGTTGGGGAGCCGCGGATTAGGGGTATTTAGACTAGGGGGCTTTATGTTAGGGTGTTAGGTTTAAATTTAACTTTCTTTTCCCCATAGACATCAATGGGGTTCTGTTATGCGATCTCCATTCCACACTTCAGGTGTTAGTTTTTTTTCTTACACTCTCTCCCCATTGATGTCTATGGGGGAAAGCGTGCACAAGCGAATCAAATCAGCCCTTGGCTTTTGTGCGGTATGGAGTTTAACGCACCATAACGCACAGCACAAGGAGGCTTTTTAGTAACTCGTAATGGCAGCGCTATGGAGAGTGAAATAACGCAATTTTTTTGGTGTTATTTTCGCACCCTGTTTAGCGCAAAATTTGTAATCTTCGTGACTGACAATTGTCAGAAAAAAAATTACTCATTTGAAATTCAAACTAGGTGCTTTTGCATTGTCTCTTTATTATACATGTATTGGCTATGCTAGTCACTGTTTAGTGGTCCTTTAAAGGGACAGTCTACTTAAAAATGTTTATTGTTTAAAAAGATAGATAATCCCTTTATTACCCATTCCCCAGTTTTGCATAACCAACACTGTTATATTAATACACTTTTTACCTCTGTGATTACCTTGTATCTAAGCCTCTGCAGACTGTCCCCTTATCTGAGTGCTATTTACAGACTTGCATTTTAACCAATCAGTGCTGACGCATAAGTAACTCCATGGGAGTGAGCACAATGTTATCTATATGACACACATGGACTAGCGCTGTCTAGCTGTGAAAAAATGTCAAAATGCAATGAGATAAGAGGCAGCCTTCAAAGGTTTTGAAATTAGCATATGAGCCTACTTAGGTTTAGCTTTCAACAAAACATACTAAAAGAACAAAGCAAATTTGATGATAAAAGTAAAATGGAAACGTGTTTAAAATTGCCTGCCCTATCAGAATCATTAAAGTTTAATTTTGAATAGACTGTCCCTTTTGAGTAAGCAGTAATTAAGAAGATAAGGGCGGCTTTGTGTAAATAATTAGACAGATAAGATAATGAGGTATTCTCTCCCTACAAGACCAGCCCATTGTGGGCTAGATTACGAGTAGAGCGGTAATTATCGCTCCCTCTCTCACGCTTACTCTGCTCGACTTTTGCTTTGAATTGAATTACACAAAATTGGATGAAAGGTAACTAATGAACATATAATGCAAACGTTTTTACTATGCATTAGAAATAAAGAAAGTCTTCCATGTCCCTTTAAAGTTAGTTAAATGGCTAATTATTATTATTATTTGTTAAAAATGTTATTCTTTTTGAAAGTCCTTAAAAAATGAAGGTGGTTCATCGTGGGTATATTTAGATTCTTACATTTGTTTTCCCTTTGTTTTCTTTTTCAGGCCAAAGACACTCACCTCCACACCGCCACTCTCCCTGCCCCCTTAGACACTCACCCTCATCTATCCGTCACTCCCCCTCTTCTCAGCGCAGGTCCCCGATTCCACAGTGCCCTTCTCCAATTCTGCAGAGGAGATCTCCTGCTCCTCAATCTCCTGCTCACCAACGCCGCTCCCCTGTGCCCCCTTCTTCCCCCTCTAGACGTTCTCCTATCCACACACCATGTCCTCCTGTAGTGACTGAGCTTTCATATCCCAAGCCCCCAACCCACCAAGTAAAGGCTTCCTTCCAGGCACGTAGAAGTTACTCTGAAATAAGTGAGCCCACTCTTTACACAAGGGCGCCTCGTTCCCTTTGGTTGCCACCAGGAACAAGCACCTTACCCAAGCAGCGTTCCTACATTGAAGGGTACACTGGCAGTCCCCCTGCCAGTTCCTGTTTCCATGACCCTCCCCAGCAGTCTTCAGATGAAGATGAATGGAGTCCCCCATCGCCTCCCAGTCCTGAACCTGGAGCTGTGCGTTGTGCATCATTTTGTGCTGGGTTTCCCATCCCAGATATAGCCAGCAGGAGGATGTCTGCATCATATTCACGCTCCGAGCATGCACAGTCCTGGCCTTCCATCAATGTAAGAGATGGGGTGGGTTAAGTATGCAGCATGGGTCGGGGTGAAAAAGCATTTGAGATTGTGGACAAAAATTAAATAAAAGTTTTGGCTAGCGGTGGAACAGTGGCAGTGCTGAATTAAAGAGATCAATAATAAAAAAAAAAAAAAATAACAGCTGTAATGAAAATGTTTGTCTTAACAAAGTTTTAATCTAAAGTTTATTACCAGGCTAAAGCCTTCATGCATTAATTGTAAAATAATATAGACTTCTAGTGATGCCTGTTAGAATAAACTTT
Source organism: Bombina bombina (assembly GCF_027579735.1). Classification (NCBI taxonomy): domain Eukaryota; kingdom Metazoa; phylum Chordata; class Amphibia; order Anura; family Bombinatoridae; genus Bombina; species Bombina bombina. The sequence goes on along the minus strand of NC_069499.1, from coordinate 1,108,860,140 downwards.
ATTAGAACCCACTATAATACTAAATTGACAGTGTACTCAGGTAAGCAGCAGATAAGAGTTAATTGTGCAGGAACACCCTTTAAAATTGTTAAACTGTCTAGTAAAAGCTAATCCTGTTTCAGCAGTATACATTTGCCAGTTTAGAGATTCAGCGGTGGTTTGTATGACTCATATTGAGTTATTGCTGACATGATACACACCACTATCAGCTTCCTAAGCAGGTGCAGCGTTTGAATGAAGGTGTACAGGGCATCATAGCATATGTGCATATTCCACTGAATCAGCAATAACTTTTACTGTATTGCAAAAATGCTTCTAGTGAAAACTGAAATGCATCCATTATGTACTTTTGGTATGATAATACTAAGGGAGGTGCTGTGCTCCCCTACGGGTACTTTGCTGCAGAAATAATGTATGTTAAACTTTTTGTATATGAAATAGATAATGCACCAGTTGTTGTTCCGTTCTGCACAGTTAGCCTAAGTTTCTGATCATCTGACCACCTCTATCTTCCACGGTTTGTCATTTTGTCATATCTTTTCTCTCTCTGTCTTTCTGCTCGTGCCATCACAACCTACTTTCACAACCTGACTTTTTAAAGGGACAGTCTACACCAGAATTATTATTGTTAATCCCTTTAGTACCCATTCCCCAACCAACATGGTTATATTAATATACTTTCTCTTGCAAGGTGTATCCAGTCCACGGATTCATCCATACTTGTGGGATATTCTCCTTCCCTACAGGAAGTGGCAAAGAGAGCACACAGCAGAGCTGTCCATATAGCTCCCCCCTAGCTCCACCCCCCAGTCATTCTCTTTGCCGCGTTAACGCACTAGGTTCTCTCTCAGGGAGGGTAAAGTGAATGTGGTGTTAGAATTGTAGTTTTATATCTTCAATCAAGAGTTTGTTATTTTTAAATGGTACCGGTTTGTACTATTTACTCTCTAGCAGAAAAGTGATGAAGATTTCTGCTGAGAGGAAAATGATTTTAGCATGTTATAACTAAAATCCACTGCTGTTCTCACACAGGACTGAGGAGTACCAGAAAACTTCAGTTGGGGGGAACAGTTTGCAGGCTTGACTGCAATGAGGTATGTTCAGTCATTTATTTCTAGACAAGACTGAGATAATGCTAGAAGACTGACAAGATCCCCATGTGGGGAGGGTAAGCTATGTTCTGAGACTTAGTATAGAATTGAATGCTTACATGACAGGGCTAAATAGGCTGGTTGACACTAATGCAGGGCAATCGATTATTTATTAAGAAATACTCATTGGAGACACCTTTTTAGGCACTTGGAGTGTTTTACTGGGGGTATTATCCACATGGCATAAATTTAGTCACTTAGAAGTGATTTTTGTAGGCCTCACAACTCCGAAGTGGAGTGGGAGGGGCCTAATTTCGCGCCTCAGATGCGCACTTAGAATTGAGAGACTGTTTCATGCTGCTTCACATGGAGGGTCCAGCTGCTGATTAAGGGCCTAGAAGAAGCTTTATTTCCCCAAAACTGATCCCTAAGGGCAGGTAGGGCCACAGTAGTAAGCTGTGGCAAGGTGCTGTAGTTTGTTAACCGGTTGTTGGCTTTAGGCTGCTCCGGTTTGGGCATTAAGGGGTTAATCGTTCTGAAACTTGCTGTGCAATCATATTAAAGCCTTAGGTACATACTGTGAAAATTTCAAAAGGATTGGTGCATTTTTCACTGTTTTGTAAAATTGTGTGCTCTTGTTGGCTTTAGGCTGCTCCGGTTTGGGCATTAAGGGGTTAATCGTTCTGAAACTTGCTGTGCAATCTTATTAAAGCCTTAGGTACATACTGTGAACATTTCAAAAGGATTGGTGCATTTTTCACTGTTCTGTAAAATTGTGTGCCCTTTTTATTTCTTAAAGGTACAGTAACGTTTTTTTTTTCAAATTGTGTTTTTTATTTGATTAAAGTGTTTTCCAAGCTTGCTTGTGTATGCTACTAGTCTGTTAAACATGTCTGACACTAAGGAAAATCCTTGTTCAATGTGTTTAGAAGCCATGGTGGAACCCCCTCTCAGATTGTGTCCCAATTGCACTAATATGTCTATACACTTTAAAGATCATATTGTTGCACTTAAAAATGTGGCCCAAGATGATTCTCAGACTGAAGGTAATGAGGATAGTCCGTCTACCTCTCCCCATGTGTCACAACCAGTTACGCCCACGCAAGCGACGCATAGTGCCAGTTCTTTCCAAACTGCCAGTTTTTCCTACAAAGCTTTGATGTCTGAGGGAGAAATTTCCGATTCAGGAAAGGTTTCTCATTGGGCAGAGTCAGATTCATTAGCATTTAAATTTAAATTGGAACACCTCCGTGTTTTGCTCAGGGAGGTATTAGCTACTCTGGATGATTGTGACCCTATGGTGGTCCCAGAGAAGTTGTGTAAAATGGACAAGTACCTAGAGGTTCCTGTATACACTGATGCATTTCCGATCCCTGAGAGGGTTGCGGATATTGTTACTAGGGATTGGGATAGACCAGGTGTCCCTTTTGGTGCATTTTTCACTGTTTTGTAAAATTGTGTGCTCTTGTTGGCTTTAGGCTGCTCCGATTTGGGCATTAAGGGGTTAATCGTTCTGAAACTTGCTGTGCAATCTTATTAAAGCCTTAGGTACATACTGTGAAAATTTCAAAAGGATTGGTGCATTTTTCACTGTTTTGTAAAATTGTGTGCCCTTTTTATTTCCTAAAGGTACAGTAACGTTTTTTTTTTTTTTCAAATTGTGTTTTTTATTTGATTAAAGTGTTTTCCAAGCTTGCTTGTGTATGCTACTAGTCTGTTAAACATGTCTGACACTAAGGAAAATCCTTGTTCAATGTGTTTAGAAGCCATGGTGGAACCCCCTCTCAGATTGTGTCCCAATTGCACTAATATGTCTATACACTTTAAAGATCATATTGTTGCACTTAAAAATGTGGCCCAAGATGATTCTCAGACTGAAGGTAATGAGGATAGTCCGTCCACCTCTCCCCATGTGTCACAACCAGTTACGCCCGTGCAAGCGACGCTTAGTGCCTCTAGTGCGTCTGCCCCTATTACATTGCAACAACTAGCGACAGTTATGGATAATTCCCTTGCGGCCTTTCTTTCCAAACTGCCAGTTTCTCTTGTTAAGTGTATCCAGTCCACGGATCATCCATTACTTGTGGGATATTCTCCTTCCCAACAGGAAGTTGCAAGAGGATCACCCACAGCAAAGCTGTTATATAGCTCCTCCCCTAACTGCCATATCCAGTCATTCTCTTGCAAGCTCTCAACATAGCTGGAGGTAGTAAAAGGAAAGTGGTAAAATATAGTTCGTTTTTTCTTCAATCAAAAGTTTATTGTTTTTAAATGGTACCGGAGTGTACTATTTTATCTCAGGCAGCATTTAGAAGAAGAATCTGCCTGCGTTTTTCTATGATCTTAGCAGAAGTAACTAAGATCCACTGCTATTCTCACATATGTCTGAGGAGTGAGGTAACTTCAGAGGGAGAATGGCGTGCAGGGTATGTGCAGTTAAGTTTTTCTAGGGATGGAATTTGCTAGAAAATGCTGCTGATACCGGATTAATGTAAGTTAAAGCCTAAATACAGTGATTTAATAGTGACTAGTATCAGGCTTGCTATCAGAGGTATATACTCTGATTAATGTGCAATATAAAACGTTTGCTGGCATGTTTAATCGTTTTTATATATGCTTTGGTGATAAAACTTATTGGGGCCTAGTTTTTTTCACATGGCTGGCTTTATTTTTGCCTAGAAACAGTTTCCTGAGGCTTTCCACTGTTATAGTATAAAAGTTACAGTTGGTGCAGTTAAAATTACAAACTGTGACATTCAGCTTCCCTCAGCAGTCCCCTGCATGCTATAGGACATCTCTGAAGGGCTCAAAAGGCTTCAAAAGTAGGAGCTGTGGCAGTTGTTATGACTGTTTAAAAAACATATTTTTCATTTTGTTAATCTGTTTTTTGTATTTAGGGGTTAATCATCCATTTGCAAGTGGGTGCAATGCTCTGCTAACTTGTTACATACACTGTAAACATTTCGTTAGTTTAACTGCCTTTTTTCACTGTTATTTCAAATTTTGTCAAAATTTGTTTCTCTTAAAGGCACAGTAACGTTTTTTTATATTGCTTGTTAACTTGATTTAAAGTGTTTTCCAAGCTTGCTAGTCTCATTGCTAGTCTGTATAAACATGTCTGACATAGAGGAAACTCCTTGTTCATTATGTTTAAAAGCCATGGTGGAACCCCATAGGAGAATGTGTACTAAATGTATTGATTTCACTTTAAACAATAAAGATCAGCTGTTATCTTTAAAATAATTATCACCAGAGGATTCTGATGAGGGGGAAGTTATGCCGACTAACTCTCCCCACGTGTCAGATCCATTGACTCCTGCTCAAGGGACTCACGCTAAAATGGCGCCAAGTACATCAAAGACGCCCATAGCGATTACTTTACAAGACATGGCGGCGATCATGGATAATACCCTGTCAGCGGTATTAGCCAGACTGCCTGAATATAGAGGCAAGCTCGATAGCTCTGGGGTTAGACGTAATACAGAGCGCGCAGATGTTTTAAGGCCCATGTCTGATACTGCGTCACAATATGCAGAAGCTGAGGAAGGAGAGCTTCAGTCTGTGGGTGACGTCTCTGACTCGGGGAAACCTGATTCAGATATGTCTACTTTTAAATTTAAGCTTGAGAACCTCCGGGTGTTGCTTGGAGAGGTTTTAGCTGCTCTGAATGACTGTGACACAATTGCAGTGCCAGAGAAATTGTGTAGACTGGATAAATACTATGCAGTGCCGGAGCAGTTTCTACTTTAGCAAAGCGTACCACTATCCCTGTCGAGGACAGTTGTGCTTTTTCAGATTCAATGGATAAAAAATTAGAAGGTTACCTTAAGAAAATGTTTATTCAACAAGGTTTTATCCTGCAGCCCCTTGCATGCATTGCGCCTGTCACTGCTGCTGTGGCGTTCTGGTTTGAGTCTCTGGAAGAGGCCTTTCAGACAGCTACTCCATTGACTGAAATACTTGACAAGCTTAGAACACTTAAGCTAGCTAATTCTTTTGTTTCTGATGCCATTGTTCATTTGACTAAACTAACGGCTAAGAATTCTGGATTCGCCATCCAGGCGCGTAGGGCGCTATGGCTTAAATCCTGGTCAGCTGACGTGACTTCAAAGTCTAAATTACTTAACATTCCTTTCAAGGGGCAGACCCTATTCGGGCCTGGTTTGAAGGAAATTATTGCTGACATTACTGGAGGAAAGGGTCACACCCTTCCTCAGGACAGGGCCAAATCAAGGGCCAAACAGTCTAATTCTCGTGCCTTTCGAAACTACAAGGCAAGTGCAGCATCAACTTCCTCTGCTTCAAAACAAGAGGGAACTTTTGCTCAATCCAAGCCGGCCTGGAAATCTAACCAGGCTTGGAACAAAGGCAAGCAGGCCAGAAAGCCTGCTGCTGCCTCTAAAACAGCATGAAGGAACGACCCCCTATCCGGTAACGGATCTAGTAGGGGGCAGACTTTCTCTCTTCGCCCAGGCGTGGGCAAGAGATGTTCAGGATCCCTGGGCGTTGGAGATCATATCTCAGGGATATCTTCTGGACTTCAAAGCTTCCCCCCCACAAGGGAGATTTCACCTTTCGAGATTATCTGTAAACCAGATAAAGAAAGAGGCATTCTTACGCTGTGTGCAAGACCTCCTAGTAATGGGAGTGATCCATCCAGTTCCACAGACGGAACAGGGACAGGAATTTTATTCAAATCTGTTTGTAGTTCCCAAAAAAGAGGGAACCTTCAGACCAATTTTGGATCTAAAGATCTTAAACAAGTTCCTCAGAGTTCCATCGTTCAAAATGGAAACTATTCGGACCATCCTACCTATGATCCAGGAGGGTCAGTTCATGACCACAGTGGATTTGAAGGATGCTTACCTTCACATACCGATTCACAAAGACCATCATCGGTTCCTAAGGTTTGCCTTTCTAGACAGGCATTACCAGTTTGGGGCTCTTCCCTTCGGGTTAGCTACAGCCCCAAGAATTTTTACAAAGGTTCTGGGGTCCCTTCTGGCGGTCCTAAGACCACGGGGCATATCAGTGGCCCCTTATCTAGACGACATCCTGATACAGGCGTCAAATTTCCAAATTGCCAAATCTCATACGCACATAGTATTGGCATTTCTGAGGTCGCATGGGTGGAAAGTGAACGAGGAAAAGAGTTCTCTATCACCCCTCACAAGAGTGTCCTTCCTAGGAACTCTGATAGATTCTGTAGAAATGAAAATTTACCTGACGGAGTCCAGGTTATCAAAGCTTCTAAATTCCTGCCGTGTTCTTCATTCCATTCCGCGCCCGTCAGTGGCTAAGTGCATGGAAGTGATCGGCTTAATGGTAGCGGCGATTGACATAGTGCCATTTGCGCGCCTACATCTCAGACCGCTGCAATTATGCGTGCTAAGTCAGTGGAATGAGGATTACACAGATTTGTCCCCTCTACTAAATCTGGATCAAGAGACCAGAGATTCTCTTCTCTGGTGGCTATCTCGGGTCCATCTGTCCAAGGGTATGACCTTTCACAGGCCAGATTGGACAATTGTAACAACAGATGCCAGCCTTCTAGGTTGGGGTGCAGTCTGGAATTCCCTGAAGGCTCAGGGATCGTGGACTCAGGAGGAGAAACTCCTCCCAATAAATATTCTGGAGTAAAGAGCAATATTAAATGCTCTTCTAGCTTGGCCTCAGTTAGCAACACTGAGGTTCATCAGATTTCAGTCGGACAACATCACGACTGTGGCTTACATCAATCATCAAGGGGGGACCAGAAGCTCCCTAGCGATGTTAGAAGTATCCAAGATAATTCACTGGGAGGAGACTCACTCCTGCCACCTATCAGCGATCCATATCCCCATCCGGAGGTGTTTGCTCAATTGGTTCATCGTTGGGGCAAACCAGAACTGGATCTCATGGCGTCTCGCCAGAACGCCAAGCTTCCTTGTTACGGATCCAGGTCCAGGGACCCAGAAGCGACGCTGATAGATGCTCTAGCAACGCCTTGGTTCTTCAACCTGGCTTATGTGTTTCCACCGTTTCCTCTGCTCCCTCGACTGATTGCCAAAATAAAACAGGAGAGAGCATCAGTGATCTTGATAGCGCCTGCGTGGCCACGCAGGACCTGGTATGCAGACCTAGTGGACATGTCATCCTTTCCACCTTGGACTCTGCCTTTGAGACAGGACCTTCTAATACAAGGTCCTTTCAATCATCCAAATCTAATTTCTCTGAGGCTGACTGCCTGGAGATTGAACGCTTGATATTATCAATGCGTGGCTTCTCAGAGTCAGTCATTGATACCTTAATACAGGCACGAAAGCCTGTCACCAGGAAAATATACCATAATATATGGCGCAAATATCTTTATTGGTGTGAATCCAAGAATTACTCATGGGGTAAGGTTAGGATTCCTAGGATATTGTCTTTTCTCCAAGAGGGGTTGGAAAAAGGACTATCAGCTAGTTCTTTAAAGGGACAGATTTCTGCTCTGTCTATTCTTTTGCACAAGCGTCTGGCAGAGGTTCCAGACGTTCAGGCATTTTGTCAGGCTTTGGTTAGAATTAAGCCTGTGTTTAAACCTGTTGCTCCCCCATGGAGCTTAAACTTGGTTCTTAAAGTTCTTCAAGGAGTTCCGTTTGAACCCCTTCATTCCATTGATATCAAACTTTTATCTTGGAAAGTTCTGTTTTTGATGGCTATTTCCTCGGCTCGTAGAGTCTCTGAGTTATCGGCCTTACAATGTGATTCTCCTTATCTGATTTTCCATACAGATAAAGTAGTTCTGCGTACAAAACCTGGGTTTTTACTTAAGGTAGTTTCTAACAAGAATATCAATCAAGAGATTGTTGTTCCATCATTGTGTCCTAATCCTTCTTCAAAGAAGGAACGTCTGTTACATAATCTAGACGTAGTCCGTGCTTTAAAGTTTTACTTACAAGCGACTAAGGAGTTTCATCAAACATCTTCCCTGTTTGTCATTTACTCTGGACAGAGGAGAGGTCAAAAGGCTTCGGCAACCTCTCTTTCTTTTTGGCTTCGGAGCATAATACGCTTAGCCTACGAGACTGCTGGACAGCAGCCCCCTGAAAGAATTACAGCTCATTCTACTAGAGCTGTGGCTTCCACCTGGGCCTTTAAAAATGAGGCTTCTGTTGAAAAGATTTGCAAAGCGGCGACTTGGTCTTCGCTTCATACCTTTTCAAAATTTTACAAATGTGATACTTTTGCTTCTTCAGAGGCTATTTTTGGGAGAAAGGTTCTACAGGCAGTGGTCCCTTCCGTTTAAGTACCTGCCTTGTCCCTCCCATCATCCGTGTACTTTAGCTTTGGTATTGGTATCCCACAAGTAATGGATGATCCGTGGACTGGATACACTTAACAAGAGAAAACATAATTTATGCTTACCTGATAAATTTATTTCTCTTGTAGTGTATCCAGTCCACGGCCCGCCCTGTCTTTTTAAGGCAGGTCTAAATTTTAATTAAACTACAGTCACCACTGCACCCTATGGTTTCTCCTTTCTCGGCTAGTTTCGGTCGAATGACTGGATATGGCAGTTAGGGGAGGAGCTATATAACAGCTCTGCTGTGGGTGATCCTCTTGCAACTTCCTGTTGGGAAGGAGAATATCCCACAAGTAATGGATGATCCGTGGACTGGATACACTACAAGAGAAATAAATTTATCAGGTAAGCATAAATTATGTTTTTTCCTACAAAGCGTGATAGCTCTGTTTTAAGAACAGATTATGAGCAGTCTGAAGCTTTGGTAGCCTTATCTGATGTACCCTCACAACGCTCTGAAATGGAGGTGAGGGATTTGATGCCTGAGGGAGAAATTTCCGATTCAGGAAAGGTTTCTCATCGGGCAGAGTCAGATTCATTAGCATTTAAATTTAAATTGGAACACCTCTGCGTTTTGCTCAGGGAGGTATTAGCTACTCTGGATGATTGTGACCCTATGGTGGTCCCAGAGAAGTTGTGTAAAATGGACAAGTACCTAGAGGTTCCTCTATACACTGATGCATTTCCGATCCCTGAGAGGGTTGCGGATATTGTTACTAGGGAGTGGGATAGACCAGGTGTCCCTTTTGTCCCCCCCACCTATTTTTAAGAAAAGGTTCCCCATAACTGACCCTAGGCGGGACTCGTGGCAGACGGTCCCTAAGGTAGAGGGGGCTGTTTCGACACTTGCTAAGCGCACAACCATACCAATTGAAGACAGTTGTGCTTTTAAAGATCCTATGGATAAAAGGTTAGAAGGTTTACTTAAGAAAATCTTTGTTCAACAAGGCTTTCTTCTACAACCTATTGCCTGCATTGTTCCTGTAACTACTGCAGCGGCTTTCTGGTTTGAGGCGCTGGAGGAGTCGCTCCAGACGGAGTCCTCATATGACGAAATTATGGATAGAATTAAGGCTCTAAAGCTGGCTAATTCATTTATCTCAGATGCCGCTTTGCAATTAGCTAAGTTGGCGGCAAAAAACTCAGGCTTCGCCATTATGGCGCGCAGAACGCTTTGGCTCAAGTCATGGTCGGCCGATGTGTCGTCAAAATACAAATTGTTAAATATCCCTTTCAAGGGAAAGACCCTTTTCGGGCCAGAATTGAAAGAGATTATTTCAGAAATCACCGGGGAAAGGGCCATGCTCTCCCCCAGGACAAGCCTTTTAAGGCTAAAAACAAAGCTAATTTTCGTTCCTTTCGTAATTTCAGGAGCGGTCCCGCTTAAGCCTCTACAGCTGCAAAGCAAGAGGGTAACGCTTCACAGCCCAAGGCAACCTGGAAGCCTTATCAGGGCTGGAACAGGGGTAAACAGGCCAAAAAGCCTGCAGCTGCAACCAAGACAGCATGACGGGGTAGCCCCCGATCCGGAACCGGATCTAGTAGGGGGCAGACTTTCTCTCTTCGCTCAGGCCTGGGCTGATCTGTGGGCTTTAGTGATTGTTACCCAGGGATATCTTCTAGAATTCAAGGACTCCCATCCAAGGGGAAGGTTCCATATTTCTCGTCTGTCTACAGACATGACAAAGAAAGAGGCGTTCTTACGCTGTGTAAATGACCTACATACAATGGGAGTGTTCCACCCAGTTCCAATTGCAGAACAAGGGCTGGGGTTTTACTCAAACCTGTTTGTGGTTCCCAAAAAAGAAGTAACTTTCAGACCAATCCTGGATCTCAAATTTCTAAACCAATTCCTCAGAGTCTCATCATTCAAGATGGAGACCATTCGGACAATCTTACCTATGATCCAGGAAGGTCAATATATGACTACCGTGGATCTAAAGGATGCGTACCTGCATATCCCAATCCACAAAGATCATCATCAGTTCCTCCGGTTCGCTTTTCTAGACAAGCATTATCAGTTCGTGGCTCTTCCATTCGGTTTAGCCACTGCTCCCAGAATTTTCACAAAGGTGCTAGGGTCCCTTCTGGCGGTTCTAAGACTGCGGGGCATAGCAGTGGTGCCTTATTTGGACGACATCTTAATTCAGGCGCCGTCTTTTCACAGAGCCAAGGCTCACATGGAGATTGTATTGGCCTTTCTAAGGTCTCACGGGTAGAAGGTGAACATCAAAAAGAGTTCCCTGTCCCCACTCACAAGGGTTCCCTTCCTAGGAACACCAATAGATTCGGTAGAAATGAAAATTTTTCTGACGGAGGTCAGAAAGTTGAAACTTTTAACTACTTGCCGAGTTCTTCATTCCATTCCTCGGCCATCTGTAGCTCAAACTGAGGGCGATATTCAACGCGCTTCAGGCATGGCCTCACCTAGCTGCGGCCAAATTCATAAGATTTCAGTCGGACAACATTACGACTGTAGCTTACATCAATCATCAGGGGGGAACAAAGAGTTCTCTAGCGATGAGGGAAGTAACCAAAATAATCAGGTGGGCGGAGGCCCACTCCTGCCATCTCTCAGCAATTCACATCCCAGGTGTAGACAACTGGGAGGCGGATTTTCTAAGTCGTCAGACTTTTCACCCGGGGGAGTGGGAACTCCACCCGAAGGTTTTTGCCCAGCTGACTCAGCTATGGGGCATTCCAGGGTTGGACCTGACGGCGTCCCGTGAGAACACCAAGCTTCCTCTCTACGGATCCAGGTCCCGGGACCCCAAGTCGGCATTGATAGATGCTCTAGTAGCGCCTTGGTCCTTCAATCTGGCTTATGTTTTCTCACCGTTTCCTCTTCTCCCTCGTCTGATCGCCAGAATCAAGCAGGAGAAGGTGTCGGTGATTTTGATAGCGCCTGCGTGGCCATGCAGGACTTGGTATGCAGACCTAGTGGACATGTCATCTGTCCCACCATGGACACTGCCAATGAGGCAGGACCTTCTAATACAGGGTCCGTTCAAGCATCCAAATCTAGTTTCACTACTGACTGCTTGGAGATTGAACGCTTAATTCTTTCAAAGCGTGGTTTTTTTCTGAGTCAGTTTTAGATACTCTGATCCAGGCTAGAAAGCCTGTCACCAGGAAAGTCTACCATAAGATATGGTGGAAATATCTTTGTTGGTGTGAATCCAAGGGTCACTCATGGAGTAAGATTAGGATTCCCAGGATATTGTCTTTTCTCCAACACGGTTTGGAGAAAGGATTGTCGGCTAGTTCTTTAAAGGGACAGATATCTGCTCTGTCTATCCTTTTGCACAAGCGTCTGGCAGAGGTACCGGACGTTCAAGCATTTGCACAGGCTTTAGTCAGAATCAAGCCTGTCTATAAACCTGTGGCTCCGCCATGGAGTCTAAATCTAGTTCTTTCAGTTCTTCAAGGGGTTCCGTTTGAACCTTTACATTCCATGGATATTAAGTTGTTATCTTGGAAAGTTTTGTTTTTGGTAGCTATCTCTTCTGCTCGAAGAGTCTCAGAATTATCTGCCTTACAGTGTGATTCACCTTATCTGGTGTTCCACGCAGATAAGGTAGTTTTGCGTACCAAACCTGGTTTTCTTCCTAAAGTTGTTTCTAACAAGAATATTAACCAGGAAATAGTTGTTCCTTCTCTGTGTCCTAACCCATCTTCGAAGAAGGACCGTCTTTTGCATAATCTTGATGTAGTTCGTGCTTTAAAGTTCTATTTACAAGCAACTAAGCATTTCAGACAAACATCTTCTTTGTTTGTTATCTATTCTGGTAAGAGGAGAGGTCAGAAAGCGACTGCTACCTCTTTTTCCTTTTGGCTGAAAAGCATCATCCGTTTGGCCTATGAGACTGCTGGCCAGCAGCTTCCTGAAAGAATTACTGCTCATTCTACCAGAGCAGTGGCTTCCACATGGGTTTTCAAAAATGAGGCTTCTGTGGAACAGATTTGCTTTTTTTGGGAGAAAGGTTTTGCAAGCAGTGGTGCCTTCCGTTTAGGTTACCTGTCTTGTTCCCTCCCTTCATCCGTGTCCTAAAGCTTTGGTATTGGTATCCCACAAGTAAGGATGAATCCGTGGACTGGATACACCTTGCAAGAGAAAACAGAATTTATGCTTACCTGATAAATTACTTTCTCTTCCGGTGTATCCAGTCCACGGCCCGCCCTGGCAATTAAATCAGGTAATAAAAAAAAAAAATTTTGTTTAAACTACAGTCACCACTGCACCCTATGGTTTTTCCTTTGGCTTCTTAACCTTTGGTCGAATGACTGGGGGGTGGAGCTAGGGGGGGAGCTATATGGACAGCTCTGCTGTGTGCTCTCTTTGCCACTTCCTGTAGGGAAGGAGAATATCCCACAAGTAAGGATGAATCCGTGGACTGGATACACCGCAAGAGAAAGTAATTTATCAGGTAAGCATAAATTCTGATTTTTACCTCTGTGATTACCTTGTATCTAAGCCTCTGCAGACTGCCTCCTTATTTCAGTTTTTTCGACATACTTGCATTTTAACCAGTCAGTGCTGACTCCTAGGTAACTCCACGGCGTGAGCACAATATTATCTATATGGCACACATGAACTAACACCCTCTAGTTGTGAAAAACTGTCAAAATGCATTCAGATAAGAGGCGGCCTTCAAGGGCTAAAAAATAAGCATATGAGCCTACCTAGGTTTAGCTTTCAACTAAGAATACCAAGAGAACAAAGCAAAATTGATAATAAAAGTAAATTGGAAAGTTGTTTAATATTACATGCCCTATCTGAATCATGAAAGTTTATTTTTGACTAGACTGTCCCTTTAATTTTCATTTCTTTACACAAGATTTATCTTTATCTGTTCCTCTTACTTATCTTCTTTGTCTCTTCTGTCTCTCTTTATCTGTCCCACAGCTCCTAATGGAGACCGTAGATTCAGAGGTACGGAGCTGCCCCCTTTGTCAGCTGGCATTTCCAGTGGGATACCCAGATGATGTATTAATCAAACACATTGACTCACATCTAGAAAACAGCAAGATCTAAAAGGAGGATCCCTTCAATGAAGAGAGGGCTACTGGCTCCGAGTAGAGCCTTTCATCCCCCCAAGAACTATATTGGCACCCACGGAGCAGAATATGCTGCAGTGTATAGTAATACTTTTTTATACACTAATTCCATGCTGTATAATGATGCTGCGTATTTGTACACTGGTGATAAACACACTGCACTGTATAATGATGCTGAGTGTCCCTACACTAAAATAAACTAATGATGACAAGTATCTCTATACACTGAGCACGCTCTACTGCTATGGTAATGCTAAGTATTTGTACACTGATAATATGTTGCACTGTAAAATGATCCTTAGTATCTAAACACTGATAATGATCATGATGTACTGTATGGTGATGCCAAGTATCTGTACACTGGCAATTATCTGATTGCACACTGTAATGGACACATCACAATATGTAAAGATACTGAATCTCTGTACAGTGATGATGACCATGCTTTTGTGGATTAGATGCTGAGTATCTTATTGTTGTGCTATACCAACTGGCTACTCCTTCCAGTATAAGGGGCCCATACGGTGACAAGCCCCTGTCTTAATAGTAGAACCGAAACCTATTAGGTAACTGAAATGTTACCATCATTGACACCTAGAAAAGAAAGTAACCTTCCAAAGCAGTCAGCACCACTCCCTGAGCATAGTGAAAGTTTTATAACTCATGCAATACAAATGCCATCTTTCAAACAAGGAGGAGGAGGACTGAGATTCTGGAAAATTTGGAATCTGAAAAGATAGAAGTGCCAAAAAGTATTGAATGTGCAAATAAATGGACTTTACACCCTCCCTGCTCTAGTTAGCCTCTTTGTCGCCAGAGTGGCCTGCAGTATATTACCAAGATCTCTCTGTAGCATGCAAATCAATGTTTCAGTCAGGCCCTGGCACATAGGGGGTTAAATAAAAAGCTTCCTAATGGAGGGGGGCTCCTCTCACTTGACGTATTATACCTCAGCCCCCACCCTCTACGTGTATGTATATATATGTGTGTATAACTATATATACTTGTGTATATACACAACGCCTGCATATATGTCTGTATTCCTGACTTCTGGTCTGATGTCTTCCCACAATGTCTGGTCTACCAAAGCTGTGAACCAGGGGTGTCTGCAGAACATCACTGTTCATGTTAGACTCTGCATAACCCACATACTGCTCTGCAGTAGTGTGAGTGACAGGTGTGCTGCTCTGCAGTAGTGTGAGTGACAGGTGTGCTGCTATGCAGTAGTGTGAGTGACAGGTGTGCTGCTATGCAGTAGTGTGAGTGACAGGTGTGCTGCTCTGCAGTAGTGTGAGTGACAGGTGTGCTGCTCTGCAGTAGTGTGAGTGACAGGTGTGCTGCCCTGCAGTAGTGTGAGTGACAGGTGTGCTGCCCTGCAGTAGAGTGAGTGACAGGTGTGCTGCCCTGCAGTAGAGTGAGTGACAGGTGTGCTGCCCTGCAGTAGAGAGAGTGACAGGTGTGCTGCTATACAGTAGTGTGAGTGACAGGTTTGCTGCCCTGCAGTAGTGTGAGTGACAGGTTTGCTGCTCTGCAGTAATGTGACAGGTGTGCTACTCTGCTTGCGCAGTATTCTGCGTGATTTGCTGCTTTGAAGAGCTCTAAGTGACATGCTGTTCTGCAGACCACTCTGCTGCACCCACAGTTTATTTTGCATATTTCTGTCCTGTGAAAAAATTAATAAAAAGTGCTCTTTTTTTTAACAATGATCCGTCTCTCCTTTCACCTCACTGGTTTGTGGTTGATCTCACTGATTTTTACCATCGGTATATAATGATCATAAACATCCCCATTAATAAAATGGCAAGACTGAAGAGTGTAGATGGGTCAGAAGGAGCGGTGAAAGAGATTTGTGTTAAGTTAGAGGGGTTGAGATGAGATTTTGTGGTGTGTGGGGGAAGCAGCGTGAAAGAACAGAACTAGTTAATAATGAAGGTGGAGGGGAGATAACCTACATTTGGGGCATGACGGGGTTAGATGAGATCTTGTGGTCTGTACATGGAATGTATTTGGTGTCTGCATGTTTAAAGGGGTTCAGATGACAAAGGGGAGATCTAAAAAAAACTTTTGGGGTGATGCAGGGGGGTCATTATACAGGAGGGAAGGACCTAAGAACCTTTCTGTTAGCATAGAGGGGAGAGCAGAAAAAGGGAGCTGATAAATTGTGGTGTGTGCGGAGGGGGAGGGAAATGACAGAGATGACAGCTTGTGGTGTGTGTGGTTTGTGCTGTTTTCTCATTTTAAGAGATGGCAATTAGAGGATTTTGCTGTGTTAACCCTTTTTTGTCAGGTAGCGTATGATGCTTGGTGTAATTATGACAAGTATGGAATTAAAAATAAAATACCTATTCTTTCTGGATTTTAAACCTGAGTGTCCCATTGCACCTTTCACAGAATTCATGTAACATTGTGATGTGATTCACTAGTATACGTATGTCACTTCAATGTTCCCTCTAATCCTAGTTTTGTGAGCGGCCCAGCAGTGAAAAAGTTAATTAGAGCAATTAGCAAACACTACACAATGCAGACTGCAATGTGTGGTTCCTTTATTAACTGTTAAACTGCTGGGCCGCTCACAAAATTGTCTTTATTATTATGAATAAGAGGGATAGGGTTAGAGGGATAGAAGACTGGATATGTGCCTGAGTATATATATTCACTGTTTGTGCCAGACTTTGCTCGTATTTTTTATGAGCAAAATTCAGTAAAAGCCCTCTACGATTCACCAATGTTATTCTATGGAGCTGATTAATTAAAGGAAGATAGTAATTAAAGGGACTTTCCCTCTCTCTGAGACTGTAATATAAAATGTTTAATTATCTGTTGGAAAAAAATGTAATTCCCTAGAGTTGCTATAAAATAGTATCACCATGATTTCTATATTTCCCTTATCTAATGTATTCTTCTGAGGACAATTAGGGGTACTACAGTGTTAAATGGACTTTAATAGTTACCTTATAATTGCTATATTCCACACACACACAATCCGGAGATAGAATGGGACCTAACAATATTAGTCTCTCTCAATACAAGTAGCTATTTCTCTCTGGGGCCCAGATGAACAAAGCATCATCAGACCCACAAGAAATTGCTTATTGGCCTCGCCAGTCTGGCAATCTGTCTGGCATTGTTCTAAAAGAAAGTGGACCGACTCTTCTCTGTTCTAATGAGTGGCGATGTGTCTCCCATAGGAAATAATAGGGATCTCAGTTTAAACAAAAGTACAACAACATTGCCACTCATGTCCGATCGGAGTGGGGGAGGGGGAGCTGTATTTAAAGTATGTTTACACAACATAGATGTGCGTTCACTAAAACAAAAATGGTTTCTGTGTATGAACTTTAAATAATACATCTGTAATTAAGTTTAACTGGACATTCAATAGATTTTTCACAATCACAAATCTCACCACTGAAAAGCTGGCGAGACTGATATGGCTGAAAAAACCCTTACTTTTAAAGCTATAGGAGCTGTGGGTATATTATAAATATACAGGGCCAGATTACAAATGGCGAACTAGTGAGAGCTTTTCGCTCGAACAATAACACCATCAGAAGTAAAGATTTTGCACGCACGGGTTAACACACGTTTTATAAGTTGAAAGTAAAACTTTTGCACTTGAGCAAAACCCGACTAAAGGACTTTGGATTTCGCGACAGTGCTAACTTTTTCTCCCTATTGACTTCAATGAAGAGTGCAGAAGAAAACAACCTAACACTTATTGCTTGCACACTAGCCCGACAGTAGTTATTAATATTTATGTGCGCTAACCCGACATTAGTACACTAATTCTTCATGTGCACTAAGCCTACATAAGTTATGTATTTATTAAATATAAAATATTGAAAAATATTAATAATTAATTTAAATAATTATTATAGATGTACTAAAATATTCTTAAAAATCCCTAGAATATATAAGTATATTTTACAGTATCTATAATAATTAATATTTTTATCAATACTTAAGATAACTAATTGTGCAAGTGCACTAACCCGACACCACGTTAGACCTAAAGCGTGCAAACAAAGCATTATGCCTATTTTACATTCCAATGTTCTTCACATAGAAAAAAAATGTTTTATTATATATATATATATATATATATATACACACAGTATGTATATATATATATAGTATATATATAATGTAATATATATATTTCTTTCATGTAATTAGCAAGAGTCCATGAGCTAGTGACGTATGGGATATACATTCCTACCAGGAGGGGCAAAGTTTCCCAAACCTCAAAATGCCTATAAATACACCCCTCACCACACCCACAAATCAGTTTTACAAACTTTGCCTCCTATGGAGGTGATGAAGTAAGTTTGTGCTAGATTCTACGTTGATATGCGCTCCGCAACAGGTTGGAGCCCGGTTTTCCTCTCAGCGTGCAGTGAATTTCAGAGGGATGTGAGGAGAGTATTGCCTATTTGAATGCAATGATCTCCTTCTACGGGGTCTATTTCATAGGTTCTCTGTTATCGGTCGTAGAGATTCATCTCTTACCTCCCTTTTCAGATCGACGATATACTCTTATATATATACCATTACCTCTGCTGATTTTCGTTTCAGTACTGGTTTGGCTTTCTACAACATGTAGACGAGTGTCCTGGGGTAAGTAAGTCTTATTTTCTGTGACACTCTAAGCTATGGTTGGGCGCTTTTTTTATAAAGTTCTAAATATATGTATTCAAACATTTATTTGCCTTGACTCAGGATGTTCAACATTCCTTATTTTCAGACAGTCAGTTTCATATTTGGGATAATGCGTTTGAATCAATCATTTTTTCTTACCTTAAAAATTTGACTTTTTTTTCCCTGTGGGCTGTTAGGCTCGCGGGGGCTGAAAATGCTTCATTTTATTGCGTCATTCTTGGCGCAGACTTTTTTGGCGCAAAAAATCTTTTCTGTTTCCGGCGTCATACGTGTCGCTGGAAGTTGCGTCATTTTTTGACGTTCTTTTGCGCCAAAAATGTCGGCGTTCCGGATGTGGCGTTATTTTTTGGCGCCAAAAGCATTTAGGCGCCAAATAATGTGGGCGTCTTATTTGGCGCTAAAAAAATATGGGCGTCGCTTTTGTCTCCACATTATTTAAGTCTCATTTTTCATTGCTTCTGGTTGCTAGAAGCTTGTTCTTTGGCATTTTTTCCCATTCCTGAAACTGTCATTTAAGGAATTTGATCAATTTTGCTTTATATGTTGTTTTTTTCTCTTACATATTGCAAGATGTCTCATGTTGCATCTGAGTCAGAAAATACTTCAGGAAAATCGCTGCCTGGTGCTGGAACTACCAAAGCTAAGTGTATCTGCTGTAAACTTTTGGTAGCTGTTCCTCCAGCTGTTGTTTGTATTAAATGTCATGACAAACTTGTTAATGCAGAAAATATTTCCTTTAGTAAAATACCATTACCTGTTGCAGTTCCATCAACATCTAATGTTCAGAGTGTTCCTGATAACATAAGAGATTTTGTTTCTGAATCTATTAAGAAGGCTATGTCTGTTATTCCTCCTTCTAGTAAACATAAAAAGTCTTTTAAAACTTCTCTTTATCCAGATGAATTTTTAAATGAACATCATCATTCTGATTCTAATGATTCTTCTGGTTCAGAGGATTCTGTTTCAGAGGTTGATGCTGATAAATCTTCATATTTATTTAAAATGGAATTTATTCGTTCTTTACTTAAAGAAGTCCTAATTGCATTAGAAATTGAGGATTCTGGTCCTCTTGATACTAAATCTAAACGTTTAGACAAGGTCTTTAAATCTCCTGTAGTTATTCCAGAAGTTTTTCCTGTTCCTGGTGCTATTTCTGAAGTAATTTCCACAGAATGGAATAATTTGGGTAATTCATTTACTCCTTCTAAACGTTTTAAGCAATTATATCCTGTGCCGTCTGACAGATTAGAGTTTTGGGACAAAATCCCTAAAGTTGATGGGGCTATCTCTACCCTTGCTAAACGTTCTACTATTCCTACGGCAGATGGTACTTCCTTTAAGGATCCTTTAGATAGGAAAATTGAATCCTTTCTAAGAAAAGCTTATTTGTGTTCAGGTAATCTTCTTAGACCTGCTATATCTTTGGCGGATGTTGCTGCAGCTTCAACTTTTTGGTTGGAAACTTTAGCGCAACAAGTAACAGATCATGATTCTCATAACATTATTATTCTTCTTCAACATGCTAATAATTTTATCTGTGATGCCATTTTTGATATTATCAGAGTTGATGTCAGGTTTATATCTCTAGCTATTTTAGCTAGAAGAGCTTTATGGCTTAAAACTTGGAATGCTGATATGTCTTCTAAATCGACTCTACTTTCCCTTTCTTTCCAGGGTAATAAATTATTTGGTTCTCAGTTGGATTCTATTATCTCAACTGTTACTGGTGGGAAAGGAACTTTTTTACCACAGGATAAAAAATCTAAGGGTAAAAACAGGGCTAATAATAGTTTTCGTTCCTTTCGTTTCAACAAAGAACAAAAGCCTGATCCTTCATCCTCAGGAGCAGTTTCAGTTTGGAAACCATCTCCAGTCTGGAATAAATCCAAGCCTTCTAGAAAAGCAAAGCCAGCTTCTAAGTCCACATGAAGGTGCGGCCCTCATTCCAGCCCAGCTGGTAGGGGGCAGATTACGTTTTTTCAAAGGAATTTGGATCAATTCTGTTCACAATCTTTGGATTCAGAACATTATTTCAGAAGGGTACAGAATTGGTTTCAAGATAAGACCTCCTGCAAAGAGATTTTTTCTTTCCCGTGTCCCAGTAAACCCAGCGAAAGCTCAAGCATTTCTGAAATGTGTTTCAGATCTAGAGTTGGCTGGAGTAATTATGCCAGTTCCAGTTCTGGAACAGGGGCTGGGGTTTTATTCGAATCTCTTCATTGTACCAAAGAAGGAGAATTCCTTCAGACCAGTTCTGGATCTAAAAATATTGAATCGTTATGTAAGGATACCAACATTCAAAATGGTAACTGTAAGGACTATCCTGCCTTTTGTTCAGCAAGGGCATTATATGTCTACAATAGATTTACAGGATGCATATCTGCATATTCCGATTCATCCAGCTCACTATCAGTTTCTGAGATTCTCTTTCCTAGACAAGCATTACCAGTTTGTGGCTCTGCCGTTTGGCCTAGCAACAGCTCCAAGAATTTTTACAAAGGTTCTCGGTGCCCTTCTATCTGTAATCAGAGAACAGGGTATTGTGGTATTTCCTTATTTGGACGATATCTTGGTACTTGCTCAGTCTTCACATTTAGCAGAATTTCATACGAATCGACTTTTGTTGTTTCTTCAAAATCATGGTTGGAGGATCAATTCACTAAAAAGTTCATTGATTCCTCAGACAAGGGTAACCTTTTTGGGTTTCCAGATAGATTCAGTGTCCATGACTCTGTCTTTGACAGACAAGAGACGTCTAAAATTGATTTCAGCTTGTCGAAACCTTCAGTCACAATCATTCCCTTCGGTAGCCTTATGCATGGAAATTCTAGTTCTTATGACTGCTGCATCGGACGCGATCCCCTTTGCTCGTTTTCACATGCGACCTCTTCAGCTCTGTATGCTGAACCAATGGTGCAGGGATTACACAAAGATATCTCAATTAATATCTTTAAAAACGATTGTACGACACTCTCTGACGTGGTGGACAGATCACCATCGTTTAGTTCAGGGGGCTTCTTTTGTTCTTCCGACCTGGACTGTTATTTCAACAGATGCAAGTCTTACAGGTTGGGGAGCTGTGTGGGGGTCTCTGACAGCACAAGGGGTTTGGGAATCTCAGGAGGTGAGATTACCGATCAATATTTTGGAACTCCGTGCAATTTTCAGAGCTCTTCAGTCTTGGCCTCTTCTGAAGAGAGAATCGTTCATTTGTTTTCAGACAGACAATGTCACAACTGTGGCATACATCAATCATCAAGGAGGGACTCACAGTCCTCTGGCTATGAAAGAAGTATCTCGAATTCTGTTTTGGGCGGAATCCAGCTCCTGTCTAATCTCTGCGGTTCATATTCCAGGAATAGACAATTGGGAAGCGGATTATCTCAGTCGCCAAACGTTGCATCCGGGCGAATGGTCTCTTCACCCAGAGGTATTTCTTCAGATTGTTCAAATGTGGGGACTTCCAGAAATAGATCTGATGGCTTCTCATCTAAACAAGAAACTTCCCAGGTATCTGTCCAGATCCCGGGATCCTCAGGCGGAGGCAGTGGATGCATTATCACTTCCTTGGAAGTATCATCCTGCCTATATCTTTCCGCCTCTAGTTCTTCTTCCAAGAGTAATCTCCAAGATTCTGAAGGAATGCTCGTTTGTTCTGCTGGTAGCTCCAGCATGGCCTCACAGGTTTTGGTATGCGGATCTTGTCCGGATGGCCTTTTGCCAACCGTGGACTCTTCCGTTAAGACCAGACCTTCTGTCGCAAGGTCCTTTTTTCCATCAGGATCTCAAATCCTTAAATTTAAAGGTATGGAGATTGAACGCTTGATTCTTGGTCAAAGAGGTTTCTCTGACTCTGTGATTAATACTATGTTACAGGCTCGTAAATCTGTATCTAGAGAGATATATTATAGAGTCTGGAAGACTTATATTTCTTGGTGTCTTTCTCATCATTTTTCCTGGCATTCTTTTAGAATTCCGAGAATTTTACAGTTTCTTCAGGATGGTTTAGATAAAGGTTTGTCCGCAAGTTCCTTGAAAGGTCAAATCTCTGCTCTTTCTGTTCTTTTTCACAGAAAGATTGCTAATCTTCCTGATATTCATTGTTTTGTACAAGCCTTGGTTCGTATAAAACCTGTCATTAAGTCAATTTCTCCTCCTTGGAGTTTGAATTTGGTTCTGGGGGCTCTTCAAGCTCCTCCGTTTGAACCTATGCATTCATTGGACATTAAATTACTTTCTTGGAAAGTTTTGTTCCTTTTGGCCATCTCTTCTGCCAGAAGAGTCTCTGAATTGTCTGCTCTTTCTTGTGAGTCTCCTTTTCTGATTTTTCATCAGTATAAGGCGGTATTGCGAACTTCTTTTGAATTTTTACCTAAGGTTGTGAATTCCAACAACATTAGTAGAGAAATTGTAGTTCCTTCATTATGCCCTAATCCTAAGAATTCTAAGGAGAAATCATTGCATTCTTTGGATGTTGTTAGAGCTTTGAAATATTATGTTGAAGCTACTAAGACTTTCCGAAAGACTTCTAGTCTATTTGTCATCTTTTCCGGTTCTAGAAAAGGCCAGAAAGCTTCTGCCATTTCTTTGGCATCTTGGTTGAATTCTTTAATTCATCATGCCTATATTGAGTCAGGTAAAACTCCGCCTCAGAGGATTACAGCTCATTCTACTAGGTCAGTTTCTACTTCCTGGGCGTTTAGGAATGAAACTTCGGTTGATCAGATTTGCAAAGCTGCAACTTGGTCAGATTTGCAAAGCTGCAACTTGGTCTTCTTTGCATACTTTTACTAAATTCTACCATTTTGATGTGTTTTCTTCTTCTGAAGCAGTTTTTGGTAGAAAAGTACTTCAGGCAGCTGTTTCAGTTTGAATCTTCTGCTTATGTTTTCATTTAAACTTTATTTTGGGTGTGGATTATTTTCAGCAGGAATTGGCTGTCTTTATTTTATCCCTCCCTCTCTAGTGACTCTTGTGTGGAAAGATCCACATCTTGGGTAGTCATTATCCCATACGTCACTAGCTCATGGACTCTTGCTAATTACATGAAAGAAAACATAATTTATGTAACCCCACTTCTTGGCTATTCGTTAAACTGATTTGTGGGTGTGGTGAGGGGTGTATTTATAGGCATTTTGAGGTTTGGGAAACTTTGCCCCTCCTGGTAGGAATGTATATCCCATACGTCACTAGCTCATGGACTCTTGCTAATATGAAAGAAATGAATTTATCAGGTAAGTATATATACAGTATATATATATATATATATATATATATATATATATATATATATATATATATATATATATATAAATTAAAGAAGTCTTGACTGATTTATCAATGCCCAAATAAAAGCATTTAACCTAGGAACGTGAAATTTGGAAGGTTCTTTTATGATGTAGGCACCCACTAAGGAAGGATTTTTGGAAATTACATCCCTAAGGGGGTGAAAAACGGGGGTGAATTTTTTTATGAGGATACCTTTATCTCAAAAACTGAAGATGTTGCAAATGTAAAAATTGGTATTTAGATTCTCCTTCAAAAATAAAGAAACACGTGTTTTACCATTTCCCGAAAATCCACTTAAGGGGGGTGATTAATGAGGATAACTATATCTCAAAAACAGGCGATGTTGGAAAATTAAAAATTATCATTTAAAATCTTCATTATAATATAAGTTTACATGTCAAATTGCTACTAACGTCAGTAGTTCTCAAGATATGGATATCACTAAAAAAATGAATACTCTTTTTTTCCCATCTGACAGTTGAGTCATAATATATCATTACAATTTAATATTAAACTAATTGTAAACGGAATATTTTTCACATCTGACAGTTGAGTCATAATATATAATTACAATTTAATATTAAAGTAATTTTAAACAGAATAATACCTACCCGGTTGAGTTCTTGAACACTTTAAATCCTCCTGGTCTTCACGAACACAGACTCAAAGTGGGAGCAACTGTGATATTATTGCTGAACCTCAACCCACCTAAACCAGATTGAGAGTGAAAGCTTTCCACAGAAATGTGATTGAGGCTACGGGAGTCGGTCTTCATACCACAAATACCTCTTATACCTTCAGACTATCTGTTTGAATTCAAGACTTTCCCCTAAAGGTTTGTTTCACCATGACCATCAACAAGCCTAAGAGGCAGACTTTGAAGGTAGTGGGGTTTGACCTAATGGAAGACTGCTTTTCGCATGGCCAGTTTTACGTTGCCTTTTCGAGAGCTCACCTAACTCTCTGGTGATCCTAGCACCTGAAGGGAGAACAAATGGGGATTGACCTAAGGGAAGACTGCTTCTCGCATGTCCAGTTTTACGTCACCTGTTCCAGAGTCCAATTCTTTTGTGACCCTAGCACCTGAAGGGAGAACAAATAATGTAGTTCACAAAGAATTACTCAAATAGTTTTTTTTTTGTAGGTTGCAGATGCAAAATAAGTAATTTTTATTTTTTTGTCTGTCTCATTGTCTGTTTGTAATTACAACACTTTTAATCACAAAATCCACATGAACGAAGCTGCAGGCAACAGCTAGTATGTTATACTTATAATATTGCGACTGCACAGAAACTAAGGAGTTCTATATTAATAACTAGTTTGTTACAGTGTGCTCGCAATATAAGTATAACATGTTGAGAACAGTGAGAACTTATAGTTCCCATCAGAGTACAGTGCTTGTCAGAGGGATGTGAAGGGAGTACTGCCTCATGATACAATGTTTTGGCCTCATGGGAAATCCTTCATAGGATAATCTGTAAATTTGGTTGCAGGGACTCGTTTTCTGCCTCCCTTTACAGCTCAATGTTATTTTCCTTTTCCATTACCTCTGCTGATATGTTTCAGTGCTGGTTTTGCTGTCTGCTACTAAGTGGACGAGTGTCTATGGGTAAGTATGTTTTGTATTTCTTTCATGTAATTAACAAGAGTCCATGAGCTAGTGACGTATGGGATATACATTCCTACCAGGAGGGGCAAAGTTTCCCAAACCTTAAAATGCCTATAAATACACCCCTCACCACACCCACAAATCAGTTTTTACAAACTTTGCCTCCAAGGGAGGTGGTGAAGTAAGTTTGTGCTAGATTCTACGTTGATATGCGCTCCGCAGCAAGTTGGAGCCCGGTTTTCCTCTCAGCGTGCAGTGAATGTCAGAGGGATGTGAGGAGAGTATTGCCTATTGAATGCAGTGATCTCCTTCTACGGGGTCTATTTCATAAGGTTCTCTGTTATCGGTCGTAGAGATTCATCTCTTACCTCCCTTTTCAGATCGACGATATACTCTTATATTTACCATTTCCTCTACTGATTCTCGTTTCAGTACTGGTTTGGCTTTCTACAAACATGTAGATGAGTGTCCTGGGGTAAGTAAGTCTTATTTTCTGTGACACTCTAAGCTATGGTTGGGCACTTTATTTATAAAGTTCTAAATATATGTATTCAAACATTTATTTGCCTTGACTCAGAATGTTCAACTTTCCTTATTTCCAGACAGTCAGTTTCATATTTGGGATTATGCTTTAAATTATCATATTTTGTCTTACCTCAAAAATTTGACTTTTTTCCCTGTGGGCTGTTAGGCTCGCGGGGGCTGAAAATGCTTCATTTTATTGCGTCATTTTTGGCGCGGATTTTTTTGGCGCAAAAATTCATTTCCGTTTCCGGCGTCATACGTGTCGCCGGAAGTTGCGTCATTTTTTTGACGTTATTTTGCGCCAAAAATGTCGGCGTTCCGGATGTGGCGTCATTTTTGGCGCCAAAAGCATTTAGGCGCCAAATAATGTGGGCGTCTTATTTGGCGCCAAAAAATATGGGCGTCGCTTTTGTCTCCACATTATTTCAGTCTCATTTTCATTTGCTTCTGGTTGCTAGAAGCTTGATGTTTGGCATTTTTTTCCCATTCCTGAAACTGTCTTATAAGGAATTTGATTTATTTTGCTTTATATGTTGTTTTTTCTCTTACATATTGCAAGATGTCTCACGTTGCATCTGAGCCAGAAGATACTACAGGAAAACCACTGCCTGCTGGATCTACCAAAGCTAAGTGTATCTGCTGTAAACTTTTGGTAGCTATTTCTCCAGCTGTTGTTTGTATTAATTGTCATGACAAACTTGTTAAAGCAGATAATATTTCCTTTAGTGATGTACCATTGCCTGTTGCAGTTCCCTCAACATCTAAGGTGCAGAATGTTCCTGATAACATAAGAGATTTTGTTTCTGAATCCATAAAGAAGGCTTTGTCTGTTATTTCTCCTTCTAGTAAACGTAAAAAGTCTTTTAAATCTTCTCTCTCTACAGATGAATTTTTAAATGAACACCATCATTCTGATTCTTTGGACTCTTCTAGTTCAGAGGATTCTGTCTCAGAGATTGATGCTGATAAATCTTCATATTTATTTAAGATGGAATTTATTCGCTCTTTACTTAAAGAAGTACTAATTGCTTTAGAAATAGAGGATTCTAGTCCTCTTGATACTAATTCTATACGTTTGGATAAGGTTTTTAAAGCTCCTGCGGTTATTCCAGAAGTCTTTCCTGTTCCTAATGCTATTTCTGCAGTAATTGCTAAGGAATGGGATAAATTGGGTAATTCATTTACTCCTTCTAAACGTTTTAAGCAATTATATCCTGTTCCGCCTGACAGGTTAGAATTTTGGGACAAAATCCCTAAAGTTGATGGGGCTATTTCTACCCTTGCTAAACGTACTACCATTCCTACGTCAGATGGTACCTCGTTTAAGGATCCTTTAGATAGAAAAATTGAATCTTTTCTAAGAAAAGCTTATCTATGTTCAGGTAATCTTCTTAGACCTGCTATATCATTGGCTGATGTTGCTGCAGCTTCAACTTTTTGGTTGGAAACTCTAGCGCAACAAGTAACAAATCGTGATTCTCATGATATTATTATTCTTCTCCAGCATGCTAATAATTTCATCTGTGATGCCATTTTTGATATTATTAGAGTTGATGTTAGATTTATGTCTCTGGCTATCTTAGCCAGAAGAGCTTTATGGCTTAAGACTTGGAATGCTGATATGGCTTCTAAATCAACTCTACTTTCCATTTCTTTCCAGGGAAACAAATTATTTGGTTCTCAGTTGGATTCTATTATTTCAACTGTTACTGGTGGGAAAGGAACTTTTTTACCACAGGATAAAAAATCTAAAGGTAAAAACAGGGCTAACAATCGTTTTCGTTCCTTTCGTTTCAACAAAGAACAAAAGCCTGATCCTTCGTCCTCAGGAGCAGTTTCAGTTTGGAAACCATCTCCAGTCTGGAATAAATCCAAGCCTGCTAGAAAGGCAAAGCCTGCTTCTAAGTTCACATGAAGGTACGGCCCTCATTCCAGTTCAGCTGGTAGGGGGCAGGTTACGTTTTTTCAAAGAAATTTGGATCAAATCTGTTCACAATCTTTGGATTCAGAACATTGTTTCAGAAGGGTACAGAATTGGTTTCAAGTTGAGACCTCCTGCAAAGAGATTTTTTCTTTCCCATGTCCCAGTAAATCCAGTGAAAGCTCAAGCATTTCTGAATTGTGTTTCAGATCTAGAGTTGGCTGGAGTAATTATGCCAGTTCCAGTTCCGGAACAGGGGATGGGGTTTTATTCAAATCTCTTCATTGTACCAAAGAAGGAGAATTCCTTCAGACCAGTTCTGGATCTAAAATTATTGAATCGTTATGTAAGGATACCAACGTTCAAGATGGTAACTGTAAGGACTATATTGCCTTTTGTTCAGCAAGGGAATTATATGTCCACAATAGATTTACAGGATGCATATCTGCATATTCCGATTCATCCAGATCATTATCAGTTCCTGAGATTCTCTTTTCTAGACAAGCATTACCAATTTGTGGCTCTACCGTTTGGCCTTGCTACAGCTCCAAGAATTTTCACAAAGATTCTCGGTGCCCTTCTGTCTGTAATCAGAGAACAGGGTATTGTGGTATTTCCTTATTTGGACGATATCTTGGTACTTGCTCCGTCTTTACATTTAGCAGAGTCTCATACGAATCGACTTGTGTTGTTTCTTCAAGATCATGGTTGGAGGATCAATTTACCAAAAAGTTCTTTGATTCCTCAAACAAGGGTAACCTTTCTGGGTTTCCAGATAGATTCAGTGTCCATGACTCTGTCTTTAACAGACAAGAGACGTCTAAAATTGATTACAGCTTGTCGAAACCTTCAGTCACAATCATTCCCTTCGGTAGCCTTATGCATGGAAATTCTAGGTCTTATGACTGCTGCATCGGACGCGATCCCCTTTGCTCGTTTTCACATGCGACCTCTTCAGCTCTGTATGCTGAACCAATGGTGCAGGGATTACACGAAGATATCTCAATTAATATCTTTAAAACCGATTGTTCGACACTCTCTAACGTGGTGGACAAATCACCATCGTTTAATTCAGGGGGCTTCTTTTGTTCTTCCGACCTGGACTGTAATTTCAACAGATGCAAGTCTCACAGGTTGGGGAGCTGTGTGGGGATCTCTGACGGCACAAGGAGTTTGGGAATCTCAGGAGGTGAGATTACCGATCAATATTTTGGAACTCCGTGCAATTTTCAGAGCTCTTCAGTTTTGGCCTCTTCTGAAGAGAGAATCGTTCATTTGTTTTCAGACAGACAATGTCACAACTGTGGCATACATCAATCATCAAGGAGGGACTCACAGTCCTCTGGCTATGAAAGAAGTATCTCGAATTTTGGTTTGGGCGGAATCCAGCTCCTGTCTAATCTCTGCGGTTCATATCCCAGGTGTAGACAATTGGGAAGCGGATTATCTCAGTCGCCAAACGTTGCATCCGGGCGAATGGTCTCTTCACCCAGAGGTATTTCTTCAGATTGTTCAATTGTGGGGGCTCCCAGAGATAGATCTGATGGCCTCTCATCTAAACAAGAAACTTCCCAGGTATCTGTCCAGATCCCGGGATCCTCAGGCGGAGGCAGTGGATGCATTATCACTTCCTTGGAAGTATCATCCTGCCTATATCTTTCCGCCTCTAGTTCTTCTTCCAAGAGTAATCTCCAAGATTCTGAGGGAATGCTCGTTTGTTCTGCTAATAGCTCCGGCATGGCCTCACAGGTTTTGGTATGCGGATCTTGTCCGGATGGCATCTTGCCAGCCATGGACTCTTCCGTTAAGACCAGACCTTCTGTCACAAGGTCCTTTTTTCCATCCGGATCTGAAATCCTTAAATTTAAAGGTATGGAGATTGAACGCTTGATTCTTGGTCATAGAGGTTTCTCTGACTCCGTGATTAATACTATGTTACAGGCTCGTAAATCTGTATCTCGAGAGATATATTATAGAGTCTGGAAGACTTATATTTCATGGTGTCTTTCTCATCATTTTTCTTGGCATTCTTTTAGAATACCGAGAATTTTACAATTTCTTCAGGATGGTTTGGATAAGGGTTTGTCCGCAAGTTCTTTGAAAGGACAAATCTCTGCTCTTTCTGTTCTTTTTCACAGAAAGATTGCTATTCTTCCTGATATTCATTGTTTTGTACAAGCTTTGGTTCGTATAAAACCTGTCATTAAGTCAATTTCTCCTCCTTGGAGTTTGAATTTGGTTCTGGGAGCTCTTCAAGCTCCTCCGTTTGAACCTATGCATTCATTGGACATTAAATTACTTTCTTGGAAAGTTTTGTTCCTTTTGGCCATCTCTTCTGCTAGAAGAGTTTCTGAATTATCTGCTCTTTCGTGTGAGTCTCCTTTTCTGATTTTTCATCAGGATAAGGCGGTGTTGCGAACTTCTTTTGAATTTTTACCTAAAGTTGTGAATTCCAACAACATTAGTAGAGAAATTGTGGTTCCTTCATTATGTCCTAATCCTAAGAATTCTAAGGAGAAATCATTGCATTCTTTGGATGTTGTTAGAGCTTTGAAATATTATGTTGAAGCTACGAAATCTTTCCGTAAGACTTCTAGTCTATTTGTTATCTTTTCTGGTTCTAGGAAAGGCCAGAAAGCTTCTGCCATTTCTTTGGCATCTTGGTTGAAATCTTTAATTCATCTTGCCTATGTTGAGTCGGGTAAAACTCCGCCTCAAAGAATTACAGCTCATTCTACTAGGTCAGTATCTACTTCCTGGGCGTTTAGGAATGAAGCTTCGGTTGACCAGATCTGCAAAGCAGCAACTTGGTCTTCTTTGCATACTTTTACTAAATTCTACCATTTTGATGTATTTTCTTCTTCTGAAGCAGTTTTTGGTAGAAAAGTTCTTCAGGCAGCGGTTTCAGTTTGAATCTTCTGCTTATGTTTTTTGTTAAACTTTATTTTGGGTGTGGATTATTTTCAGCAGGAATTGGCTGTCTTTATTTTATCCCTCCCTCTCTAGTGACTCTTGTGTGGAAAGATCCACATCTTGGGTAGTCATTATCCCATACGTCACTAGCTCATGGACTCTTGTTAATTACATGAAAGAAAACATAATTTATGTAAGAACTTACCTGATAAATTCATTTCTTTCATATTAACAAGAGTCCATGAGGCCCACCCTTTTTTGTGGTGGTTATGATTTTTTTGTATAAAGCACAATTATTCCAATTCCTTATTTTATATGCTTCGCACTTTTTCTTATCACCCCACTTCTTGGCTATTCGTTAAACTGATTTGTGGGTGTGGTGAGGGGTGTATTTATAGGCATTTTAAGGTTTGGGAAACTTTGCCCCTCCTGGTAGGAATGTATATCCCATACGTCACTAGCTCATGGACTCTTGTTAATATGAAAGAAATGAATTTATCAGGTAAGTTCTTACATAAATTATGTTTTTTTAATAGACACAGCTATATTTATGGGCACTTTTAAGATGTTTAAATAACTATATATGTGTATGTATGGCCCTGGGACAGATACTATTCCCCTTGCCTTTTTTTGCGCAAAACAAATTCAATGAACGTGTCAATAATACTTGTACTTATAATAATACTTGTCAAGCTAACGTGCCTTAGTACACACTCTTAGAGTTTATTTGAAACACGCGTCAAACTTGATGCAGCCTTTGGGAAAAAAACAGTGTGTCATAGTACTCGCACGTCTGACTAATGGTTGGACGGCACGTCAACGGATTCGCACACACTAAAGCGCACTTTTTTCAGATAAAATGGTGTTTTGAAATTGTGCACACATACAGTTAATGCTTCAGCTCATTTATATGACTCATGCTTAGATTTTTTTATTGCATACCGAACAATCAAATGATGTTTCTATGTGTACTAGTGCACCTACTATCTCCTCCTTACAGATGCAGACGGTTTACCTCCAGCAATGAAAAAATGAATTGCAACTGCCAATTCGAAGGCCCTGGTTGCACTACACCTTTTGAATAAATGAAAAAGGTCAGTTCAAATTTTACCTTCTACTAGTAAAATAAGTCCTGACCTACAAAATACTGAAGTACCTTCGAATGAAGATGATTCCTCTAACAGTAAGGTTCCCTTATTGGACATAGAACCTGATAATGCCTTCTTTTTATTTAAAATTGAACATATTTGTTTTCTTTTGAAGGAAGTCTTAGTCACTTTAGGGATTGAAGAAGCTAAACCTTCTGTTGATAAACCCTGTAATCATTTAAATTCAGTATATAAGATTGTTGTCAATCTCCCTGAGATTTTTCCTATACCTGATACTGTCTCTGATATGATTGCTAAGGAATGGTCTAAACCAGGTGTCTCTTTCAACCCTTCTTCAAGGTTTAAAAAACTATATCCTTTACCTGCTGCTAACTTTGCGTTATGGGAAACGGTTCCCAAAGTTGATGGGGCCATTTCCATTCTCGCTAAACACACTACTTTTTTTCTAGAATACGGTACTTCTTTTAAAAACTCTTTAGATAGAAAACTTGAATCTTATCTAAGAAGGGCATTTTTACATATTGGCAATACACGTAGACCAGCTATATCTATTTTATTAATATCTCTTCATTGTGCCAAAGAAGAAAGACTCTTTCAGACCAATTCTGAATCTGAAAACTCTAAACAAATTTGTAAAAATACCAACTTTAAAAATGGAAACTATCAGGACTATTCTGCCTTTTGTTCAACAAGGTCACTTTATGTCCACAATAGGTTTACAGGATGCTTACCTTCACATTCCAATTAACCCAGAACATTGCTAGTTTCTGATGTTTTCTTTTCTGGAAAAGCATTATCAGTTTGTTGCTCTTTTGTTTGGTCTAGCTACAGCTTCATAATATTTACCAAGGTTCTCAGTGCCCTTTAATTTGTATGAAAAAAACTCTGGAGCAGCAGTTAAAAAGTTTTTCTTTATTAATCCTTCATTAAAAACGTATACATGAACATAGACAAAACATGCCCTTAGTGTGCAAAGCTTACGCGTTTCGGCATTAATGCCATACTCATAGCTCTCTAGCTTCCCTCATACTAATGGGCTATTTAAAGGGATAAAAACCATCTGATTTGCTAAGGGACAATTGATATATTAACTAATTCGTTGCTGGCTTATCTGCCTAGCTGTTAACTACAATACTATTTAAACAATTACTCATACTAAAATTATTAGTAGTAATACTGTTCATGTAACATTCAATACAAAAATTGCAACGTGTGTGACCACAGATTATGATATTTCATTATAAGTGTTAGATTTACATAAAAATGCAAACTTTATGTATTTTATCATACTCATCTAAAGAGCGTAACTGATATGTAAATATTATGTTGGCTATCATGTAATCCAACAAAGCCCCCCTTCCTTATACTCTTTATTTCTCTATTTCTTGTTCTCTACTTTTTATCTTTCTTTTACAATAGAGAATTGACAATTATTGTCTTCGGTTGGTGCTAAATTATCTGTCCTTTGTAACTTACTCCATTTACCCCTCATAGAGCCTAAACTACTACACTCAATGCTAGTCATTGTATTGTATTCTATATTGCCTCTTAAGTGACTAGTGCAACTTCCACCCTAGATCCGTCATCTATTCTAATTCCAGAAATCAATAAGATCATAGTCGGGTGTCTGGTCTGTAGATGAAATATCCAGAACACCTCCCTTTTGGCCAATGCTCGGTCTCTGTCTCCCCCTCTTCGTCCAACATTAACTGTTTCTATAATAGTCTATTTGAAAGTAATCGCATCTCTATTGTGGTCAGGACACAGGCCTTGATATCACAAAGGTGTTCCTTTATGCGTGAGCGTGTCTCTCTTGACGTCATCCCACGTATTGAAGATGGCAAACTGTACAGCCTGCTAGGTATATTGTATGTCTACTTCTACAGTTCATACACTTGTTGTGATTATATGTCCTGTTTGTGACCTCGCTTTTAAAGCCTTCACCTACTGTTACGTGTTCACAAGCTTTGCATGTAGAATTGCTACATTTGTATACGCCCTTGAACCTTAGCCAAGAGCTAGTATCTTCTATTCGTGGAGATTTCAGTTGCGTGGGTGCTAAAATGTTACCCATTGAGGTTCTGTCTCTGCTAGGGCATCATCTGCTGTCAATAGCCTAAAGTTTGGCAGATCTTGTGATAATGCATACTGTAATCAGTAACAAAAAAGGTTCCTCTATTCTTTTCCTTATTTGGCTCTGATTTGTTTAACAGGTTATGTCTTTCAGTTGATGCTACCTCTTTTCTGATGTTAACAATTTCTTGTGGCTTATAGCCCCTACTTAGTAGACGATCCGATAATTGATCTGCATGTACCTCATAGTGTTGTGCATTACTACAATTTCTTTTCAGTCTGGTAAACTGTCCCTTGGCAACTGACCTAAAGACCTGTTTTGGATGACTGCTCCTGGGTGGAGAAGGGTATTACCTGTGATAGGTTTTCTGTACACCTCGGTTTCAATCCTAACCTTTGGTATACCTTTTAGGGTTAAGTCTAGGAAGTTAATCCTTGACTTATTGAGCTCAAAAGTGAACTCTAACCCTATATCATTGGTATTCAGCCAATCCACAAATTCTTTTGCCTTTTCTCCAGTACCTCTCCACACCGGGAGCAGATCATCTATATACCGCTTGTAAAACTGTATATTCCGCCTGAAGGGGCTTCCATCACCATAGATGCGGGACAGCTCCCACCACCCCATAAAGAGGTTGGTGAAAGAGGGCGCAAACTTTGCGCCCATAGCTGTCCCGCATCTCTTTTATTTGTAATCAGAGCTCAGGGTATTGCAGTATTTCTTTACCTGGATGATATCTTGGTACTAGCTCAATCTTCTTATTTAGCAGAATCTCACACAAAACGACTTTTGTTGTTTCTTCAAAGACATGGTTAGAGGATCATCAGACAAAAGCTACCTTTTTAGGGTTTCAGATAGATTCAGTGGGGCCTAATTATCAAGCTCCGAATGGCCCTGTTTCCGCGGAAACAGCAGTTATGAAGCAGCGGTCTAAATATCACTGCTCCATAACTTGTCCGCCTGCTCTGAGGCTGCGGACATTAATCCGCCCGATCCTTTATGATCGAGCTAATTGACACCCCTGCTAGCGGCCGATTGGCCGTGAATCTGCAGTGGGTGGCATTGCACAAGCAGTTCACAAGAACTGCTTGTGCAATGATAAATGCCGACAGCGTATGCTGTCGCCATTTATCAATGTGCGGCAGACAGGATATGCTACATCGTATCATGTCCGCTCGCACTTTCATAAATAGGCCCCAGTGTCTATAACTCCCTGACAGAAAAGAGACAAATAAAATTGATATCAGTTTGTCTGAATGTAATGCTCTGAGAAAACTTTGTTATATGTTGTTTTATCAACTGTTTCCTATGATAGATTTGTAGTTTGGAGCTTTCTTATGTGCAGTTTTAAATTTTTCTAGAGAGATGATAAGCTAGAAAATGCTGACAGTGCCTGATTTATTTAAGGTAAGCCTGATTACAGTGATTTAATCTCGACTGGTATCATGCTTGCTGTAAAGGGTAATGTTTTTGTTATTTACTCTCATTACTTAATAGATATAACGTTTGCTTGATGTATATAAACGTTTATTACATTTGGTGATAAAACTTTATTCTGGGGCCCAGTTTTTCCACATGGCTGACTAAATTTTGCCTAGGGATAGTTTTTTAAGGCCCTCTCTCTGTGAGTACAGGTTGGGAGGGGCCTATTTCCTCGCCTTAATTGCGCAGTAGTTTTTGCAGCTTGAGACATCCAGCTTCTCTGAAGGAGTCCACTGACATATAGGACCCCTCTAAAGGGTTTTTTGTGCCTTCCAAAGTCGTTGTATGGGCAGGTAGGAGCCACAGTAGAGCTGTGGCAGTTGGTTGTGACTGTTTAAAAACGGTTATATCGTTTTTTGATCCGGTTTTGAAATTAAGGGGTTAATCATCCATTTGCAAGTGGGTGCAATGCTATTTCAGTCTATTATACACACTGTAAAAATTTTGTAGAATTTACTGCTTTTTTCACTGTTTTGCAGTTTCTGTGATTGTTTTTTTTCTCTTAACGGCACAGTACCGTTTTTATTTTTTGCTTGTTCACAGTTATTAAAGTATTTTCCAAGCTTGCTGGTCTCATTACTAGTCTGTTTAAACATGTCTGACATAGAGGAAACTCATTGTTCATTATGTTTAGATGTCATTGTGGAACCCCCTCTTAGAATGTGTACCAAATGCACTGATTTTACTATAAATTACAAAGACCATATTCTGGCTTTAAAAAATTTATCACCAGAAGAAATTGACAAGGAGGAAGTTATGCCGTCTAACTCTCCCCACGTGTCAGAACCTATAACTCCCGCTCAGGGGACGCCAAGTACATCTAGTGCGCCCATTGCGTATACCTTGCAAGACATGGCGGTAGTTATGAATCATACCCTTACAGAGGTATTATCTAAACTGCCAGGATTGCAAGGAAAGCGAGACAGCTCTGGGACTAGAATAAATACAGAGCTCTCTGACGCTTTAGTGGCTATGTCTGATACACCCTCACAATGTACTGAAGCTGAAGCAGGGGAGCTTCAATCTGTGGGTGATTTTTCTGATTCAGGGAAGATACTTCAACCTGATTCTGATATGTCTACATCCACATATTGCTCAGGGAGGTCTTAGCAACTCTGGACGACTGTGACGCTATTTTAGTCCCAGAGAAATTGTGTAGATTGGATAAATACTATGCAGTACCTACTTATACTGATGTTTTTCCAATCCCTAAGAGGTTTTCTCAAATTATTACTAAGGAATGGGATAGACCAGGTGTACAGTTCTCTCCCCCTCCTGTTTTTAAAAAGATGTTTCCTATAGACGCCGCTACACGGGACTTATGGCAGGCAGTCCCTAAGGTGGAGGGAGCAGTTTCTACTCTAGCTAAGCGTACCACTATCCCTGTCGAGGACAGTTGTGCTTTTCGAGATCCAATGGACAAAAAATTAGAGGGTTACCTTAAGAAAATTTTTATTCAACAAGGTTTTATTCTCCAGCCTCTTGCATGTATTGCCCCAGTCACTGCTGCTGCGGCTTTCTGGTTTGAGTCTCTAGAGGAGGCTCTACAGGTTGAAACCCCGTTGGAAGATATTTTTGACAAGCTTAAGGCCCTTAAGCTAGCCAGTTAATTTGTTTCTGACGCCGTTGTTCATTTAACCAAGCTAACGGCTAAAAAGGTTTTGCTATTCAGGTGCGTAGGGCGCTATTGCTTAAATCCTGGTCAGCTGACGTGACTTCAAAGTCTAAACTTCTCAACATTCCCTTCAAAGGACAGACCCTATTCGGGCCTGGACTGAAGGAGATCATTTCTGACATCACTGGAGGAAAAGGTCACGCCCTTCCTCAAGACAGGTCCAATAAATCAAGGACCAAACAGTCTAGTTTTCGGCCCTTTCAAAACTTCAAGGGTGGCGCAGCTTCAACTTCCTCTAACACAAAACAAGAGGGAACTTTTGCCCAGTCTAAGCCGGTCTGGAGACCTAACCAGGCTTGGAACAAGGGGAAACAGGCCAAAAAGCCTGCTGCTGCCTCTAAGACAGCATGAAGGAGCAGCCCCCGATCCGGAAACGGATCTAGTAGGGGGCAGACTCTCTCTCTTCGCCCAGGCTTGGGCAAGAGATGTCCAGGATCCCTGGGCATTGGAAATTGTGTCCAAGGGTTATCTTCTGAAATTCAAAACCTCTCCCCCAAAAGGGAGATTTCATCTCTCACATTTATCTGCAAACCAAATAAAGAGAGAGGCATTCTTACATTGTGTTCAAGACCTCCTAGTTATGGGAGTGATCCACCCAGTTCCACAGGAGGAACAGGGGCAGGGTTTCTATTCAAATCTATTTGTAGTTCCCAAGAAAGAGGGAACATTCAGACCAATCTTAGATCTCAAGATCTTAAACAAATTTCTCAGAGTCCCATCCTTCAAGATGGAGACTATTCGAACCATCCTTCCTATGATCCAGGAAGGTCAATATATGACTACCGTAGACTTAAAGGATGCTTATCTTCACATCCCGATTGACAAAGATCATCATTGTTTTCTCAGGTTTGCCTTTCTAGACAGGCACTACCAGTTTGTGGCTCTTCCCTTCGGGTTGGCCACGTCACCAAGAATCTTTACGAAGATTCTAGGGTCCCTCCTAGCGGTCCTAAGGCCGCGGGGTATAGCAGTAGCCCCTTACTTAGACGACATTCTGATACAGGCGTCGACTTTTCAAATCGCTAGGTCCCATATGGACATTGTTCTGGCATTTCTGAGGTCCCATGGGTGGAAGGTGAACAAAGAAAAGAGTTCTCTATCACCTCTAACAAGAGTTTCATTCCTAGGGACTCTGATAGATTCGGTAGAAATTAAGATTTACCGAAGGCCAGATTTTCAAAACTTCTAGACTCTTGCTGTGTTCTTTATTCCACTTCTCGTCCTTCAGTGGCTCAGTGTATGGAAGTAATCGGTTTAATGGTAGCGGCAATGGACATAGTACCGTTTGCCCGCCAACATCTCAGGCCGCTGCAACTTTGCATGCTCAGTCAGTGGAATGGGGATTACACAGATTTGTTCCCTCTACTAAATCTGGATCAAGAAACCAGGGATTCTCTTCTCTGGTGGCTATGTTAGGTCCATCTGTCCAAGGGGATGAGCTTCCGCAGGCCAGATTGGACTATAGTAACGACAGATGCCAGCCTTCTGGGCTGGGGTGCAGTCTGGAACTCCCTGAAGGCTCAGGGCTCGTGGACTCAGGAGGAGGCACTCCTTCCGATAAACATTCTGGAACTAAGAGCGATTTTCAATGCTCTTCAGGCGTGGCCTCAGCTAGCTAGGGTCAGGTTCATCAGATTTCAGTCAGACAATATCACGGCTGTAGCCTACATCAACCATCAGGGGGGAACAAGGAGTTCCCTAGCAATGTTGGAGGTTTCAAAGATAATTCTATGGGCAGAGGTTCACTCTTGCCATCTATCTGCTATCCACATCCCAGGAGTCGAGAACTGGGAGGCGGATTTTCTAAGTCGGCAGACTTTTCATCGGAGGTATTAGCTCAGTTGATTCAACTTTGGGGCAAACCAGAACTGGATCTCATGGTGTCTCGCCAGAACGCCAAGCTTCCTTGTTATGGGACCAGGTCCAGGGACCCCAAGGCAACGCTGATAGATGCTCTAGCAGCGCCTTGGTCCTTCAACCTGACTTATGTGTTTCCACCGTTTCCTCTGCTCCCTCGTCTGATTGCCAAGATCAGGCAGGAGAGAGCTTCGGTGATTTTGATAGCACCTGCGTGGCCACGCAGGACTTGGTATGCAGACCTGGTGGACATGTCATCCTGTCCACCATGGACCCTGCCGCTGAGGCAGGACCTTCTACTTCAGGGTCCTTTCAACCATCCAAACCTAATTTCTCTGCGTCTGCTTGGAGATTGAACACTTGATTTTATCAAAGCGTGGTTTCTCTGAATCGGTCATTGATACCTTAATTCAGGTTCGAAAGCCGGTTACCAGGAAAATCTATCATAAGATATGGTGTAAATATCTTCATTGGTGTGAATCCAAGGGTTACTCATGGAGTAAGGTCAGGATTCCTAGAATATTATCTTTTCTCCAAGAAGGATTGGAGAAGGGATTGTCGGCTAGTTCCTTAAAGGGACAGATTTCTGCTCTGTCTATTCTTTTGCACAAGCGTCTGGCTAATACTCCAGACGTTCAGGCGTTTTGTCAGGCTTTAGTTCGAATCAAGCCTGTGTTTAAACTTGTTGCTCCGCCATGGAGTCTAAATTTAGTTCTTAAAGTTCTTCAAGGGGTTCCGTTTGAACCTTTGCATTCCATAGATATCAAGCTGTTGTCTTGGAAAGTTCTGTTTTTGGTAGCCATCTCCTCGGGTCGACGAGTTTCGGAGTTATCGGCTTTACAATGTGATTCTCCTTATCTCATTTTCCATGCTGATAAGGTAGTGTTGCGTACCAAACCTGGGTTTCTTCCTAAGGTGGTATCTAATAAGAATATCAATCAGGAGATTGTTGTTTCTTCACTATGTCCTAATCCTTCTTCAAAGAAGGAACGTCTATTACACAATCTTGATGTGGTCCGTGCTTTAAAATTCTATTTACAAGCCACTAAAGATTTTCGTCAAACATCTGCTTTGTTTGTGGTTTACTCTGGTCAGAGGAGAGGCCAAAAGGCTTCGGCAACTTCTCTTTCTTTTTGGTTAAGAAGCATAATCTGCTTTGCTTACGAGACTGCTGGCCAGCAGCCTCCTGAGAGAATTACAGCTCATTCCACTAGAGCAGTAGCTTCCACATGGGCTTTTAAAAATGAGGC
Organism: Bombina bombina; assembly: GCF_027579735.1. Lineage (NCBI taxonomy): Eukaryota > Metazoa > Chordata > Amphibia > Anura > Bombinatoridae > Bombina > Bombina bombina. The sequence goes on along the minus strand of NC_069499.1, from coordinate 1,108,820,301 downwards.
TTCTGTTGAACAGATTTGGTCGACTTGGTCTTCGCTTCATACTTTTTCTAAATTTTACAAATTTGATACTTTTGCTTCTTCGGAGGCTGTTTTTGGGAGAAAGGTCTTACAGGCAGTGGTGCCCTCCGTTTAAGCGCCTGCCTTGTCCCTCCCTTCATCCGTTTCCTATAGCTTTGGTATTGGTATCCCACAAGTAATGGATGAATCCGTGGACTGGATACACCTTACAAGAGAAAACAAAATTTATGCTTACCTGATAAATTTATTTCTCTTGTGGTGTATCCAGTCCACGGCCCACCCTGTCATTTTAAGGCAGGTGTTATTTATTTTTTAAAACTACAGTCACCACTGCACCCTATAGTTTCTCCTTTCTCTTGCTTGTCTTCGGTCGAATGACTGGGGGTGGCAGTTAGGGGAGGAGCTATATAGACAGTTCTGCTGTGGGTGATCCTCTTGCAGCTTCCTGTTGGGAAGGAGAATATCCCACAAGTAATGGATGAATCCGTGGACTAGATACACCACAAGAGAAATAAATTTATCAGGTAAGCATAAATTTTGTTATTTAGGAGATATTCTAAGATCCTATTACACACCTATTGCTTACTTGGGGACTGAATCACTATTATTTAGAGGGCTTCTTTTGCTCGTCCTACCTGGTCTGTGATCACCACAGATGCAAGTCTTTCAGGTTGGGGAGCTGTCTGGGGATCTCTGACAGCACAAGGAGTTTGGAATCCTCGGGAGGCGAGGTTACCAATCAATGTTTTGGAACTCTGCACTCTTCAGGGCCCTTCAGGCTTGGCTCTATTGAAAAGGGAGCCTTATCACAGTTTTCAGACAATGTTATGGCAGTTCCCTAGCTATGATAGAAGTATCCTGAATCCTCTCTTGGGCCGAAACCAATTACTGTCTCATCACTATGATTCACATCCTAGGTGTAGACTACCTCAGTCATCAGTCCCTACATCCAGAAGAGTGGTCTCTCCACCAAGATGTATTCTATCTGATTGTAAAACACTGGGGTCTACCAGAAATAGATCTGATGGCCTCTTGTTTGAACAACAAACTTCCCAGGTACCTTGCAAGCTCCAAGGATCCTCAGGCAGAAGTATTGGACGCTCTAGCATTTCCTTGGTCTTTCCAAGATAAAATTAGAACAGTCATTTGTAATCCTAATAGCCCCAGCAAATTTGGTATGTGGACCTGGTCCGAATGTCCTGTTGACCATCATGACCTCTTACTCAAAGGCCGGACCTTTTGTCTCAAAGTCCCTTCTTCCATCCAGATCTAAAGTCTCTACGCTTGATGGCATGGAAATTGAACTCTTAGTTCTCAGTAATATAGGATTCTCACTATGATTTAGGATCGCAAGCCTGCTTCTAGGAAAATGTATCACAAAGTTTTTAAAACTTATATTTGTGGTGTATCACTCATGATTATTCCTGGCATTCTTTTAGAATTCCTAGAATTCTTTAGTTTTTGCAGGATGGTTTAGATAAAGGTTTATCTGCCAGTTCTTTGAAAGGACAAATCTCTGCTCTTTCTGTATTATTTTATAGAAAGATTGCTAACCTTCCTGATATTCGTTGTTTTATCCAGGCTTTAATCCGGATTAAAACTGTTATTAGGCCTATTTCTCCTCCTTGAAATCTAAGGATTTCAGACAGACTTCTAGTCTATTTGTTCTTTTTTTCTGGTCCTAAGAAAGGCCAGAAGGCCTCTGTTATTTCTTGCAACTTTTGATATACAAAGCTTATTTGGAGGCGGGCCAGCCTCCGCCACAGATAATTACAGCTTATTCTACTAGATCGGTTGCCACATCTTGGACTTTTAAGAATAAGGCTTCAGTTGATCAAATTTGCAAAGTGGGCACTTGGCGTTCTCTAAAAATCTAGGGAAATCTGGAACAGATACCTTAAGGGGGCACACTCCCAATGTGATACAAATCAATAGTAACAATAAATCAGATAATCAATAGGAATGTGACAGTGAATCCTCTTGTGACAGTGAAATCAAATGAGTACAAAATAACCACACACCAGTCGTTTCTTCAGGGATAAAACAATATTGTTTTATGTCTGAAGAAACAACCGGTGTGTGGTCGAGAAACGCATTGCAATAAAATATATTTTCGTTATTTCCTATCACTACAGATGTTGTCTGGTACTTTCTCCTTTTGAAGCAGTCTCCAGTCTAGACGTTTGGCTTATCCTTTTGTGTACTTCACACAACTCCTGTCTAGCAGAGCTCCTCTCGCCATTCAGTAGAGACCACGAGCAGCACACAAAGGTTATTTGAAGTGACATCTAAAGCAGCCGGAATAACCCTCACTTGGTGATCTGCAGCCGGAGACCACTTAGCTGACCACTGCAAGTGTCAGTCTGTCTGATTTGCACTCTGTTCGTATACAGGTGCCACCAGAATTGTGAGTGTGCTCTTTTAAATTACTTCTACACTTCATAACAACAGTAAAACACTGAGGCTCCACTGGTTTTCTTTTTTACTTGGTCTTCTCTGCATACCGTTACAAAATTCTACCATTTTGATGTTTTTGCTTTGTCAGAAGTAGCCTTTGGTAGAAAGGTCCTTCAGGCAGTTATCTCAGTTTGATAATTGGCCTATATATTGAGTTTCTCATAAAAGACATATTTATTTTGGGTTATGGATTAATTTCTCAGCGAAAAAAAATGTTTTTATTTTTCCTTTACTTTTTTTTTCTCACGGACTTCCACATCTTGGGTATTGTATTCCATACGTAACAGCTTGTGGACTCTCGTCACCTATATCAAAGAAAATGTAATTTATATCTTACCTGATAAATTAATTTCTGTCATCGTGGCGAGAGTTCCCTAGCCCCCATCCGTTAAGCGTTATTTTTTGTTTAAGCACATCTTTTTTCCCTGCTCCTCATTTTTGCTTTTACTCCTTCTAACACCTCACCACTTGGCTATATGTCAAACTAAGGTATGAATGAGGTGGGAGGGGTTTTATAAGGTTTTGAGGTTTGGGAAACTTTGCCTCCTCCTGGTAGGAATGTATATCCCATACGTAATAGCTCGTGGACTCTTGCCGCCATGAAAGAAATTAATTTATCAGGTAAGATATAAATTATGTTTTTTAAAAGTTTTCTATACATAGTACTATCAGAAAGATATTACCTTTGTGATTACAATAATGTACTATTTGTTATTTTTAATAAATATAGACTATTATTTGCATTTCAAAACAAAACCAAAGACACAGACAGAGAAGATTGTGCCTTACAGCCAGTAATTTTTTTATATTATTTTAATAAAAATATGAATTAAAAAGTTTGGATTTTTTAGTTACGTATTTGGAATTTGTACCTGTATCACAAACACGAAATCTTCGTCCTAAAAAAGAAAACAAACACCCCAAAAGCAAAATACAAGATTTTTTAAATCACAACCAAAATTAAAATACAATGAAATACATATAAATAAAACATTGTATATACATGTACAATATACCGCCAATCCCCCAGCTCATATAGGTGTATTATTTATGTCCTAGTTTCACTATTGTATTGTAGAAAAAGGGGGGGGGGGGATAGGCTGAAGATGGATAACGAGACAGGGATTACAATAGAAGTTTTTTTTTGTTTTTTTTGGGGGGGGGGGGTATTTAAAGCATAATTTTTAAAGAATTTAGTGTTTAGAGAGAGTTCCTGGCTGTTTGGTAGTCTAAGTGCTAAGGGTTTCTTTGGAATTTTAGAATTGAAATGGGGGGATTGTGTAGTGTGCCCTTGGGGGAGGCTGCAGTTAGGGTTAATTAGAGTGAGGCAGGTGGTGTAGTGGGCTGAGTTGTATAAATCATGGTGGTAGCCAGGTTGGGTTGAGTGGTGGGGGATGTTACAGTTAGATTTATTATTGTGGGGCAGGTTTGGGCTACTGTGCTATACCACTAATACCTATATTATATAGGTATCAGTGTTTTTGCAACTTAGGTAAGATGCATCTTAATGTCTGGTCATTGTAATGAATGATCTGCAAATTACAATCAGTAAATATTTAACATTGAGAGGACAAGCGCTGAAACTTATCCTCCCTTATTCTTAAAGGGACACTCAAGTCAAAATTAAACTTTCATGATTCAGATAGAGCAGCAATTTTAAACAACTTTCCAATTTACGTCCATTAACAAAATGTGCACAGTCTTTTTATATTTATAGTTTTAGAGTCACCAGCTCATGCAAGAATTCACAGAATATACGTATATGCATTTGTGATTGGCTGATAGCTGTCACATGATACAGGAGTGGAAATAGACATAACTTTAAAATGTGGCAGAAAAATATCTACTACTTATTTGAAGTTCAGACTAAGTGCTACTGCATTGTCTTTTTATCGTGAACTTGTTGATTATGCAAAGCTAATGTATTTACTGGTCCTTTAACTATAGGGACACTTGGTATAAAAATGCATGCTCTTTGTAAACAGCACTTTATAGTACGTTCAGGGACACATTTTGAGAAATAAAGTTAGTATTTGCAATATCTTACATTGATGGTGTTTCAAACACAAGATGCAGTAGTATAGAAAATCATAATACACATAAAATAAAAGTGCATAAGCAGGTTCAGAGTACAGGAAAGATGTGTAGGCGTCTAGCTTATGGGTTTAACTAGTTCTCTGCCAGGGCCAGTCCCAGAAGTTCCCCTGGGAGTGATTGTAATAGTGGGATCCTGGGTGGGTGACGTCAGCTCTCTCCTATTTACTGTGCTTACTTGTTGAAATCACGTGATAATCATGAAATGCAGCTCGGATTCCTTACTCATCTCGAGGGTCCGTGTGGTTTCTACTTCCACCGTGGGAGGTGATGTCATTAACCATCGGCTGTTTCCAGGCTTAGCTATTTCCTCACAGCAGAGAAGGGGAGGCTGTTTTTAAAACTGGAATATGCCAAAAATAAATACTTACTATACTAATTATTTTGCTATATATTTTTAACAAACATGTGCACATCATACACACGCACATATATATATATGTATCTCAGTATAGTGCTTGAAAAAAAATAGCAAAAATATAAACATTATTTTGCTATATATTTATTACACATATTGTGTGTATATATACTGTGTATATATATATGTATATATATATAATGTGTGTGTCTGCAGGCAGGGATCATGGTGGAAGAGATTTGATCCTGTGCATATCACTTTTTTTGTCAAATGCCGCAATTGACTCTTCCATTTTGCTTTCAATATAGCTGTGTGCGTGCAGGTGATTGTCTACTACTCCTACCTGCTGTGTTTATATGTTTATGTATTTTTTCTAGGCATGAGCATATATTCATCATATTGTATTTGTTTACTAAGCACATATTGATTATGGATACAAGCAGCGGTATTTAGCTATTTGCAGCACTGGATTTATTAGTGTAATAGTGCAATGTTTGTGTATTGAACTTTTACACAAATAAATCTGGCACAGTACCTGAATATCACTGCCTGTGGCCATACTTAGTAAACAAATGCCATATAAAGAATATTTACCCATACGTAATTTCCCCTATGGGCTTTGCACCTAGGCTTGTCTGGGTCTCTGAAAGTAAATAAATGCAGGGTGTGAGATTTACAAGTGGCATGGGATGTGTACCCACTCCAGTTTGAGAGTGTAGTCAAGTTCCATAGATAATAGATAAATATATAAGATAACTGTTTCTGTGGACACAGATGATAACGCTAAGACACTGGGAACCTTTGAAGCTGCCCCCACCCCAGAAACCGGTGAGCAATATAATAATTAGTAATATGACATTTATCTTGATTTAACTCATAGGAAATAACTTCTCAGACATACTTAATAGGGACAATTTGTCAAAATTGCAGACGGACATGTTCTTTGGTAGAGAACCTGTCCTCTTGCAATCGCCACCTGAGACGCAGCATTGCGTGTCAAAATGTAATATAGCACAAGAGCTCTATTGTGCAATGCCGTTCCCTACTCTCATGCACCCCAAACAAGCAAATGTCGTCATGATTTACCTCTAAGGTGGCAGAGAGCCAAAGAAGAAGTTTCTGCTTCTTAAATGTGTGATTACAGGCTCATTCATGCACCACGAAGCTTTGCAAAAAACTGCAATGCAGCTTCATAAATTTCCACCATAAAGGGTCAGATTGCAAATGGAGCATTATTTAACGCTTCTGCTCAAGCGTTAACTCCGCTAGAAGTAAGCTTTTTGCGCGCATCAGGTTGCACTCATATTATTAGTCGAAAGTAAACTGTTTTTGCTTACCCGACAAGCGTAAAAAGCCGAACTTACAATATTGCACGTGCATTAACGTATTCCCCCTTAGTCAGTGGAGCAAAAAAAAAAGTGGGGAAAAAGCTAACATCCTACTCACGCGCAAACCCGATCACATATTCTCAAGTGCGCTAACCGGCGATAAACCGCTTTTCGCTTGAGCATAATCTGGCCCAAAAAATGTTAAATTCACAGGGCAAAATTCATTAAAGGGACATTATACACTCATTTTTTTCTTTGCATAAATGTTTTGTAGATGATCTATTTATAAAGCCCATAAAGTTTTTATTTTTTTTTAAATGTATAGTTTTGCTTATTTTTAAATAACATTGCTCTGATTTTCAGACTCATAATCAAGCCCCAAAGTTTTATGTGAATACGGTCAGCTACCTTCTCCAGCTTGCTCCTGTTTGTGTAAAGGGTCTTTTCATATGCAAAAGAAGGGGGAGGGGGGGGTGTCTTATTTGCCACTTGCAGTGGGCTTTCCAGCTACCTTTTCAACAGAGCCAAACTGACAGCTTCTAAGTAAGTTTTTAAACTGTTTTATACTGGATTTTTATATCAGTATCTGTGCATCTTATTCTTTATAGTAGTGTCTATTACATGCAGTTATATGAAAATGAGTGTATACTGTCCCTTTAACGGCTCAGTCCAGCATTTTCATTCTTCCCTTTTCCCAAACAATTCAATAAAAACCCTCTATTATTGAGAGACTAAGCTTTATAGAGTAGTAGAAGTGGGAAAGGTTACTGAGTTAAACCCACTGAATAACATAATAATCTCCTTAAAGGGACCTTGAAGTCAAATTGACAATAGACTTACTACAAAATAACATAGCCAAGTCTAAACATTTTTAGATAAAACATTGTTTGCTGCATTTGTTTTCCAATAGCCAAACTTCACCCACCACTTGCTTTATTTGGCAGAGCCAATCTGGGCTTGAGTTTGCAGACAACAAGGTAAGCCACGGCATTGTGTATAAACTGCAGTTGTTATATGCTGAAGCCAGTTAGGGAAAGATATGTAACAGTGTTAGCTTTGAGACATCTATAGTGTGCGTTTACAGTTCAGAGAATTAGAAAATCAACAATATTTAGAAATGTTTAAATGGAATAAGTCTAGTGATGAGCACAACATATAAGGAGTGTAGGTTAAAAAAAAAAAAAAAAAAAAAAAAAGACATAAAGCGGCACAAATTTGAATTCCCCATACAGTCTACTTATGCAGTGAAAAAAGTTACAATGCACTTTTATTGTTTATCTTGCCTGCTTTTTCTGTAATTTAACCCCTTCAGGACGGCTCCATTCATCCAAGTTTGTGTAGTAAACAAAAAAAAAAGAAAAATAAAGCACATTCTTGTCACCGTGATCATGTGCTTCAAAAACAGTGATGATTAGTTCCTGGGGACGTTGCTAGGCACATTCCCCTGTCGGCTCAACCATTTGTTTCCAGAAGGGAGCAGGACACCGCAAATGTTTGTACGTTCCATGTCATCTAAACCCATCGTGTTTGGGACAGCATGGAACGTCCTAACGGTGGCTATGGGTTAAATTCAAATTGTCGTTTCTTCACTGCCCACAGAGAGACGGCAATGCATTCTGTGGAATTCAAAACACTGAACCTCCTATATGCTGAGCAGTCATTGCTTATTATGTGCAGGAGTTGTTTATATCTGCTCTTAATTGGCCACAGCAAACAACACACAAAGAGTGTGTTCTAGGAATACAAAACAATGCAAAGTTTCACATAGGACAATTTTTTATGCTTATATAAAATGTATTTCTTTCATGTAATTGGCAAGAGTCCATGAGCTAGTGATGTATGGGATATAAAATCCTAACAGGAGGGGCAAAGTTTCCCAAACCTCAAAATGCCTATAAATACACCCCACCCACTATTCAGTTTTACAAACTTTGCCTCCTATGGAGGTGGTGAAGTAAGTTTGTGCTTGAGTTCTATGATTTCTTCTATGATGAGCGCTTCTAAGCATTCTGAAGCCCAATTCCTCTCCGAGTACAGTGTTTGTCAGAGGGATGTGAAGAAAGTATCGCCTTTTGATTTTATGGTTTTCCTTGTGGGAAATCTTTTCAAAGGTTCTCTGTTATCGGTCGTAGAGATTCATCTCCAACCTCCCTTTTCAGATCGACGATATACTCTTATATACCATTACCTCTGATGATACTTTATCAGTACTGGTTTGGCTATCTGCTATATGTGGATGGGTGTCTTTCAGTAAGTATGTTTTCATTATTTAAGACACTCTCAGCTATGGTTTGGCGCTTTATGTATTAATATAAAGTTTTAAATATATGTATTCTACTTATATTTGCCATGAGTCAGGTCTATGTGTATTTCCCTTTTGCAGTCTAAACAGTTTCAGTATAGGAATCTTGTTTGGGAAGTTTATTTAAAAAAAAATTCTTACCTGGGGTTCAGTCTTTTTCTAATTTGACTTTCTTTTTTTAGTGGGCAAATCTAGTCTCGCGAGGGGGCGCAAAATGCTGTTTTTTATTGCGTAATTTTTGTCACAAATTTTTTTTGCAGCAAAGTTTGATGGCGCAAATTTCGTCATTTTGTGCGTTGTTGACACTAGTTGCTTTGGCGCAAAATCTAATTTGTTATGACGCGAGTTGGGTGTTAGTTTGGCGCTAAAAACTTTTAACTTGTTTTTGCGTAATGCGTCATACTTGGCGCCAAATTTTAGTTATTTTACCCCTTTCCCTCTATTCCTTGCTGTTTTCATTAACTTTGAAAGCTATTATGCCTGCTTTTGTTTTTTCTCTACTGAAACTGTTACATTGTGGAAATTGACTGTTTTGCCTAATGTTATTTTTCCTTTTCTATTACATTTTGTGAGATGTCTCATTCTGATCCTGACTCTCATGTTATTGTAGAAACTATGATGCCTTGGAATACAATTCTACAAAGCTAAGTGTGTTTTTTTCATCGTTTTAGCTGTTATTTCTTCAGCTCAATTATGTGGCATTTATTTATAATGTTTTATGCTAGAAATCGCCTAGATTTAGAGTTTGGCGTTAGCCGTCAAAACCAGCGTTAGGGGCTCCTAACGCTGGTTTTGGACGCCCGCTGGTATTTAGAGTCAGTCAGGAAAGGGTCTAACGCTCACTTTCCAGCCGCGAATTTTCCATACCGCAGATCCCCCTACGCCATTTGTGTATCCTATCTTTTCAATGGAATCTTTCTAACGCCGGTATTTAGAGTCTTGGCTGAAGTGAGCGTTAGAAATCTAACGACAAGACTCCAGCCGCAGAGAAAAGCCAGAAGTTAAGAGCTTTCTGGGCTAACGCCGGTTCATAAAGCTCTTAACTACTGTGCTCTAAAGTACACTAACACCCATAAACTACCTATGTACCCCTAAACCGAGGCCCCCCCACATCGCCGCCACTCTAATAAAAAAAATTTAACCCCTAATCTGCCGACCGCACACCGCCGCAACCTACGTTATCCCTATGTACCCCTAATCTGCTGCCCCTAACACCGCCGACACCTACATAATATTTATTAACCCCTAATCTGCCGCCCCCAACGTCGCCGCCGCCGCCACCACCAACCTACAATTATTAACCCCTAATCTGCCGACCGGACCTCACCGCTACTATAATAAAGTTATTAACCCCTAATCCGCCTCACTCCCGCCTCAATAACCCTATAATAAATATTATTAACCCCTAATCGGCCCTCCCTAACATCACCGACACCTAACTTCAAGTATTAACCCCTAATCTGCCGACCGGACCTCGCCGCTACTATAATAAATTTATTAACCCCTAAAGCTAAGTCTAACACTAACACTAACACCCCTCTAAGTTAAATATAATTTTTATCTAACTAAATAAATTAACTCTTATTAAATAAATTAATCCTATTTAAAGCTAAATACTTACCTGTAAAATAAACCCTAATATAGCTACAATATAAATAATAATTATTTTGTAGCTATTTTAGGATTTATATTTATTTTACAGGCAACTTTGTACTTATTTTAACCAGGTACAATAGCTATTAAATAGTTAATAACTATTTAATAGCTACCTAGTTAAAATAATTACAAAATTACCTGTAAAATAAATCCTAACCTAAGTTACAATTAAACCTAACACTACACTATAAATAAATAAATTAAATACAAATAAATACACTAACTAAAGTACAAAAAATAAAAAAAGAACTAAGTTACAAAAAATAAAAAAATATTTACAAACATTATAAAAATATTATAACAATTTTAAGCTAATTACACCTACTCTAAGCCCCCAAATAAAATAACAAAGCCTCCCAAAATAAAAAAATGCCCTACCCTATTCTAAAATAAAAATAGAAAAGCTTTTTTACCTTACCAGCCCTTAAAAGGGCCTTTTGCGGGGCGTGCCCCAAAGAATTCTGCTCTTTTGCCTGTAAAAAAAACATACAATACGCCCCCCCCCAGCATTACAACCCACCACCCACATACCCCTAATCTAACCCAAACCCCCTTAAATAAACCTAACACTAAGCCCCTGAAGATCTTCCTACCTTGTCTTCACCACGCCAGGTATCACCGATCGGTCCAGAGGAGGCTCCGAAGTCTTCATCCAAGCCCACTAACATCCACTATACCAAACATCAGGCTTTGCCTTTAGACACCATCTTAGCCAGTTGCCAGTACCCTTTTGAGGATAACGCAATTTAATATATGTTTTAACTCATGTAATATCCCAGAGACTGTAATATAGAAGCATGGGTCATACAGGCCTCTGCACTGAACCTATGTTCTGAACTTGTTGCACTTTTATGTATGATGTATGGACCTTTAATCCAAAAGCATTTTTACTGCTGTACCTCATTGTTACGCTATGGAAATATTCTTATCTACGTTTTGTAAAATCTGTTATTTTTTCTAAACAAAAACTTCTTTAAAAAAAAACAAACTAACACTAACCCTCAACGATCCATTTAGTTTTCGAAGACCGGACATCCATCCTCATCCAAGCGGGCAGAAGTCCTTATCGAAGCTGACAGAAGTCTTCATCCAAGCGGGCAGAAGTCTTCATCCAAGCGGCCAGAAGTCTTCATCCAGACGGCATCTTCAAGACATCCGGCACGGAGAATCCTCTTATTCCGATCATCGCTGGAAAATTAAGTTCCCTTTAAGTGACATCATCCAAGACCGCGCCCTTTATATTCCGATTGGCTGATAGAATTCTGTTGGGGGGGTGGTTGTAATTTTTATTGCCAGGTAAAAGAGCTTTTATCTTTGGGGCAATGCACCGCAAAAGACCCTTTTAAGGGCTATTGGCAGTTTAGTGTAGGCTAGGGGTTTTATTATTTTGTTGGGGCTTTTTAATTTTGATAGGGCAATTAGATTAGGAGTATTTTTTTTTTATAATTTAGTTTTTTATTTTGTTTAATTTAGTGTTTTTTTGTAATTTAGATAATTGTATTTGATTAATTTATTTTATTTGATCTGATTGTAATGGTAGGTTTTAGTGTAAGGCAGGTTAGGTTTTATTTTACAGGTAAATTTGTATTTATTTTAACTAGGTAGTTAGTAAATAGTTAATTTACTAACTAGTCTACCTAGTTAAAATAAATACAAACTTACCTGTGAAATAAAACCTAAGATAGCTACAATATAACTATTAGTTATTTTGTAGCTAGCTTAGTTTTTTTTCCAGGTAAGTATGTATTTAGTTTTAAATAGGAATTATTTAGTTAATAATTGTAAGGTTTATTTAGCTTTATTTTAATTATATTTAAGTTAGGGGGGGTTATGGTTAGACTTAGGGTTACGTTAGGGTTAGGTTTAGGGGTTAATATATTTATGTAGTGATGTGGGATGCAAGAGGTTATGGGGTTAATAGTTTAATTTAGTATATTTTGTTGTGGGGGGCTTGCGGTTTAGTGGTTAATAGGTTTATTATAGTGGCGGCCGGCAGATTATGGGCTAATAATATTTAAGTAGTATTGGCGATGCGGGAGGGCGGCGGTTTAGGGGTTAATAAGTTTATTATAGTGGCGACGATGTCGGGGAGCAGCGGAAGAGGGGTTAATACATTTTAATAGTGGTTGCGATGTCCGGAGCGGCAGATTAGGGGTTAATAATTTTATTTTAGTATTTGCTATGCGGGAGGGCCTCGGTTTAAGGGTTAATAGGTAGTTTATGGGTGTTAGTGTACTTTTTAGCACTTTAGTTATGAGTTTTATGCTACAGCTTTCTAACGTAAAACTCATAACTACTGACTTTAGATGGCGGAACGAATCTTGTCGTTATAGAGTGTTCCGCTCACTTTTTGGCCTCCCCGGCAAACTCGTAATACCGGCGCTATGGAACTCCCATTGAAAAAGGACTTTTTTTAAAGTGCGGTACTGACGTTGCGTGACTGCTAAAAAGGTGTGCGTTACACCTATACCTACAAGACTTGTAATAGCGGGGTTAGGGAAAAAGCAGCGTTATGAAGCATAGCGATGCTTTTTCACTCATAACGCCAAACTCGTAATCTAGCTGTATGTTAATAATCCTTTTCAAATCTGGATTGTAACATTTTTGCTTTTGAGGTTTTTTCCTATTCAATATACTATCTGTATTATATTCTAGAGTATGGGAACATTTCTTTCAGTGGCTATGTGCATGGAAGTTTTTAGGTCTCATAACTGCAGCATCGGGCGTGGTTCCCTTTACTTGTTTTTCATCTGAGATCTCTTTTGATTTGCATACTGAATCAATGATACTGGGTTTGTTTTTAAATAGCACAGTTGATATTTTTAAATGCTAACACTCTACTCTCTCTGTTTTGGTGATTAGTCTATCATCATTTTATTTGGTGGGCCTCCTTTTGTTCGTCCTTCCTGGACTGTATTCTTAATGGATGCAAGTCTTACAGATTGGGGAGCTCTCTGAGGGTCTTTTGACAGCACAAGGGGTTTGGAAACTTCAAGAGGCGAGGTTTCCAATCGATATTTTGGAACTATCAGAGCTCTTTCAGGCTTGGCCTCTTTTATGAGAGAACTGTTTCATTTTTTTGCTTTCAGACATTCAATATCATAACTGTGGTACGTAGTTCCTTAGCAATTAAGACGTATCTTGAATACGTTCTTAGATGGAATTCATCTCCTGTCTATTTTCTACGATTTTAGACATTTGAGAAGTGGATTATCTCAGTCTTTACATCTGGGAGAGTGGTGTCTCTATACAGATATTTTCTCAATTTCCAAGGTATCTTTTCTAGTACAGGAATCCTAAGGTGGAGATGGTGGATGCATTAGCAGTGTCTTGGTTTTTCAACCTGACTACATCTTTCTGCCTTTGTTTTTTTCTTCCAAAGGTGATTTTCAAGATCATATTGGAACAGTGTCATGTGTTTCTGATAGCTTCAGCGTGGTCTCACAGGTTTGGTATGTGGATCCTGTTCGGATGTCCAGTTGCCATCATTGGCCGCTTCTCTTTGGCCAGCCCTCTTGATTTAGGGGCTATTTTTTCATCAGGTATTTAAATTACTAATTTGGGGGTACGGAAATTGATTAGTGTTGAGTCATAGAGGTTTTTATCGCTATGTTGCAGGCTTATAAGTCTGTGTCAAGGAAAATGTATTATCAGGTTTGGAAAACCTATATTTTATAGTGTTTTTTTATAAATTCTCTTGGTGTTCTTTTAGGATTCCGAAGATTTTACCGTTTTTCAGGATGGTTTGAATAAGTTTGTCTGCAAATTTTAACTTCCTGATATTCGCTGTTTTGTTCATGCTTTGGTTGGTATCACGCCTGTTCATTTATTCATTTCTCCTTTTTGGAGTCTTATTTGGTTTGAAGATTATCTACTTTCTTGGAAAGTGTTGTTTCTTTTGACTATATCTCTGCTACAAGAGTTTCTGATTTATCAGCTCTCTTGTGTGTCTCCTTATCTGATTTTTTCATCTAGATAAGTTGTTTTATGGACTTCTTTTTTTCCCTAAGGTTGTGAATTTGAACAACATTAGAAGAGAATATGTTGTCCCTTCTTTGTGTCCTAATCCTAAAGAATTCTTTGAGAGTTCTTTACATTCTTTGGATGTGGTAAGATCTTTATAATTCTATATCGAGGTTACTAGGATTTCAGAAGACTTCTAGTCTATTTGCTGTTTTTCTGGTTCCAGAAAATGTTAGGAAGCCTATGCCATTTCTTTGTCATCCTGATTAAAGCTTTTGTTTTTCAAGGCTTATTTGGAGGCAGGGCAGGCTCCGCCTTAGAGTTTTACAGCTCATTCTACTAAGTTCAGTCGCCATTTTTTGGGCTTTTTCAGAATGAGTCTTAGGTTGATGTGTGGATTTAATTTCTCAGTGGAAATGACTGTTGTTATTTTATCCCTCCCTCTCCAGTGACTCTTCTGTGGACTTCCGCATCTTGGGTATTTCTATCCCATACGTCACTAGCTCATGGACTCTTGCCAATTACATGAAAGAAAACATAATTTATGTAAGAACTTACCTGATAAATTAATTTCTTTCATATTGGCAAGAGTCCATGAGGCCCACCCTTTTTATGGTGGTTATGATTTTTGTATAAAAGCACAATTATATTTCCAGTTCCTATTTTTGTATCCTTTTTACTCCTTATTTTATCACCCCACTACTTGGCTATTCGTTAAACTGAATTGTGTGTGTGGTGAGGGGTGTATTTATAGGCATTTTGAGGTTTGGGAAACTTTGCCCCTCCTGGTAGGATTGTATATCCCATACGTCACTAGCTCATTGACTCTTGCCAATATGAAATAAATTAATTTATCAGGTAAGTTCTTACATAAATTATGTTTTTAATGGCCCTTTAAGGAGTTGGTATTTCATGCATAAAGTAACCATTTACATAATCAAAATGTACATTATATGGCCAAACGTATGTGGACATCTCTACTAATTATTGAGTTCAGGTGCTTCAGCCATACACATTGCTAGCAGGTGTATAACATCTAGCACATAGCCATAAAATCTCCATAGACAAACACTGGCAGTACAATGGGGCGCACTGAAGAGCTCATTGACTTTAAATGTGGCACTGTCATTGGATGTCACCTTTGCCAGGTTATCCAAAATCTTGTGGAAAGCCTTCCCAGAAGAGTGGTGGCTGTTATTAATGACCATGGTTTTAGAATGTGACGTCCAACAAGCTCATATAGGTGTGATGGTGTTGGTGCTCTCGTGATCTCACTTGGGACCTGATGATCCAAAACTCATGGGAATGGAGAGAAATTATGCAAAGTCTTTAAGGGCTTTTTTTGAGCATTATTTCGTAATGTTTTTTGTCCCTCCTTAACATCCAGAACTCTGTATAGCTAGTCTTTGAGACCTCACAGTATTGCTAAGACTTCTTAGATAATCTTGCCAGAGCGGAGACCTTTAGATCTTTGGGTCCTTAAGAAAGGGTTTAAGTCAAAAAGGATACTTTTACAAATTTACTTTGAAGTGATGCGCTAGACTTCCCCCACTAGCCAATCTAATAATACTACTTTCTTCCTTAGTAGTGAATAATACAGGGTATGCTAATTAATAGGTATAGATGGCGCTAGTCAAATCTGTGGGTAATTGAAAAATAAAATATAAATTTAATAAATTTCCATATGTAAGTCAAACCACGTGCAATATCACCTAATTTCTTAGTTTTTTTTTAAAAACTCTTGGAATATAAACTAATTATCTGAATGCAGACCAAATGAGTGAAGAAAAATAACAAAATCTTTATTAAGACAATGAGTTTGTGATGATACAGCAAATCTCCCTTTAAAAAACTTTTAACCCCTTAATGACCAAGGACGTACGCCACACGTCCTCAAAAAAAAGACAGTTAATGACCGAGGACGTGTGGCGTACGTCCTTGGTCTGGAAAGCAGCTGGAAGCGATCCTGCTCGCTTCCAGCTGCTTTCCGGTTATTGCAGTGATGCCTCGATATGGAGGCATCCTGCAATAACCCCCCATGGCCATCCGATGCAGAGAGAGCCACTCTGTGGCCCTCTCTGCACCGGGCATCGGTGGCCGGTATTGTTGGTGGGTGGGAGCAAGCCTGGGAGGCGGGTGGGCGGCCATCGATGTGCCGAGTAGAGGGAAGGGGGGCGGGATCGGGGGCGGGTCAGTCGGGAGCGCGCACGGGGGGCGGCGGGCGGGCGCGTGCACGGGGCGGGAGCAGGAGGGAACCGCTACACTGCAGAAAAATAAAGCTGTAAAAAGCAACAAAAAAAAAAAGTTTTGAAAGTTTTAAAGTAACAGCTAAGGGATCTGGAAGGGGTGGGGGGTTGGTCTTGGGGGGGGGGGGAGCTACACTACAGAAAAGGGATTTTTTTTTAAATAAAGGCAAATTTTTTACTAAACTGGGTACTGGCAGACAGCTGCCAGTACCCAAGATGGCGCCCATTAAGGCAGAGGGGGAGGGTTAGAGAGCTGTTTAGTGGGGGATCAGTGAGGTTGGGGGCTAAGGGGGGATCCTACACAGCAGCATATGTAAATATGCTAAAAAAAAACACACAAAAAAAGCCCAAATATAGCTTTTATTTTAGTACTGGCAGAGTTCTGCCAGTACTTAAGATGGCAGGGACAATTGTGGGGTAGGGGAGGGAAGTGAGCTGTTTGGGAGGGATCAGGGGGTCTCATGTTTCAGGTGGGAGGCTGAGCTCTACACTAAAGCTAAAATTAACCTTGCAAGCTCCCTACAAGCTACATAATTAACCCCTTCACTGCTAGCCATAATACACGTGTGAAATGCAGCAGCATTTGGCGGCCTTCTAATTACCAAAAAGCAACGCCAAAGCCATATATGTCTGCTATTTCTGAACAAAGGGGATCCCAGAGAAGCATTTACAACCATTTGTGCCATAATTGTACAAGCTGTTTGTAAATGATTTCAGTGAGAAACCTAAAATTGTGAAAAATGTAACGTTTTTTTTCATTTGATCGCATTTGGCCGTGAAATGGTGGCATGAAATATACCAAAATTGGCCTAGATCAATACTTGGGGTTGTCTACTACACTACACTAAAGCTAAAATTATACCTAAAAGCTCCCTACATGCTCCATAATTAACCCCTTCACTGCTGGGCATAATACACGTGTAGTGCGCAGTGGCATTTAGCAGCCTTCTAATTACTAAAAAGCAACGCCAAAGCCATATATGTCTGCTATTTCTGAACAAAGGGGATCCCAGAGAAGAATTTACAACCAATTAAGCCATAATTGCACAAGCTGTTTGTAAATAATTTCAGTGAGAAACCAAAGGTTTGTGAAAAAATTAGTAAAAAAGTGAACGATTTTTTGTATTTAATCGCATTTGGCGGTGAAATGGTGGCATGAAATATACCAAAATGGGCCTAGATCAATACTTTGGGATGTCTACTAAAAAAAATATATACTTGTCAATGGATATTCAGAGATTCCTGAAAGATATCGGTGTTCTAATGTAACTAGCGCTAATTTTGAAAAATAATGGTTTGGAAATAGCAAAGTGCTACTTGTATTTATGGCCCTATAACTTACAAAAAAAGCAAAGAACATGTAAACATTGGGTATTTCTAAACTCAGGACAAAATTTAGAAACTATTTAGCATGGGTGTTTTTTGGTGGTTGTAGATGTGTAACAGATTTTGGGGGTCAAAGTTAGAAAAAGTGTGTTTTTTTCAATTTTTTCCTCATATTTTATAATTTTTTTTATAGTAAATTATAAGATATGATGAAAATAATGGTATCTTTAGAAAGTCCATTTAATGGCGAGAAAAACGGTATATAATATGTGTGGGTACAGTAAATGAGTAAGAGGAAAATTACAGCTAAACACAAACACCGCAGAAATGTAAAAATAGCCTTGGTCCCAAACGGACAGAAAATGGAAAAGTGCTGTGGTCATTAAGGGGTTAAAACACTCACTCAATAAAGTATAGTATGAATATGGATGCAATATAAAATTAAAAGAAAATGTTCTCTAATTGATAAAAAATAAGGTTATAATAACTTAGACAACCACTCAAACTTCAAAATCTTAAACTTTCATTCACCAAACAATTAACTCGCAATATTCTCCTGTAAAACTTCTATCGAGTTTCATAAACACATAAAACTACAGTAATTACCTTTGTAAGGACAAAAGCATACACTCGAATATTAGGATTTAAAAACAATATTAATCTGAATATGACGAAAGTTCCTTGTAAGACAACGTGCTTTAAGATATAGAACTTTAGCAGATAACTCCAGTGCTTAAAAAGTTTTGTTATGATAACTCGCAATGAGCGTTGCCCAGTCTTTAAATTTGATCCTAAATTTGAAAAATGGATCAAATTTAAAGACTGGGTAATGCTCATTGCGAGTTATCATAAAGAAACTTTTTTGAGCACTGGAGTTATCTGCTAAAGTTCTATATCTTAAAGCACACTGTCTTACAAGGAACTTTCGTCATATTCAGATTAATATTGTTTTTAAATCCTAATATTCGAGTGTATGCTTTTGTCCTTACAAAGGTAATTACTGTAGTTTTATGTGTTTATGAAGTTTTACAGGAGAATATTGCGAGTTAATTGTTTGGTGAATGAAAGTTTAAGATTTTGAAGTTTGAGTGGTTGTCTAAGTTATTATAACCTTATTTTTTTATCAATTAGAGAACATGTTCTTTTAATTTTATATTGCATCCGTATTCATACTATAGCCTATTGAGTGAGTGTTTTAAAAGTTTTTTAAAGGGAGATTTGCTGTATCATCACAAACTCATTGTCTTAATAAAGATTTTGTTATTTTTCTTCACTCATTTGGTCTACATTCAGATAATTAGTTTATACTCCAAGAGGTTTTTTAAAAAAAAACCAAAGAAATTAGGTGATATTGCACGTGGTTTGACTTACATATGGAAATTTATTAAATTTATATTTTATTTTTCAATTACCCACAGCTTTGACTAGCGCCATCTATACCTATTAATTATCATACCCTTAAGTCAAAAAGGAGCTAAACATTTGGAACTTATCTGTGGTTTTCAATATGAACTAGAGTCCTGCAGTCAATACAAGAAGAATGCTGCACAATATGCATATTTAAAATATATAGTCACGCGTAAGAGGGGTTTATCGCCGGTGTTTGCGCTCATATTACAAGTTGAAAGTAAACACAATTGAAGTTAGCGTGCGTCGGGATACAGCGTCCTCAGAGCTCCGATTAACTATTTCATGAAACAAAAAAAGTGTCCCTCACAAAACACCTTAAAAAATACATTGAAAAGTACAGTTGCACTCATAATAACACTAGCTAATAAAAATTATTTTTAAAAAAATGCATAAAAAAGTTATAAAGGCTCAAAGATATGAGGTTTAAGGTGTTTGAAGTCCTTTTCTTTCTAAGGGCTTTAACATACATCTACATGTCTAAATATGTGTCTATATATGTGTGTGTGTGTGTGTACATATGTATTTATATGTGTTTATATGTATTTACAGACATATATACACATTTAAGCACACAAATACATATTTACACACATATAGACATATATATAACTGCATTGGAGTCCTTTGCAGTTAAGTAGATAAAAACATGAAAAATCATATTTATGCATTATTCATATTTAATAAAGTGTTATACTGTGTATTTACTGTAAATATTTTTTACATTCTAATGTTCTGCACATAGGGGAATATGTTATATGTATTTTTAAATAGATATTCCTATATATATCTATACCTATATATAAGCATATACTGTGTGTGTGTGTGTATATATATATATATATATATATATATATATATATTTTCATGTCGGGTTAGCGCGCTTGAGAATATGCAATCGGGTTTGCGTGCAAGTAGGGTGTTGTTTTTCCACTTTTTTTACTCCATGGACTTCGAAAGAGAAATACTTTAACAAGATTGACATTTGTAATACAAGCAAAAACCTTACTTCTAGCGAAGTTAGCGCGAGAGTGGGAGTGTTAAATACAACTCTACTTGTAATCTGGCCCATAATGTATGAGAGGTCAAATCCACAGAATCACAAAGGATAAGTTCTGAAATGGTCAGAAATGAGAAACTAGAATTGAGTTGTTGGACTTAAAAATCTTTAAACACAAAGTAGTTTATATGACCTTGAAACTCTCTATACTATGAATTTAAAAAACAAAACAAGAGAGTTGAAAGAGGTAAAAAAAAAACCATAACCTAAAGAACAAAATTCAAGTTCCATACAAAAATGGCACTTACAAGAATCTAAAAAAATTCAGGACTGCAGATTACAGATCCCAAAAGCTCATCACCAAAAGTAGCCCAAAACTGGAAATAAGCCTTAGAACCTGCCTATGACCTCACAAGAGGGGAACCAACTACTTGTATCTGTTGCTACAAACACTTTTTATAATGGAATTTAAGAACCTGAACCAGAATTTATTGAACTAAATCAGTAAGGAAAGAGCTAAACATAAGGATTAAGAGCTACTAGAAAAACACATAAATAACATTCTCATGTGAAAACAAAATGATCCCATTGCATCTCTCCTCAAACAACAATGTGCCATAAAATCCCCAATTCTAGAAGCAAAACCACTTTTAGACTAATTCTGCATTTCTTGTAGAAGAAAAAGAGACTACACCACATGTAACCCTAAAGTTAAAAAGATTCCATGTCAGGCTGAGAAGACTAAACTGTAAATAAGAAATATCCGGAACAATATGCTAAAAAGCCAATATCCATTTAACAAATGAATATTATAAAGGGTTAGTGAATGAACAATTGTTGTCTAAGCAACAAAATCAGTGAAACAGGAAAATGGGCTCAACAAAACCAAGCGTATCTAGAATCCACTGTATTAACCACAGGTTGTCTAAACATAGAGCTCATTGGCCTGCAGTCTGTCTGGCATCCTTGCAGGAGAAACCATTATTCAAAGCAACCATGGTGTGCAAACTGCTCTTATTTTCAGAACTGCGAAGCAGATTTATAAAACAAATATAAAATACTTATACTGAAAGTCAGCTGGAGCAGAAACATTAAAAAAAAGAAAAAAGGAAACGCCCTTTAGTCCATAGACCTCCATATAACATAAATTGATGATATTCAGATTCGCAAATTTATTTCCTGAAGTAACAAAAAAATAGCCAAAGTAAACCATTATCCCTTGCTACCTTTCATAATAAAACACAGGAAAATTATATGGAAATAATGGTTTTATGGTATATTTAGACTTAAAGGGGACAGTCTAGTCAAAATTAAACATTCATGATTCAGGAAGTGCATTCAATTCCATTTATCGTCAAATTTGCTTTGTTCTCTTGGTATTCTTTGTTGAAAGCTAAACCTAGGTAGGCTCATATGCTAATTTCTAAGCCCTTAAAGGCTGCCTCTTATCTCAGTACATTTTGACAGTTTTCACAGCTAGACAGTGCTAGCTCATGTATGCAATATAGATAACATTGTGCTCACTCCAGTGGAGTTATTCATGAGTCAGCTCTGATAGGCTAAAATGCAAGTCTGTCAAAATAACTTAAATAAGGGTGCAGTCTGCAGAAGCTTAGAAACAATGTAAATGGTTATGCAAAACTGGGGAATTAGTAAGAAAGGGATTATCTATCTTTTTAAACAATAACAATTCTGGCGTAGACTGTCCCTTTAACACTTATAAAATAAAGTTTTATTAATAAAATATGTTTTGTGGCACAATTAAAGTGACCGTTTAACCAAAAATGTACTCCCCTTTAAATTGTTCCACATTATCATTTTACCTACTGGAGTGTATTACATTGTTTGCAAGTAGCTCCTTTACCCTTATTTTGGCATTTGAAATAGCTGATTTATCCTGTGGTATCCCCACCTATACTGAAAGTTTCTGGTCTTACTTCTAGGCTGTTGACAGGTAATGTAAACACAACTATAAAACATTAACTTTCCATTGTCCTCTCTAAGGGGCCGATTTATCAATGTCTGGCAGACATGATCCGCTGTAGTGGATCATGTCCGCCAGACTTCGCTGAATGCCGAAAGCATACGCTGTCAGCATTTAACATTGCACAAGCAGTTCTGGTGAACTGCTTGTGCAATGCTGCCCCTTGCAGATTCGCAGCCAATCGGCCGCTAGCAGGGGGTGTCAATCAACCCGATCATATACCATTGGACGGTTTGATGTCCGCAGTCTTAGAGGCAGCGGACGAGTTAAGGAGCAGCTGTCTTAAGACCGCTGCTTCTTAACTCCTGTTTCCGGCAAACCTGATAGCTCGCACAAAAATAGCTCTATTCAGGGCAATTCGGGCCGTGATAAATCAGCTCCTAAGTATTAAGCTTTGTGTGTGTACACAAAGTGATAACATAATGAGATCTGATAGTTCCTGCAGGCTCAACACATTTCAATTGGTTGTGGTTTAAAAGCACACCTACATCGCAGTTTCCAGCTTCTGGTGGCAATGAACCTGGGGTCTGGATGTCTGAGGCGATGGCCACTTGTGAGGAACAGATTTCAGGCATTCAGAAAATGAGTGAAGCTCTACCTATATGGTCTATAACTTTGGCTGCTTGCTATGAGGACCCGCAATCTAGGAGCTCAGATCTTATGTCACCGCCGCTGCAGATCGGAAGACCTCTTAACCTCTCTGAGAACCTGGACAGTGTCATCTTGAGGGTCATTCCCAAAATTTTATGATATATACTACTTACTCATACTATTCTAGAGGCATATAATCCCTTACCTGTACTAAGGCCCAAGAGAGACTGCCACACATGCTAAACTCCTTTTTTCTATCCCAAGTGCTTACTGTGTGATGGCTGTGTATATTTTCTATACCCATAGATCTACAAAAGGTGAGTTTACCAAATATTTGTTAGCTTTTTCATTTTATTTTACCTCTCGTTTGTTTTATAATAGACCCAAGAGAGACCCTCTGCCTAAGGAGCCGCTTAATGACAATGCTATTATTTCATTAATTTCCTGGATACGTCCCCCTCCCTTTTTTTTTCAACTACACTACAGGGTCCAAGAGTGACCGTATTTTGCACTCAAGCTCCTTTCCTAAACCATGCAGATTTGATAGGTCCATGAGTGGCCTTCTGGCGTTTTAGAGGGGCAAACATCTTATGGGGGAAAAATGAGGTTCTATTTCTATAGTTCAATAATTCTATAATCGTACCGATCTTTTGTATTCCCAAAGTTTCACATACGGTACTCAACTGCTCCATATTATTGTGTACCTATTGTAAATATTATTGTGTACCTATTGTGAATATTATTGTGTACCTATTGTGAATATTATTGTGTACCTATTGTAAATATTATTGTGCACCTATTGTGAATATTATTGTGTACCTATTGTGAATATTATTGTGTACCTATTGTGAATATTATTGTGTACCTATTGGGAATATTATTGTGTACCTATTGTAAATATTATTGTGTACCTATTGTGAATATTATTGTGTACCTATTGGGAATATTATTGTGTACCTATTGGGAATATTATTGTGTACCTATTGTAAATATTATTGTGTACCTATTGGGAATATTATTGTGTACCTATTGTAAATATTATTCAACTCTTGTTTAATGTATAATTGACTAACCTCAAAAAAAAAAGCTATAGCTGTTTCAAATCTGTATTTAAGTATGCACCAGCATTTTAAATAGAGCACTTGCTCAGAGAGCCTAAGGTGCTTGTACCATCTGGTAATGACTCAATTTGTTAATTGCTGACATGATACAAGCCCCACTGGTGTGCTGGGCAGCTGCAGTATTTAAAATGCTGGTGCACTGAGAATATCTATCTATGCTTTACGTGCACGTGCAGAGAAAAATGCAAACATTAAAACAGTGATAACTTTTACTAGAAGCATTTTTGACAATACAAGTATATTGCAAACATGTTTTTATTCAAAGAAGTAATTAATCTATGTGAATTTAAAGTTTGACTGGAATGTCCCTTTAACTTTCATTAAAATAGTATAGCAGAAAACTGCATTAAGAACTCTACTTATTGCACAATATCAGCTTAGCGCACCCTCGAGCAGTATCCAGCATGAGCTTTACTGCATGCTCACCTACAGGTCTATCATGTGAGGGATGTTAGCACGCCCTAGATTATCTCTCAAGCGATAACAAATTATTATTGATGTTAGCACGCCCTAGATTATCTCTCAAGCGATAACAAATTATTATTGATGTTAGCACGCCCTAGATTATCTCTCAAGCGATAACAAATTATTATTGATGTTAGCACGCCCTAGATTATCTCTCAAGCGATAACAAATTATTATTGATGTTAGCACGCCCTAGATTATCTCTCAAGCGATAACAAATTATTATTGATGTTAGCACGCCCTAGATTATCTCTCAAGCGATAACAAATTATTATTGATTGCGCTTGAGCATTGTTAATACAATGGCACTAATATATTTGTGCTCCATGTGTAATCTAACTCTAAATGTTTAATCTTGATAAGAATTTTCTTAGACGACTACCTGCCAGGCCAGAACACCTAGCTGTAAAAGAGCAAAATAAATACTCAACAAAACTTACTACACAGTAAAAACAAGCTTTTGGCTGAATAAGATAATTAGGAAGCTGTTTCTACAAAGTAAAAAAACTGTACAAAAGAGGCAAACTCAGGATTATCCAAAGAGAAGAATCCTGAACATGGAGACCCAGAAAGCTGCACAACCACCTTCTTGGATAACTATAAGTAAACCTGAGAAATATAATAATTACAATTTATAGCTGTGGAATTGTCTTTGTCTTACAAAAAAAAACTTTCGGCTAGGTTAGGAGTTTTGCGTTACTAACTTGCAAGTTATTGTCACCGCTCACTTCCCTACAGCGCTGGTATTACAGATTTACAAAAACCCGGCGTTATCAGGCAAGAAGTGAGCGGAAATCAAAATTGAGCTCCATACTGCACTCCAATACCAGCGTCGCTGAAAGCTGCGGTTAGCTGGTTTTACGTGCTCGTGCACGATTTCCCCATAGACATCAATGGGGAGAGCCGGCTGAAAAAAAGCCTAACACCTGCAATAAAGCAGCGTAAAGCTCCGTAACGCAGCCCCATTGATTCCTATGGGGAAACAAAATTTATGTTTACACCTAACACCCTAACATGAACCCCGAGTCTATACACCCCTAATCTTACACTTATTATACTTATTAACCCCTAATCTGCTGCCCCAACATCTCCGACACCTACATTATATTTATTAACCCCTAATCTCCCGCCCCCAATGTCGCCGCAGCCTACATACACTTATTAACCCCTAATCTGCCGCCCCAAACGTTGCCGCCACTATAATAAACATATTAACCCCTAAACCACCATACTCCAGCATTGCAAACACTAGTTAAATATTATTAACCCCTAATCTGACGCCCCTAACATCGCCGCCACCTAAATACACTTATTAACCCCTAATCTTCCGCCCCCAACGTCGCTACCACTATACTAAATTTATTAACCCCTAAACCTAAGTCTAACCCTAACAACCCCTAACTTAAATATAATTAAAATAAATCTAAATAAAACCTACTATCATTACCGAAATAATTCCTATTTAAAACTAAATACTTACCTGTAAAATAAACCCTAAGCTAGCTACAATATAACTAATAGTTACATTGTATCTAGCTTAGGGTTTATTTTTATTTTACAGGCAAGTTTGTATTTATTTTAACTAGCTAAAATAAATACAAATTTACCTGTAAAATAAAACCTAACCTGAGTTACACTAACACCTAACCTTACACTACAATTAAATCAATTACATAAATGAAATACAATTACCTAAATTACAAAAAAAAACAAACACTAAATTACACAAAATAAAAAAAGAAATTATCAGATATTTAAACTAATTTCACCTAATCTAATAGCCCTATCAAAATAAAAAAAAAACCCCAAAATAAAAAAAAAACCCTAGCCTAAACTAAACTACCAATAGCCCTTAAAAGGGCCTTTTGCCCCAAAGAAATCAGCTCTTTTACCTGTAAAAAAAAAATACAAACAACCCCCCAACAGTAAAACCCACCACCCACACAACCACCAACCCCCCAAATAAAATCCTGGATTTGGATGGGCATTGCCCTTAAAAGGGCATTTAGCTTTTTTCAAGTGCCCAAACCCCTAATCTAAAAATAAAACTCACCCAATAAACCCTTAAAAAAAGCCTAACACTAACCCCCGAAGATCCACTTACAGTTTTTGAAGACCCGACATCCATCCTCAACGAAGCAGCAGAAGTCCTCATCGAAGCTGGCAGAAGTCTTCATCCAAGCGGCCGAAGTCTTCATCCAGGCGGCATCTTCTATCTTCATCCATCCGGTGCAGAGCGGCACCATCTTCAAGACATCCGACGCGGAGCATTCTCTTCAATGGAAGTCTTCTTGCAGAATGAAGGTTCCTTTAAATGACGTCATCCAAGATGGCGCCCCTTAAATTCCGATTGGCTGATAGAATTCTATCAGCCAATCGGAATTAAAGGTGAAAAAATCCTATTGACTAATGCAATCAGCCAATAGGATTGAGCTCGCATTCTATTGGCTGATTGGAACAGCCAATAGAATGCAAGCTCAATCCTATTGGCTGATTGGATCAGCCAATAGGATTGAAGCTCAATCCTAATGGCTGCATCAGCCAATAGGATTTTTTCACCTTTAATTCCAATTGGCTGATAGAATTCTGTCAGCCAATCGGAATTCAAGGGACCCCATATTTTTAGATTAGGGGTTTGGGCACTTGAAAAAGAGCTAAATGCCCTTTTAAGGGCAATACCCATCCAAATGCTCTTTTCAGGGCAATGGGGAGCTTAGGTTTTTTTAGTTAGGATTTTATTTGGGAGGTTGGTTGTGTGGATGGTGGGTTTTACTGTTGGGGGGTTATTTGTAAAAAAAATTTTACAGGTAAAGGAGCTGAATTCTTTGGGGCAATGCCCCGCAAAAGGCCATTTTAAGGGCTATTGGTAGTTTTGTTTAGGCTAGGGTTTTTTTTATTTTGGGGGGGCTTTCATTTATTTTGATAGGGCTATTAGATTAGGTGTAATTAGTTTAAATATCTGATAATTTCTTTTTTTATTTTGTGTAATTTTTTTTTTGTAATTTAGGTAATTGTATTTAATTTATGTAACTGATTTAATTGTAGTGTAAGGTTAGGTGTTAGTGTAACTCAGGTTAGGTTTTATTTTACAGGTAAATTTGTATTTATTTTAGCTAGGTAGCTAGTAAATAGTTAATAACTATTTATTAACTATTCTACCTAGTTAAAATAAATACAAACTTGCCTGTAAAATAAAAATAAACCCTAAACTAGATACAATGTAACTATTAGTTATATTGTAGCTAGCTTAGGGTTTATTTTACAGGTAAGTATTTAGTTTTAAAAAGGAATTATTTAGGTAATGATAGTAGGTTTTATTTAGATTTATTTTAATTATATTTAAGTTAGGGTTAGGTTTAGGGGTTAATAAATTTAGTATAGTGGCGGCGACGTTGGGGCGGCAGATTAGGCGTTAGTAAATGTAACTAGTGTTTGTGATGCGGGAGTGCAGCGGTTTAGCGGTTAATATGTTTATTATAGTGGCGGCAATGTCCGGAGCGGCAGATTAGGGGTTAATAATTTTATTTTAGTGTTTGCGATGCAGGAGGGCCTCAGTTTAGGGGTTAATAGGTAGTTTATGGGTGTTAGTGTACTTTTTAGCACTTTAGTTATGAGCTTTGTAGCATAAAACTTATAACTACTAACTTTCAGTTTACGGTATGGATCTTGATGGTATTGACTGTACCACTCACTTTTTGGCCTCCCAGGCAGACTCGTAATACCGGCGCTATGGAAGTCCCATTGAAAAAGGACTTTTAGAAACCTGCGGTAATTACGTTGCGTTACAGCCAAAAAAGTGTGCGGTGCAGCTAAACCTGCAAGACTCGTAATACCAGCGGTAGTGAAAAAGAGCCATAACGCTGCTTTTTCACCCATACCGCAAAACTCATAATCTAGCCGTATGTTTATTAGAGAATTCCTCTATAAGAGTAACAGAAACACCAGAACCTAGATCTTCTTTGAGGGTCAATTTGTGTCATACAAGTTACTGCTGACACTCTGAGAAGGTGTGGCGTTTGAATACTGGTGCATGGGCCCTCAGCATATGTGTGTATGCTGCTGAAAAATAGTAATAACTTCTGCTAGAAGCATTTTTGCTAATGGAAGTATATTGGGAAAAGTATTCAATACATTTTTCAAGCCCTACAATAGATCACAATAACTTGCAATTGAGTACTGGTAACTTTTGGCCAGTGGACCAGTACAACTCACTGATTTTGGAGAAAGTGTCACTGACTATTGATGATAATGGGCACTTATACACTATTAAACATAGCACTCTTCACTATATGATAATGCAAGGCTATACACGCATGACATGTATCCTGCACTGTATAATTATTGCACAGTACCTATACACACATGACATGTATCCTGCACTGTATAATTATTGCAAAGTACCTATACACACATGACATGTATCCTGCACTGTATAATTATTGCAAAGTACCTATACACGCATGACATGTATCCTGCACTGTATAATTATTGCAGAGTACCTATACACGCATGACGTGCATCCTGCACTGTATAATTATTACAGCGTACCTATACATGCATGACATGTATCCTGCACTGTATAATTATTGCAGAGTACCTATACACGCATGACATGTATCCTGCACTGTATAATTATTGCAGAGTACCTATACACGCATGATATGTATCTTGCACTGTATAATTATTGCAGAGTACCTATACACGCATGACATGTATTCTGCACTGTATAATTATTGCAGAGTACCTATACACGCATGATATGTATCCTGCACTGTATAATTATTGCAGAGTACCTATACACGCATGACATGTATTCTGCACTGTATAATTATTGCAGAGTACCTATACACGCATGATATGTATCCTGCACTGTATAATTATTGCAGAGTACCTATACACGCATGACGTATCCTGTACTGTATAATTATTGCAGAGTACCTATACACGCATGACATGTATCCTGCACTGTATAATTATTGCAAATTACCTATACACGCATGACATGTATCCTGCACTGTATAATTATTGCAGAGTACCTATACACACATGACATGTATCCTGCACTGTATAATTATTGCAGAGTACCTATACACGCATGATATGTATCCTGCACTGTATAATTATTGCAGAGTACCTATACACGCATGACATGTATTCTGCACTGTATAATTATTGCAGAGTACCTATACACGCATGATATGTATCCTGCACTGTATAATTATTGCAGAATACCTATACACGCATGACGTATCCTGTACTGTATAATTATTGCAGAGTACCTATACACGCATGACATGTATCCTGCACTGTATAATTATTGCAGAGTACCTATACACGCATAAAATGTATCCTGCACTGTATGATTATTGCAGAGTACCTATGCACACAGGACATGTATCCTTGACTGTATAATTATTGCAGAGTACCTATACACGCATGACGTGCATCCTGCACTGTATAATTATTACAGCGTACCTATACATGCATGACATGTATCCTGCACTGTATAATTATTGCAGAGTACCTATACACGCATGACATGTATCCTGCACTGTATAATTATTGCAGAGTACCTATACACGCATGACATGTATCCTGCACTGTATAATTATCGCAGCGTACCTATACACGCATGACATGTATCCTGCACTGTATAAATATTGCAGAGTACCTATACACGCATGACATGTATCCTGCACTGTATAATGACGTTGGGGGTTCATACACTTAAAACAGATCAGGCTGCCCTGTATAATGACGTTGGGGGTTCATACACTTAAAACAGATCAGGCTGCCCTGTATAATCATGATGGGTGTCTATACATTAATGGTGAGCACTCTGTGCTGCCTAATGATACCAAACTTTCATAATTATGCCAAGTATCTATATAGTGAAATTAGACACGTTTTGCTGAATAATGATTATGACCTTCTATACCAGAGCTCTGAGGTCACGGTAATCATTCTAGCATAAATCACAATTGTGCTCACACGTTCATATTTTCTTTTAACTTGTAATGCAAGCACTATATACAACAAGTTCAAAGAGTTGCAATAAACCCGCTTGTAACTGTTAGTGCAGCATATTTGTATATACTTATAGACTTATAAATAATATTAACTTATTCCCTTACCTGTAAAAAAAGATTGTTCTTTAGATGACAGCCGAGGACTTACATAACATAAGGTGCCATGACACTGGCAGAGGCTGGACGTACAATTAACATGACAGTAGGCATATTCTGGACACATACTTTTGAGATAAAAAGGTAAGGAAAAGTATAAAAGAAGACACCAATGCACACAAAAACACAGATGCAAAATGATGCCCAAACAAGCACATACAAAAGTGGGATACACATTCACACAAAAGTAGGGATGCACTAATACAAAAACCTGGTTACACTTGCCTACACACAGAAATGGACACACACACATGCAGGGGTATACAGAGACACACATACACAAACTCAGACACGCATAAACTCCCATACACACAAAGGCAAGACACACCAAAACACATGCAAGGAGACACACACATGCAGTGATAGATACAGAGACACACACATACACACAAACTCACACACAAAGGCAGGGCCAGACACACACATTCAGAGATATCTAGAGACACACAAACATTTACAAACTCTCACACAAACATGCAGTGCCTGACACACACATAACATGACACACACATACACAAACTTATGCGCACACAAAGCCAGGGCCAGAGACACACATTAAGGGATATCTAGAGACACACATAACTGAAATACAAAATAACTTCGGTTTGTGAGATAGGGGTGTTAAGGAATTGTCTGTCATTGTCTTTAGAGACATTAGGTGCAAATCTATTAGAAAGTCGTTCATAGAGTTTTGAGTCTCAGAAGTATGATTAACTTTTTTTCCCATCATACAGCTCCCCGCAAAAGTGTCAACTATATTTTGTAGAAGTATAAATTGTGGGTATTCTTCGTTGGAGTGTTCTAAGACTCAAGTCCTGTAAGAATTGTATGACTTTGCCCTGACATTTATAAGTGTGATTGTTTCGAGATGCCTGTAGTATTTTTTCCTTGTCTTGGAAAAAAGTAATTTTGACTATAACATCCCTTGGTGAGATAGCTTTAAGGGCTCTATGTGCCCTTTCAATGTTGTATTTGGATTCTGTATCCTCACCTGTAATCGGCAGAAATAGATGATAGAGATAGGGCAGGAGGTCTTTGTTCAAAATAAATTCCGGTACTCCCTTGAGCCTGATGTTGTTCCTCCGGCCCCTTTTCTCTAAATCTTCCAATTTATCTTGGATCTCGCATAGTTGTTGTTGTTGATCCATGATAGTCTGAGAGATTGTGTTCATTTCTTCTGTAGCAGTTTCCTTGTATTCCTCCAAAACCTCTATTCTGCTCCCAAGGTCAGCGATATCTGACTTGATTTCAGATAGACTATTGGTCACGGAGGTATGAATGGAGTCGATCTTGTCCCATCACTTTTAAAAATGTATAGATATGTCTTGTTTGGATTCTAGGGAACGTAGATCTGCTTTTGTTACTGTAGTTTGGTCGTCGTCCATTTGAGGTGTTTCAGGACTCGATTCCTGTTCTTCTTCTTGATCAAGTGATAGTAGGTTAGGGGTTTTGCCAGTCGCTGTGGACTTAAAAATGTAGACATGGTAGAAGTTTTATTAGTTTTGTCTCCTTTTGTGGGTCTTCTGGTGGACATTGTATGCGGCTCTGTGTGACCGTGGAGGGACTGGTTCAAGTAAGAAAGTGCGAGTAGTAGGAGGATGTGTTCTCTATTACCTCTTGAGTACAAACCCACTGATATAGTATAAAAGTAAATGATATACATTTGTTAGGGTTTATTATAGCTTCCTGTTCTTGGCCCTGTCTCCTGTGGTCTCAGCCCCAATATTAAATCACAGAGTCAACACGGTAATACATATAGGCTGGATGTTAGCAGATATATGGGGTGTATAGAGAGCATAGATCTAGTGTTCCCAATTTTGGTATATTTTAGGGCCTAGTTTCTGTGAAGGGTTTATCGTTTTCTTTTTTCCACCCTCTTTCAATCCGTTGTATGTGCGCTTTTATATTATGATTTCCCCTCTATATATTGTCCCCATAGGGACCGTGTAGGCTTTGTAAAGATGAGGATGACAGGGTATAGAAGGCTAGGGGATTGCATCATTTGTATGCAGCGTTTCAATTTTTGTATATGACCGTATCACAGCCTACCTGAGCAATCCCCGCTATTATACTTGTGGTCGTCTGACTGGTGGTATAATCCGTTTAGAGATTGTGTCCCATCTAGCCATTTCCGGTCACTTTTAATAGCAAACTTCTGCTCCGTAACGGATAAGCTTCAGCAGATGTAGGCCTCAGAGTCGCGCCCCGCTTGGTGTTAGAAAGTGCTCCTACTAAGTCATACACATCCGTTTAATTGCCTTCCGTGATGGATGTAGGTTCCACAAGCTTCACCCCTGTAGCATCTGGGTCCCAAGTTGGTTTTTTAGCTCATTTGCTGTATTTTTTTGTAAAGTGCTGCCGCAGCTCATGTCTCGATCGGCCATTACCAAGCTCTTCCAGGCTCTGCCTTGTTTTGCTTCCGACGGCTATTTTTAGACGGATATAACAATCACATATACGGTTTACCCGGCCACTGTTTTTACTCCCATAAACTAACATATAACCAGCGTCGCAAGTCGGTATCACATATTCAGCGCAAGGACTTATGCAGCAAAAATGGAGAAATTGTGCTGAGTATATGAGCACCGTAACTTCCTGGAAGTCTTAACAAACACCTAAAGCATGCGCAATATGTACCTCTCAACCACCATCCCCCCACTGCAATAACTAATAAATGTATTAACCCCTAATCCGCCACCCACCCACAACGTAAAGTATCTAATTACACTATTAACCCCTAATCTTCCAACCCCCCCACAACGCAATCTACCTATTAACCCCTAATCCACCAACCCCCCACAAAGCAATTCACCTATTAACGTTGTTAACCCCTAATCCACGAACCCCCACAACGCAATCTACCTAATTAACCTATTAACCCCTAAATAATAAATCTAATATTACAAAAATTAAAAAATCTAAGATTACAGAAAAAAATATTTGCAATGTGGGGGGATGGTGGATATAGGGGTTTTGACGTGTCGGGTTCATTTTTGGGAGGCAGGTTAGACTTTTACTGGTGATTAAAATATTTTTGTTTTTTACTTAGGCGCCGGCAAATAATATACTGCCGTAAGTCACTGGTGACTTTCCGCAAATTTCTGTACTTTGCCGGTTTATCCGATTTATGGCTGTATATGATCTGCCGGCACCGTATATGTGATTCACCCGATGTGCAAGGTGAATTTACAGGCGGCATGGGTTTCAGCAGTTGCTCTGAATCCTACGCCATATATGTAATATCGCCCTCAATTTCAGATGATCTGCATAAAAAAATAAATGTTAAAAAATCATTTACCACTAATTTTGATTGCAAAATTTGCATTATTTTGCAATCATGTGACACTCCTTAAAAAAACCTTTATTGTTTACCTTACCTCGCTAGTTGTGGCCAATCACTGCAGAATGTAGGTGGGTCAAAGTTCTGAATTCCATGGACTGTTTTCCAATCTCTTTACAATTTTCTAATTTAATTTGCATGAAAAGCAGGAAGCAAAAACAACAAATAGTGAAATATATTGTTAATTATTTTTCACTATGCATAATGTTCCTTTAGTAGATTGTGATACCCTTTAATGGACCAACAAAATCAAAGATTTTGTTATAACATAAGCAGGGGCGTAACTAACGTTGATGCAAAGGTCGCCATTGCGACCGGGCCCAGCAGGTCTCCCAAACAGGGGGGCCCATCAAAGCAGGTGGTTGTTTTTTTTTTTTTATTATTATTAATTTTTTTATTTTTTAGGGGGCACATGCCAATGATCATTGATGATGCCACAATTGTCAGTTTGTACTTTGTTGTGACTGTCACTGGCTGGCGGGTGCTGATGTCACAGTGAGTGAGTCTAGACAGTCTCTGGGGACGGCGGCCCGCGGGTGCTCTCTGCTGCGCTGCCCGGCCAGAACTTTCCATTTTGGCACGCACTGATCTCTGACTTCTCTTCCCTCCTGAGTACTGACGGCTGTACGCACGTGTATCACAATTCACAACAATTGTCTCGTGACTGCACGTGCGGTGCAGCAGTCAGGATCAGGAGTCTGTCGACAGTGGAGTGTGTGGCGTGGGAACGTCTGGGACAGCCAGAGCCAGTGTGACAGACTACTGAGGAGAACGGAGTGGAACTGTGGAAATCCGTTCAACCTCAGGTAAGCTGCTCAGACTGACGGAAGGGGGGCCACGGCGCGGGGGCACGGTGAACAGTACTGCGGGGGGGGGGGCGGGGAAGGTGCGGGGGGGCCGGGCATGGTCACTCACGGTGAGCTCACTCAGCTGAGTCAGAGTCACTGTGACTGACTGTCAAGTTAACTGAAGGGCTAATGGACATACTGAACAGGCAGGCTACAGGTGAGAGCATAGAAAGATGCCTGTATAAGCTGAGTATTTGTTTATGTGCAGGTTGAAGTAATTATATGCCCAGCAGGCAGTTTATATGTTATATGTATGGTATGGTTTTTTATGTGTAACTTGATGCATAACAGACAGGCTATGTGTGTATAGCAAGCAGGAATATCTGTTTATATGTATGCTATATGTAACTATATGCACAGCAGGTATATATAGCATAATCACAAAATAACTGAGTATATGAGCTCAGCCTGGGTAGCTGTTTATGTGAAAGATATATGTAACTATATGCATAATGAACATATATATGTGGCTATATAACAAGCAGGGTGTCAGTTTGTATGCATGCTATATGTAGCTATATACACAGCAGCCAGGATCACTTTGACTGTATAGCATAATGTCAAGAGGTGTATGTGAGCTGGCTTTCTGCCTATGTGCATAATATATGTAACTATATGCACAGCAAGCAAGACACTCTACAATCCATATACCTGTAGTAAGGGGGATCACTTTCAGCATGAATTTGTTTATTTCTGTTTGGTTGTACTCCCTCCCCTGTGTCTCTTTCCCTCCCTCCCTCCCTCCCCTGTGTCTCTCTCCATCCCTCCCTCCCTCCCATGTGTCTCTCTCCATCCCTCCCTCCCTCCCATGTGTCTCTCTCCATCCCTCCCTCCCCTGTGTCTCTCTCCCTCCCTCCCCTGTGTGTCTCTCCCTCCCTCCCCTGTGTGTCTCTCCCTCCCTCTTGTCTCTCTCTCTCCCTCCCTCCCTGTGTGTCTCTCCCTCCCTCCCCTGTGTCTCTCTCTCCCTCCCCTGTGTCTCTCTCTCCCTCCCCTGTGTCTCTCCCTCCCTCCCCTGTGTCTCTCCCTCCCTCCCCTGTGTCTCTCCCTCCCTCCCCTGTGTCTCTCTCCCTCCCTCGTGTCTCTCTCCCTCCCTCGTGTCTCTCTCCCTCCCCTGTGTCTCTCTCCCTCCCCTGTGTCTCTCTCCCTCCCCTGTGTCTCTCTCTCTCTCTCTCCCACCCCTGTGTCTCTCTCCCTCCCTCCCTCCCCTGTGTCTCTCTCCCTCCCTCCCCTGTGTCTCCCTCCCCTGTGTCTCTCTCCCTCCCTCCCCTGTGTCTCCCTCCCTCGTGTCTCTCTCCCTCCCTCCCCTGTGTCTCTCTCCCTCCCTCCCCTGTGTCTCTCTCCCTCCATCCCCTGTGTCTCTCTCCCTCCCTCTTTACCTCACTCCCTCTCTGCCTCCCTCCCTCTCTCCCTCCCTCTCTCCCTCCCTCTCTCTCTCCCTCTCTCCCTCCCTCTCTCCCTCCCTCCCCTGTGTCTCTCTCCCTCCCCTTTGTCTCCCTCCCCCCTCCCCTGTGTCTCCCTCCCCCCCTCCCCTGTGTCTCCCTCCCCCCTCCCCTCTGTCTCCCTCCCTCCCCAGTGTGTCCCTCCCTCCCCAGTGTGTCCCTCCCTCCCTCCCTGTGTGTCTCTCCCTCCCTCCCCTGTGTCTCTCTCCCTCCCTCATGTCTCTCTTTCTCCCTCCCCTGAGTCTCTCTCCCTCCCTCCCCTGTGTCTCTCTCCTTCCCTCCCCTGTGTCTCCCTCCCTACCCTGTGTCTCTCTCTCTCCCACCCCTGTGTCTCCCTCCCTCCCCTGTGTCTCTCTCCCTCCCCTGTGCCTCTCTCCCTCCCTCCCCTGTGTCTCTCTCCCTCCCTCGTGTCTCTCTCCCTCCCTCGTGTCTCTCTCCCTCCCCTGTGTCTCTCATCTTCCCTCCCCTGTGTCTCCCTCCCTCCCCTGTTTCTCTCTCCCTCCCTCTTTACCCCTGTGTCTCTCTCTGCCTCACTCCCTCTCTGCCTCACTCCCTCTCTCCCTCTCTCCCTCCCTCTCCTGTGTCTCTCTCCCTCCCTCCCCTGTGTCTCCCTCCCTCCCTCCCCTGTGTCTCCCTCCCCCCTTCCCCTGTGTCTCCCTCCCCCTTCCCCTGTGTCTACCTCCCCCATCCCTGTGTCTACCTCCCTTCCTCCCTCCCTCCCCTGTGTCTCTCTCCCTCCCTCCACTGTGTCTCTCTCTCTCCCTCCCTCCGTCCCCTGTGTATCTCTCTCTCCCCCTCCCCTATGTCTTTCTCCCTCCATCCCCTGTTTCTCTCTCCCTCCCTCCCCTGTTTCTCTCCCCCCCCCCTCCCTGTGTCTCTCTCCCTCCCTCCCATTTCTCATTTTAACAGAATTTCTTTTACTGTTTTACATGTTTAAAAAAAAAAAAAAAAAAAAAGAGAGAGAAAAAGGAAATGTATAAAAAGCATTTTTTTTTACGGGGGGGGGGGGGGGCCTTCATGGATTCTTGCACCGGGGCCCTGAGGTTTATAGTTACGCCTCTGAACATAAGCTTTCAAGACCTCACTGTGATGTCTTGAAAGCTTATGGAATAAAAAAAAACTTGATTTTGTTGGCCCATTAAAAGGTAGCACAATCTACTAAAGAAACATTATCTGTGGGAACAATTCAGCAACAATCCCTTTTACTATGCATAATTAACCATTTAAGGTTGGATTACAAGTGGAGCTCAATCAATAGCGCAGGGTGCATTATCTTTCATTTAAAGGGACACTCAAGTCAAAATAAACTTTTATGATTCAGATAGAGCATGCAGTTTTAAGACACTTTCCAATTTAAACGGGTATAGTATATGACGATAGCAAAACTGGGAAGGGGTCAAAGGTGTATGTATGTAAGAAGTTTTTTATACATAATTTTCATTGAAGTAATATAGCTCAGAACTAAATAAGGAACTCCACTACCATTTCATTGACTTAGCGGTCAAATGTTATAAGAAGTTTTTTATACATAATTTTCATTGAAGTAATAAAGCTCAGAACTAAATAAGGAACTCCACTACCATTTCATTGACTTAGCGGTCAAATGTTATCCAATATTTTATTGAACACCCCCATATAATTACATATGTGAAGAATTTAATGCAACCATGCTATTTGATATGCTAGACTATCACTTGAGCTATATAAAAAAATAACTTTGGACTTGGGCATAAATAGAAGCGGTATTGATAGCATTTGAGCAAAAACACACAATAGTGAACATTTTTGCTTTCCATTTGCAATCTAGGACTATGTAACCTTGCTATAGCTATAACTATGTGAGGAATATGTTTAAAACCCTATATGAACATTGAGAGGTTGCTGTCTGGAGGTACATCACATTAAAGAGAAATGAAACCCCAAAATGTTCTTTCATGATTCAGATAGAGCAATTTTAATTTAGTTTTAATTCTGAATCTGGGCATCAGGTTTTTTTTTTTTAATTTTCTTTTTATTGAGATTTTTGGCAAATACAATGTATAACTTTGTCCATTCACAACAACAGAGAATATACATTATATATGGAGGTGTATATAGTAAATAATTAGTTATGAGATAAGTTTGTAAGCTTATAATGGAAATAATAGGAAACACAGGATTTCCAAACATATATCTATTAGTCATTTCAGGTCTCCACCATTGAGTAAGTGAATTGGCTTAGTATAGGGAAATCTCATTTTCTTCTATAAAGGTAAGACGAGTCCACGGATTCATCCTTTACTTGTGGGATATTATCCTTCCCTACAGGAAGTGGCAAAGAGCACCACAGCAGATCTGTCTATATAGCTCCTCCCTTAGCTCCACACCCCAGTCATTCTCTTTGCCTACTCTAAGTACTAGGAAGTGTAAAGTGAAAGAGGTGATAAAATATTAGTTTTTAATTTCTTCAATCAAGAGTTTGTTATTTTAAATGGTACCGGTGTGTACTATTTACTCTCAGGCAGCAGATGGATGAAGACTGCTGCCTGGAGGATGATGATCTTAGCATTTGTAACTAAGGTCCATTGCTGTTCCCACAGAGGCTGAGGAGTACAGGAAACTTCAGTGTGAGGAACGGTTTCATGCTATGCAGCAATGAGGTATGTTCAGTCATATTTTTCTGGAGAGACTGTGTATTTCAGAAAGGCTGACATTATACCCAGGAGGGTAAGGGTAAGCAGTAATCCTAGAGCTAAAAGAAGGGCATTACTTAGCTTGCATATGGGGCCAATTACTAATATGGTTGACACTGAATGGCAAATGTTTGTGAGCAAACGTTTTTTAATTGGGAGTGCTTTAACGTTTTTGTGGGCAATAAACGTTTTTGGCAA
The DNA here is from genome assembly GCF_027579735.1 of Bombina bombina. Taxonomy (NCBI): domain Eukaryota; kingdom Metazoa; phylum Chordata; class Amphibia; order Anura; family Bombinatoridae; genus Bombina; species Bombina bombina. Next base: position 1,108,781,303 of record NC_069499.1, on the reverse strand, counting down.
CTTTTTTATGGGCACACATGGCTTAATTTTCGGGTCTAAGAACCCACATGGCTAGTTATAACCGCTCTGGTGTGGTTCTTTAAGGCTGAGGAAACATCGAGTGAGATGGGCGGGGCCTATTTTCGCGCCTCAGATGCGCAGTTAGTTTTGTCAGTAAACAGCAAGCTCTAACTCCTGAGGGCCCTGGTGTATGTTTTGGGCCAAATCGAAGCTTTTACCCCACACTTTCGATCCCTGAGGGTAGGTAGGGCCACAGCAGGGCTGTGGCAAGGTGCTGAGAGTGTTTTTTTCCGGATCTGGGCCTATTTTCGATCCGGTTTGGAAATTAAGGGGTTCATTGTTAAAAAATGTTGTGGTGCAATCTTAACTACCTATAGTGTGTCTACGTTCAAAATTTTTAAAAATTTGGTGCATGTTTAGGCTGTTTTGCAGAACGTGTATGCTTTATTTCTCTTAAAGACGCAGTACCGTTTTTTAAGATTGTTATTTTTTTCACTAAATAAAGTGTTTTCATGCTTGTTTGTAGTCATTACTAGCCTGTTCAACATGTCTGACATTGAGGAAAGTCAATGTTCAATATGTTTAGAAGCCATTGTGGAACCTCCACTTAGAATGTGACCCTCATGCACTGAAAGGTCAATAAATTGTAAAGAACATATTTTAGCTACTAAAAGTATGGTGCAGGATGATTCTCAGTCAAAAGAGAATCAGATTATGCCATCTAATTCTCCCCAAGTGTCACAACCGTTAACGCCCACACAGGCGTCTAATTCTTTCACCCTGCAAGATATGGCCGCAGTTATGAATACTACCCTCACAGAGGTTTTATCTAAGCTGCCTGGGTTGCAGGGGAAGCGCAGCAGGTCTGGTGTGAGAACAAATGCTGAACCCTCTGACGCTTTATTAGCCATATCCGATGTACCCTCACAATGTTCTGAAGTGAGGGATTTGCTGGCTGAGGGAGAGATTTCTGTCATAGGAAATATGTTCCCGCAGACAGATTCAGATATGACGTCTTTTAAATTTAAACTAGAACACCTCTGCTTATTGCTCAGGGAGGTTTTAGCGACTCTGGATGATTATGACCCTATTGTAGTTCGAGAGAAATTGTGTAAAATGGACAGATTCCTAGAGGTTCCTGCCTACACTGATGTTTTTCCGGTCCCTAAGAGGATTTCGGAAATTGTTACTAAGGAGTGGGATAGACCAGGTATTCCGTTCGCTCCCCCTCCTACTTTTAAGAAAATTTTTCCCTTATCAGACGCCGTGCGGGACTCGTGGCAGACGGTCCCTAAGGTGGAGGGAGCTATTTCTACCCTGGCTAAGCGTACAACTATACCTATTGAGGACAGTTGTGATTTCAAAGATCCTATGGATAAAAAATTAGAGGGTCTCCTGAAGAAAATATTTGTTCCTCAAGGTTTTCTTCTCCAACCTATAGCGTGCATCGTTCCTGTAACTACTGCAGCGTCCTTTTGGTTCGAGGCTCTGGAAGAGGCTCTTCAGGTTGAGACTTCATTAGAGGATATTCTGGATAGAATTAGGGCTCTCAAGCTAGCTAATTCTTTCATTACAGATGCCGCTTTTCAATTGGCTAAATTAGCGGCAAAGAATTCAAGTTTTGCCATTTTAGCGCATAGAGCGTTATGGCTTAAGTCCTGGTCTGCTGATGTGTCATCAAAAGGGTAAGACCCTATTCGGGCCTGAACTGAAAGAGATCATTTCAGACATCACTGGAGGGAAAGGCCATGCCCTTCCTCAGGATAAGACAAATAAGATGAGGACCAAACAAAATAATTTTCATTCCTTTCGAAACTTTAAAGGTGGTCCCTCTTCCTCTTCCCCTGCCGCGAAGCAAGAGGGGAATCTTGCTCAATCCAAGTCAGTCTGGAGACCTAACCAGACTTGGAACAAGGGTAAACAGGCCAAGAAGCCCGCTGCTGTCTCCAAGACAGCATGAAGGGGTAGCCCCCGATCCGGGACCGGATCTAGTAGGGGGCAGACTTTCTCTCTTCGCTCAGGCTTGGGCAAGAGACGTTCAGGATTCCTGGGCTTTAGAAATAGTAACCCAGGGGTATCTTCTAGATTTCAAAGATTCTCCCCCAAGGGGAAGATTCCATCTTTCTCAATTGTCTGTAAACCAGACAAAAAGAGAGGCGTTCTTATGCTGTGTAGTAGACCTATATTCCATGGGAGTGATCTGCCCAGTTCCGGAAACAGAACAGGGGCAAGGGTTCTACTCCAATCTGTTTGTGGTTCCCAAAAAGAGGGAACTTTCAGACCAATTTTGGATCTCAATATCCTAAACAAATTCCTCAGAGTCCCATCCTTCAAGATGGAGACCATTCAGACTATTTTGCCAATGATCCAGGAGGGTCAATATATGACCACCGTGGACTTAAAGGATGCGTATCTACACATTCCTATCCACAAAGATCATCACCAGTTCCTCAGGTTCGCCTTTCTGGACAAGCATTACCAGTTTGTGGCTCTTCCCTTCGGGTTGGCCACGGCTCCCAGAATTTTCACAAAGGTGCTAGGGTCCCTTCTGGCAGTTCTAAGGCCACGGGGCATAGCTGTGGCGCCTTATCTGGACGATATCTTAATCCAGGCGTCAACTTACCAACTAGCCTAGTCTCACATGGACATCGTGTTGGCTTTCCTAAGATCTCGCGGGTGGAAAGTGAACGTAAAAAAGAGTTCACTTATCCCTCTCACAAGAGTTCCATTCCTGGGAACTCTGATAGATTCGGTGGACATGAAAATTTTTCTGACGGAGGTCAGGAAATCAAAGATTTTATCCATCTGCCGAGCTCTTCATTCCATTCCTCGGCCATCAGTGGCTCAGTGTATGGAGGTAATCGGTTTAATGGTAGCGGCAAAGGACATAGTTCCGTTTGCTCGCTTGCATCTCAGACCACTGCAACTTTGCATGTTCAAACAGTGGAATGGGGATTATGCAGATTTATCTCCTCAGATAAATCTGGACCAAGAAACTCTCTTCTTTAGTGGTTGTCACAGGATCATCTGTCCAAGGGAGTGTGTTTCCGCAGGCCAGCGTGGGTCATAGTGACGATGGACGCCAGCCTATTGGGCATGGGTGCAGTCTGGAATTCCCTGAAAGCACAGGGTTTGTGGACTCAGGAGGAGACTCTCCTCCCAATCAATATTCTAGAACTGAGAGCGATATTCAAAGCGCTTCAGGCGTGGCCTCAGCTGGCGTCGGTCAGATTCGTAAGATTTCAGACGGTCAATATCACGACTGTAGCATATATCAATCATCAGGGAGGAACAAAACGTTCTCTAGCGATGATAGAGGTTACCAAAATAATTTGATGGGCAGAGACTCACTCTTGCCATCTATCAGCAATCTATATCCCATGTGTGGAGAACTGGGAAGCGGATTTTCTAAGTCGCCAGACTTTTCATCCGGGGGAGTGGGAACTCTATCCGGAGGTGTTTGCACAATTGATTCAGCAATGGGGCACACCAGAATTGGATATGATGGTGTCTCGTCAGAATGCCAAACTTCCTCGTTACGGGTCCAGGTCAAGGGATCCTCAGGCAGTACTGATAGATGCTCTGGCAGTACCCTGGTCATTCAACCTGGCTTATGTGTTTCCACCATTTCCTCTCCTTCCTCGTTTGATTGCCAGAATCAAACAGGAGAGAGCTTTGGTGATTTTGATAGCACCTGCGTGGCCACGCAGGACTTGGTATGCAGACCTGGTGGACATGTCATCTCTTCCACCATGGACTCTGCCACTGAGACAGGAACTTCTGATTCAAGGTCCGTTCCAGCATCCAAATCTTGTTTCTCTGTGGCTGAATGCTTGATTTTATCCAAGCAGGAGTCGGTCATAGATACCTTGATTCAGGCTCGAAAGCCTGTCACTAGGAAAATTTATCATAACATATGGCGTAAATATCTTTATTGGTGCGAATCCAAAGGCTACTCATGGAGTAAGATCAGGATTCCTAGGATTTTGTCCTTTCTCCAAGAAGGATTGGAGAAGGGGCTATCAGCTAGTTCCTTAAACGGACAGATATCTGCCTTATCAATTCTACTGCACAAGCGTCTGGCAGATGTTCCAGACGTTCAGTCGTTCTGTCATGCTTTAGTTAGAATCAAGCCTGTGTTTAAACCTGTTGCTCCGCCATGGAGTTTGAATTTAGTTCTTAAAGTTCTTCAAGGGGTTCCGTTTGAACCTATGCATTCCATAGATATTAAGCTTCTATCTTGGAAAGTTCTGTTTTTAGTTGCTATCTCTTCGGCTCGAAGAGTGTCTGAACTATCTGCATTGCAATGCGTCTCGCATTATCTTGTTTTCCATTCTGATAAGGTGGTTTTGCGTACCAAACCTGGATTCCTTCCTAAGGATGTTACTAATAAGAATATTAATCAGGAAATTGTTGTTCCTTCTCTGTGTCCTAATCCTTCCTCTAAGAAGAAGCGTCTATTGCACAACTTGGACGTAGTTCGTTCTTTAAAGTTTTACTTGCAAGCGACCAAAGATTTTCGTCAAACATCTTCTTTGTTTGTTGTCTATTCTGGAAAACGTAGAGGTCAAAAAGCTACGGCTACCTCTCTTGCCTTTTGGCTAAAAAGCATCATCCGTTTGGCATACGAGACTGCTAGACAGCAGCCTCCTGAAAGAATTACAGCTCACTCTACTAGAGCGGTGGCTTCCACATGGGCTTTTAAAAATGATGCTTTTGTTCAACAGATTTGTAAGGCTGCGACTTGGTCTTTGCTTCATACCTTTTCCAAATTTTACAAATTTGATACCTTTGCTTCTTCGGAGGCTGTTTTTGGGAGAAAAGTTCTTCAAGCAGTGGTGCCTTCTGTTTAACCATCTGTCTTGTCCCTCCCGTTCATCTGTGTCCTGTAGCTTTGGTATTGTATCCCACAAGTAAAGGATGAATCCGTAGACTCGTCTTACCTTTATAGAAGAAAACTAAATTTATGCTTACCTGATAAATTGATTTCTTCTATGGTAAGACGATTCCACGGCCCGCCCTGTCATTTTAAGACAGATTATATTTTTTTATTTAAACTCAGTGACCTCTGCACCTTGTAGTTTCTCCTTTTTCTTCCTGTATTTTTGGTCGAATGACTGGGGGGTGGAGCTAAGGGAGGAGCTATATAGACAGCTCTGCTGTGGTGCTCTTTGCCACTTCCTGTAGGGAAGGATAATATCCCACAAGTAAAGGATGAATCCGTGGACTCGTCTTACCATAGAAGAAATCAATTTATCAGGTAAGCATAAATTTAGTTTTTGATAGGGTTAACAGATAATATGTAATAGTATATGAAACATTTGAGGGAAATCAGCAGACAAGAGCTGCTTTAATATTAGGAGGGGGAGTACTGGGGAGTCGTTTCCAGGGGATTTTAATGATATAGGAGTATTCTTATTATGTGGCTAATTAGCACATGGGTCTCTCTTGGGTACATTATAAGACCAATTAAATGTTTTGGTAAATTTCCCATACATGACCTTGTATAGGATATACAAAACCATTATCAATTATCTAATATATTAGGGATATAACAGCAACATGTAGTAGTCTGAATTAAATTATTGCCTGGGGGCTATTGAGAAGGAGGTACTATGTTTATCAAACTAGCTCAGAGTATTATATATGTGTCATGGAGTGCCGTCTAGAGGGTTAATACCGAATTGGATAATATAACATTTGAGCGGTTTCCCCTTGTAGGGGTCTCTATATTTAATCAATATAATGCGCACCTACCAGGATAGCCAAATTACCCTGAATCCAATGGAAAAATGGGAAAAGACTCCTCTGAAGTAAAAAATCCAAACTTTATTGTGATACATGATCAGACATAAAAAACCACAACGTTTCGGGGTTAGTACCCCTCATGACTAAGGGGTACTAACCCCGAAACGTTGTGGTTTTTTATGTCTGATCCTGGATCACAATAAATTTGGGATTTTTTACTTTAGAGGAGTCTTTTCCCATTTTTCCATTGGATATGCTTTGCTGAGTGTGGCAGTCACTCTGGGAGAATTACCCTCATTGGATTTTCTTTTGCGTGCTAAACTTTACCATTATTATTCAAATTACCCTGAATGTCAGATGACAGACGTGGCAGAAGATCTCAAGGTAACAATAAATACCATTCTAAAGATAAGTGAAAATATAGAGAGCAAAAACCAAATTTCTTCTTTAACTTCTATTTTACAACATTTTCCGTAATTAGGTCCTCCTAAAACACCAGAGGCCACTCATGGACCTAACCAAATTTCTGAAAAGAATAATGGAGGTTTTAGCATTTGAAGTGGCCGCTTTTGGGCCAAGGAAGGATTGGTGGGAGATTAGCAACTAATAAGATAAAGTGAAATATATAGTAGCTAGTATACAAAGCTCAAGAAGTAGAGAGTGGTGAACATTCAGTCAATATATATACAGGTAGCCCTCAGTTTACGCCGGGGTTAGGTTCCAGGAGGATTGGTTGTAAATCGAAACCGTTGTAAATTGAAACCCAGTTTATAATGTAAGTCAATGGGAAGTGAGGGGATTAGGTTCCAGGCCCCTCTCAAAATTGTCATAAGTAACACCAAATACATTGTTTTTAAAGCTTTGAAATGTGAATACTTTAAATGCTAAACAGCATTATAAACCTAATAATATAGATTGTATCATCATCAAACTAAGTTTAATGAACAAAAATATTTGCTAACAGCGCCTAATTAAATAATCACACAACAGACTGCATCATCATCAAACTAAGTTTAATGAACAAAAACTTTTTTAACTTGCATTTTTCTGCAATCAGTTCTCTGCATTGTTAGCATGTTAGATAATATTGGGTCTGCACCTATTCTATGCATTTCAATCTGCAGTGATTAATAAGCAGTTAGGCACCCTCACCTCAAGCAGCTGGACAGGAAGATAATAGGGAAGTGCCTGCTAAAACTTGTTGGTCGATAGCTAATGTCTGCTCTGTGTACACAGATCAATTTCAGGCTGTTATGTTGCATAACTTTGCTGCAAAACAAGCGGACAACTCAACCTACTAGCTATTTTAATTAGTGTACTGCTTTCCTAAGCTTTTCAATAGCAGTCATATGACTGAAAAAAAAGGTTGTTATTCTGAAACGGCGCAAATTGAACCGGTGTAAACCGAGGGCCACCTGTACTAATAATAACAAATACCAAAGTATCACAAAAAGAAAATGGATGAAATAAATGTGATAAGATAAAATAAGCCCAAAAGGTGTGAATTAATATATGTGGTGCCACTCACATATATTAAACCAAAAATAAATTGATAAATAAAGTTCATATAAGGATATGTATACTCTTCCTGGCACTCTTCAATCTTCTGTGTGGTCTCTCTTGATCCTCATAAAAAAGAAGAAATATGCCACATAGCGTAATTCTGTAATTTTGTTGCAATATCCTTGATAAAGCTTAATGCGAAACGTACGTTGGATTTATCGTTCCCTGGCGCCTTCCTAAGTACCTGCACACCAATAAGGAGAGCAACAGTTACTGGACTTTCTGGGGGAGGTTGTGTGGTTCAGCTTCTACACTCCTCACCACGGTTTCTAGTATTCTGTTAAGCTCACATTGAGCAATTACTACACTGTATTGCCTATACTTATCATAAAAGGTGTTGTTAGCAGGTCTGGTGACGCTATTTTATATATTTTATATATGATGTTTTAATAAATTCATTTATCTGAACGACTAGAACAAGAATCTGTTTTACCCAACAGTATAAAAGTGGGTGTGCGCTTCCACCTGAGCTTGGCTATAGCTCCACCGCATGTGAGTAACCATTTGCACAGACACAAGTTTTATATTGCAACAAAATTACAGAATTACGCTATGTGGCATATTTCTTCTTTTTTATGAGGATCAAGAGAGACCACACAGAAGATTGAAGAGTGCCAGGAAGAGTATACATATCCTTATATGAACTTTATTTATCAATTTATTTTTGGTTTAATATATGTGAGTGGCACCACATATATTAATTCACACCACCTGTACTAATAACAATACAGACAGCTTGTATGTAAAATTGGTTGCATGCAGGATCTATGTATCCAATCATTTAGGAGGAGGTCCTTTATTTATTAAGTATAGTATTTCATTCAATAAACACCTCCTAGGGATAAGCTACTATTGGCCTTCAGCGACTGTTGGACCTTGACAGACTATAAAGGCCATTAAACTACTACAGTAAAATTAGTTGTATGTGGGCTCCTTGAAACCAACCAATTAAGAAGAGGCACTTTGTTCATCGTACTAGCTAAAAGTGAAATACATGTGTCATGACAACTGAATAACACAGCTATCCTAGCCTAGAGTAATATATATGTATCATGAAAGCTATATAACTAGAGGAGGTAATATTATATACAAACATATTAGCGTGGTGTAAAATACATGTGCCATAAAACACAGACCAGTGCCTAGTAAGATACAGTGATATTATGTCAGAAGGCATTTATTTAGAGACCACTTTTGGGCTACTGGAAAATAAGTACTTTAGTATCTGATAGTATATATAGAGTAAATGTGAGCATGCGCCAGCAATTAACACATTAACAGTGAGTGAGATCAGGGGTTATTAATAGTAAGATGCGGCGTTGTTGTTGTTCGCAGTTAATTTGTAGTTTAACGAGTATTAACTGAATACCATGATATTGCTTGTACTATTTCTCTATATTAGTATCTTAGATAAACTTGTGAGAAAGAAATTAAGTATGTTACATAAGAGAACAACGTTTGGTAAAATTAGAGTCCCGTAAAAACAAACACACACACACAAAAAAGAGAGAAACAACAACATGCTAGAAGTTCTAGAATTTAAACATATACTGAGGGTTTGCTTAAGAGAGTCACTGAAGTTGTAGCCGATTCCTTAAATACAGGACAGCAATAAATACAACAATGGAATCTATCAGGCAACCGTCATTGTTCACACATATCATATTGCATACTGATTCTCTATATCCAATGTCCCTTACTGTTATATTAGATGAAAGTGGACCTTGCCTACTAGCTGTGGAGAGTACACTAACCATATATATCTAAATATGCTACTGTTAGCTACTCACAATAGTTAAAAGCACTCTGTTAGCATCCATGGTTGCTACCCGACTCTCCTTTTAGTGTGAATGGTAGACATATACAACCCGCTGTACCTGTTTGACATTTGACAAAGGCACAGTAATATCCCGAAACGTTGTCTTCTTTTTAACTTGAATTAATAAATGAATTATTTTTTACAAAAAGACTATTGAGTGCCTGTACCACCTGGATTAATTATATATATATATACTATTATTCTTTGTTCCCTGAACAAGAAGGTCTTTAGGGAGCGTTTAAAGGAGGAGAGGTTAGGGGGAAAATCTGACAGCTCGAGTAAGTGCGTTCCAGAGGGTTGGTGCCGCATGAGAGAAGTCCTGTAGTCTAGCATGGGAGGAGGTGATGGTAGAAGATGCAAGGAGTAGATCGTTGTTGGATCTTAGGGGGTGGACTGGAAAATATTTGTTGATGAGTGAGGGCAGGTAGGGGGGCTGCATTGGTAAAGGCTTTGTAGGTTAGAGTGAAAATTTTGAATTTAATTCTGCTGTGAATAGGGAGCCAGTGAAGGCACTCACAGTGGGGTGCAGCAGATACAGAGCGTCAGGAGAGGTGGATTAGCTTAGCAGAGGCATTTAGGATGGGTTGAAGGGGGGAGAGGCGGGAGAGAGGAAGGTCGGGAAATTACTAGGGAATGGATTAGCTGTTTAGTAGTTTCAGCACTTAGAAAAGGATGAATTTTGGAGATATTAAGTAGGTGGTTGCGACAGGATGAAGAGAGTAATTGGATGTGGGGTATGAAGGACAGATTGGAGTCAAGTGTAACTCCTAGTCAGCGGACTTGGGGTGATGGGGAGATAGTGGTGTCGCCAACAGTGATAGTAAAGTTAGAAACTGGAGTAGAATTAGATGGGGGATTAGAAGAAGCTCAGTCTTGGACATGTTGATTTTTAGTTGGTGAGAGGCCATCCAAGAAGAAATGCCAGATAAGCAGTCGCTGATGTGAGAAAGGACAGAAGAAGAGAGAGTGCAGGGGTGGATAGGTAGATCTGAGTATCATCAGCATAGAGGTGATAGATGAAGCTATAGCTACTGATAAGTTTGCCCAGTGAGGAAGTATAGATAGAGAAGAGTAGAGGGCCTAGAACAGAGCCTTGAGGTACTCCAACAGACAGAGACAATGAAGAGGAGGAGTCACCAGCAAATGATACAGAAAAGGACCTGTTAGAGAGATAAGAGTGGATCCAGGAGAGGGCAGTGTCATAGAGCCCAAGGGAGCTGAGAGTCCATAGGGGGAGTGGATGGTCAACAGTGTCAAAGGCAGCAGACAGGTCAAGGAAGATAAGTATAGAGTAGTGGCCATTGTTTTTAGCAGAAAGATCGTTAGTAACCTTGGTGAGGGCAGTCTCAGTTGAGTGTTTGGGACGGAAGCCAGATTGCAGGGGGTCAAGCAATGAGTTGGAGGACAGGAAGTGGGTTAGGCAATCAAAAACTAGTTTTTCAAGGACTTTTGAAGCTAGCGGAAGCAGTTATATGGGGCGGTAGTTTGCAGGAGGATGGGGGTGACCTTTGCATGTTTGAAGGAAGATGGAAATGAACCAGTAGTAAGGGATTGGTTAAATATGTAAGAGCTGGAGTGAGGGTAGAGGACAGAGAAGGTATTAGATGTGAAGGGATAGGGTAGGGTGAAGCAGGCAGGTAGTGAGATGTGAGGAAGACATTAGGAAACTTACTTCATTCTCAGTGGTTGGGGGGAAGGTACTCAGTATGGTGGAGGGGGTGACCGAGGGATGGAGATGGAAGGTTGCAGTCTTGTGTTGGGATGTTACTTTAAATGGTAAGTGTTTTGTTGAAAAAGTAATCTGCCAAGTCTTGAGCACTAAAGGCAGCTGAAAAGGGGTGGTGCAGGTGGATAGAGGAAAGTGTTGAAAATGGACATGAGACGTTATATATATAATGGAGAAGAGAAGTGTTATACAGTATATATATATATATATATATATATATATCTACAGTATATATATATTATTATTATTAGATTTTTTCTCCGGGGACCCATGGGTTGTCAGTGTGCTTAACAATTTCATATATATATATATATATATATATTTCTATAGAATTATACCAATCACTAGAACATATCAATATACATACACAGAAATATATTAAGTAGTATAGATGTAAAGCCACGAAAAATTAGTTTTGTCCGAATTTTTCTGAACAAATATTTGGGGAAATTAGTTTCCCCGAATATTCGTTGGCTGCACTTTTCAGGAATTTGAATATTCGTATCTTGAATATTCGTTAAACTTTTACATTCGTTTTCCTTAAATATAAACGTTTAAAAGTTACCATTGAAAAATTTCACCTGTAACTTTATACTTACCTTTTGCACGCTGGAGAGAGCGCTAACCTGCTCCTCTTCCTCATAGAACACCGGTTGCAGTAATAGGAAGATTAGCACAACCAGCTCCAAGGGCCTGCACTAAAGACCATCTCCTTTAGTGCAGGCCCTGGGACTCACTGCACAAAGCCTCCTGTAAAGTAGAGGACCGGGTTAGCCCAGCTCTCCAGCATGCAAAAGTTAAGTATTATCCCCTTAAAAGTAATTTAAAGAAAATGAATGAATACTGATTAATTTCATCAGTATTTTTTTTTCTTTAAATTCTGTTGGTGCATGCATTCAAATATTTGTTTAGTTAAAACAAAATGAATATCTGATTTTCGTTACAAATTTGCATTTGTAACAAAACTAATGCACATCTCTTCTAAATATTGCACATAAAAAGTCATAAAAATATGACATTTAATACTTTACTTAAAGGGACAGTTTACACCAGAATTGTTATCGTTTTAAAAGATAGATAATCCCTTTATTACCCATTCCCTAATTTTGCATAACCAACACAGTTATATTGATACATTTTTTACCCTCTTTGATTACCTTGTATCTAAGTCTCTGCAAACTGCCCCTTTATTTCAGTTCTTTTGAAAGACTTGCATTTTAGCCAATCAGTACTGACTCCCAGGTAACTCCACGTGCGTGAGCACAGTGTTATCTATATGACACACATGAACTAGCACCCTCTAGTGGTGAAAAACTAATAAAATGCTTTCAGATAAGAGGCCATCTTCAAGGACTAAGAAATTAGCATATGAACCTCCTAGGTTTAGCTTTAAACTATGAATACCAATAGAACAAAGCAAAATTGGTGATAAAAGTAAATTGTAAAGTTGTTTAAAATGACATGCCCTATCTGAATCATGAAAGTTAATTTTGGACTAGACTGTCCCTTTAAAATAAAAGATTAGGAGCCAATGATGGAATTATTTAAAGGTCCTTAAAACCAGTTAATAGGAGGCAATTCATGGACGAAATATTGCAAGATCAATAGTTTTTAATTCACAATTCCAATGTATAACTCCAGTGAGGGCCACCATCAGGGGGTGAAAGGGGTGACTCCTGTCAGGGGCCCTCTGGGCCAGGGGGCACGATGAGGCAAGGACAACTATTGTTAAAAATGTTGGCAACCACCAGAGGGCGCAACAGCAGAGTGCTATTAAACGCGAGAAATGTCATTACAAGGAGTAAAGCATTCACATTTGAGAGGATTTCTGAGTGTGTACTAAACCACTATGCACAGTGTGACACTTGGCACTTCAGTTGTACAGTGTGTGCATGAGTCAGACGGCAGATCACTTTCATTTGCAGAGGAGGACTTACTTAGTAAATGTTTTTTATTTCTTTGTGCAATTTCAGATTGTAACTTCACTGTGGCATTTGTATGGTGGGGCCAGGGGTCCATAAAAACACTTTTTTTTAGCAATATGCAGCAGTGTATTTATGATTATTTGACAATGCTGTAGAAATTCTGTATTTAAAATTATTCAGAAATGTTTCCTCCTCAATACACAAATGGTAGGTGCCCTTTTGGCAGATATGATTTCTTTCTTTATATATATATATATATATATATATTAATTACATTCCAGTTTACTGCCCCAGGAGGCATTTCATCTAAGATGTTTACATCTGCATAAAATGTTATTCTCTCAGGCTAAGACTGCTCGGTGTTTGAAATGAGACAGGTTAACTTTACAATGTTCAATTTACACTACAGCTGACTTAATTTTTAAAATACATACAAACAAGCCTAAATCCTGCATTTAACCAGATCTAATGGTATGAGACCACAACTTATGGTTCCACCAAGACCATATAAAGCATTTAAAAAAACGTTTGCATATTTACAAATATAATTCTTTAAAAAGTTATCTTAGTGTCTGCTATTTTTTTCATGCATGTCACACACTTCTGATTTAGGGGATGGCAATATGCAGAAATTGTACCTTCTGTGGGTGTCTGTGTTTATGTCTTTGTGCTTTTGTTGGTGTCTTTATGGGTGTGTATGTATTTTTTTTCTGTCAGGGTGTGTGCATTTTCTGTGGATGTCTCTGTGAGGGTGTGTGTGTATGTCTGTGCATTTTTTGTAGATGTCTCTGTGAGGGTGTGTGTGTATGTCTGTGCATTTTCTGTGGATGACTCTGTGAGGGTGTGTGCGTATATCTTTGTGCAAGGGTGTGTGCGCATATCTTTGTGCATTTTCTGTGGATGTCTCTGTGAGGGTGTGTGCGTATATCTTTGTGCATTTTCTGTGGGTGTCTCTGTGAAGGTGTGTGGGTATGTCTTTGTGTATTTTCTGTGGATGTCTCTGTGAGGGTGTGTATGTCTTTGTCCATTTTCTGTGGATGTTTCTGTGAGGGTATGTGCGAATGTCTGTGCATTTTCTGTGAGTGTCTCTGTAAGGTTGTGTGTGTGTGTTTGTATGTATTTGTGTATTTTCTGTGGATGTCTCTGTGAGGGTGTGTGTGTATGTATGTCTGTGTTTTCTGTGGATGTCTCTGTGAGGGTGTGTGCATATGTCTTTGTAAATTTTCTGTGGATGCCTCTGTGAGGGTGTGTGTGTTTATGTATGCCTGTGTTTTCTGCGGATGTCTCTGTGAGGGTGTGCGCATGTCTTTGTGCATTTTGTGTTGGTGTCTCTGTGAAGGTGTGTGCATATGTCTTTGTGTGTTTTCTGTGGATGTCTCTGTGAGGGTGTGTGCGTATGTCTTTGTGCATTTTCTGTGGGTGTCTCTGTGAGCGTGTATGTATGCCTTTGTGTGTTTTCTGTGGATGTCTTTGTAAAGGGTGTGTGTGTGTATGTATGTCTGTTTTCTGTGGATATCTCTGTGAGGGTGTGTGCATATGACTTTGTGCATTCTCTGTGGGTATCTCTGTGAGGGTGTGTTCAGATGTCTGTGTGTTTTCTGTGGGTGTCTTTGTGAGGGTGTGTGCATATGTCTGTGTGTTTTCTATGGGTATCTCTGTGAGGGTGTGTGCATTATTATTATCAGGCATTTGTAGAGCGCCAACAGATTCTGCAGCGATATAAACATAAGCGATATACAAGATAACATTTATAGGGATCAAATGGGAAGAGGGCCCTGCCGAGAGTTGCACTGTTGTAGTCGGCTCTTATGAGGGTGATCTACAAACAGCTGGGCTCATAGGCTTACATGCTAAGGGGTTCAAGGGGATAGCAATGGAGTTAGGAAAGGTTAGTGTAGGTTGTATGCATCCCTGAATAGTACAGTCTTTTGGGAGTGCTTGAAGCTTTCAAAATTAGGGGATAGTCTTGTGGAGTGAGGCAGAGAGTTCCATAAGATGGGAGCCATTCTAGTGAAGTCTTGTAAATGGGAACGTCAGGAGGTAACAAGAGAGGAGAGTAGGAGATTGGGAGCAGAGTGAAGGGGTCGGGAGGGAGAGTATCTGGAGACAGGGTCTGAGATGTAGGAGGGAGCAGTGCAGTTGAGTGCTTTGTATGTCAGAGTGAGAATTTTGTGTTTAAGCCTGGAGGCAAGAGGAAACCAGTGAAGGAATTGGCAGAGAGGTGTAGCAGATGAAGAGCGACAGGTAAGGAAGATGAGCCTAGCAGAGGCATTCATTATAAATTGTAAAGGAGCTGGGCGGCAGCTAGGGAGACCAGAGAGGATTGAATTGCAGTAGTGGAGGTGGGAAAGGATGAGAGAGTGGATTAATATCTTAGCTGTGTCTTGTGCAAGGAAATGTCTAATTTTAGAGATGTTTTTAAGGTTTAAGTGGCAGGCTTTAGCAAAGGACTGAATGTGAGAAATGGAAGAAGGATCTGAGTCAAGTGTGAACCCAAGACATCGGGCATGTGTGGTAGGGGTAATGATGGAGTTATCAACAGTTATAGAGCAGTGGGGGTGGAGATTTTTGAAGAAGGGTGGAAAATAAGGAGCTCAGTTTTGGAGAGATTTAGCTTAAGGTAGTGAGAGGACATCCAAGATGAGATATGAGAAAGACAGGTAGTGACACGGGTTTGCAAGGAAGGAGATAGGTCTGGTGCAGAGAGGTAGATCTGGGTGTCATCGGCATACAAATGATATTGAAACCCATGGGACTTTATTAAGGAACCTAATGATGATGTGTAGATTGAGAAGAGAAGGGGACCAAGGACAGAGCCTTGCGTTACCCCAACAGAAAGTGGTAAAGGGGCAGAGGATGCACCAGAGAAGGCGACACTAAAGGTACGGTTAGACAGATAGGAAGAGAACCATGAGAGAGCTGTGTCGCAAATTTCGAAGGTTTGGAGCAAAAGAGTGTGGTCGACAGTATCAAAGGCTGCAGACAGATCAAGGAGGATAAGCAGAGAGAAGTGGCCTTTGGATTTTGCTGTAAGTAGGTTGTTGATAAACGTAACAATTGCTGTCTCTGTGGTTGTGATGGGGGCGAAACCCAGATTGCAGTGGGTCAAGGAGGGAGTTTAGTGTAAGAAAATAGGATAACGTGCATATCCTAGCTTTTCAAGAAGCTTCGAGGCAAGAGGGAGTAGGGAAATAGGGCGGAAGTTGGATGGGGAAGTGGATTGAGAGAAGGTTTTTTGAGGATAGGTGTGACCAGTGCGTGTTTAAGAGATGAGGGAAATATACCAGTGCTGAAGTTGAAGATGTGTGTGAGTATAAGGGTTAGGGTAGAAGAGAGGGAGGGGAGTAGCTGGGAGGGGATGGGGTCAAGGGGACAGGTAGTAAGGTTAGAGGATAGTATAAGGGCAGAAACTTCTTCCTTTGTAACAGGGGCAAAAGAGCTGAATTTATGGCTATGTGGTTGTGAGCTTTTGAGGGGGTGGGAGACCGGTAGCATGCTGAGAGCTGATTTAATTTATGATGAAGTCGATTTTGTTATTGAAGTAGTTGGCAAAATCTTGGGCTGAGAGAGAAGTTGTATTAAGAGGTGGGGGTGGGCGGAGAAGAGTATTGAACATGGAGAACAGACATTTTGGGTTTGAAGAAGAGTAGAGATAAAAGCGGAGAAGTAATGTTGCTTATATAGATTAAGGACAGAATAGTAAGAGTTCAAGATTAACTTGTGGTGAAGAAAGTCAGCTAAAGTCCGAGATTTTCTTCAGCATCACTCAGCAGTACGGGAACATCTGCGTAGGTACCGTGTCAGAAGAGTATGCCAGGTCTAAGGAAGAGTGTATAATTTCCTAGCAATGGTAGGTGGGGTCAGATTGTCAAGGACCGATGTAAGGGTGGAGTTATAGTGACAGATAGATTCATCAGGGCAGGAAAAGAAGGGATGGAAGAGAGGATGTGAATATTTCTGTGTATTTTCTGTGGGTGTCTCTGTGAGGGTGTGTGCATATGTCTGTGTTTCTTTCATGTAATTGGCAAGAGTCCATGAGCTAGTGACATATGGGATATACAATCCTACCAGGAGGAGCAAAGTTTCCCAAACCTCAAAATGCCTATAAATACACCCCTCACCACACCCACAATTCAGTTTTACAAACTTTGCCTCCTATGGAGGTGGTGAAGTAAGTTTGTGCTAAGATTTCTACGTTGATATGCACTTCTCAGCATTGTTGAAGCCCGATTCCTCTCAGAGTGCAAAGAATGTCAGAGGGACGTGAAGAGAGTATCACTTATTTGAATATGATGATTTCCCTAACGGGGGTCTATTTCATAGGTTCTCTGTTATCGGTCGTAGAGATTCATCTCCTACCTCCCTTTTCAGATCGACGATATACTCTCATTTTACCATTACCTCTACTAATAACTGTTTTAGTACTGGTTTGGCTATCTGCTATATGTGGATGGGTGTCTTTTCGTAAGTATGTTTTTTATTACTTAAGACACTCTCAGGTATGGTTTGGCACTTTATGCAATTATATAAAGTTCATGTTCAGGTTCATGTATTTCCTTCTGCAGACTGTCAGTTTCATATTTGGGAATGTATACACTTTAAGAAAATTATTTCTTACCTGGGGTTTAGTCTTTTTTCAATTTGACTACTTTTTTGCAATTGGGGGTGTTAGGCCCGCGGGTGCGTCAAATGCTAGACTTTATTGCGTCATTTTTGTCGCGAACTTTTTTTGGCGCGAAAAAGTACTTTATGACGCAATTTCGTCATTTCCGGCATCATACGTGACGCCGAGACCTTTCACACTGCGGCGTCATTAGTGACGCAAGTGTGTCATTTCCGGTCATTTTTGGTGCCAAAAGAGTTTATGTTACGTTGTGCGTCATACTTGGCGCCAAATTTTTTTAATTATTTCAATACCCCATTGATGTTTGCCTCCTGCTTTCTTCTCTATCAAGAGGGCTATGCTTTTGCATTTTTTCCCGTTCCTGAAACTGTCATTTAAGGAAATAGATAATTTTGCTTTATATGTTGTTTTTTCTCTTATATTGAGCAAGATGTCCCAATCTGATCCTGTCTCTGAAGTTTCTGCTGGAACATTGCTGCCTGACATCGGTTCTACCAAAGCTAAGTACATTTGTTGTAAAATTGTAGAAATTATTCCACCAAATGTAATTTGTAATAGTTGTCATGATAAACTTTTACATGCAGATAGTGTTTCTATCAGTAATAGTACATTGCCAGTTGCAGTTCCTTCAACTTCTAATGTGCATGATATACCTGTAAATTTTAAAGAATTTGTTTCTGATTCTATTATGAAGGCTTTGTTTGCATTTCCACCTTCTAATAAACGTAAAAGGTCTTTTAAAACTTCTCATTTAGCTGATGAAATTTCAAATGACCAACAACATAATAATTCATCCTCTTCTGATGAGGATCTATCTGAAACAGAAGATCCTTCCTCAGATATTGACACTGACAAATCTACTTATTTATTTAAAATAGAGTATATGTGTTCTTTATTAAAAGAAGTGTTAATTACTTTGGATATTGAGGTAACCAGTCCTATTGACGTTCAGTCTAATAAACGTTTAAATGCTGTTTTTAAACCTCCTGTGGTTTCCCCAGGTGTTTTTCCCATTCCTGAGGCTATTTCTGATATGATTTCTAGGGAATGGAATAAGCCAGGTACTTCCTTTATTCCTTCTTCAAGGTTTAAGAGATTGTATCCTTTACCAGCAAAATCTATAGAGTTTTGGGAAAAAATCCCCAAAGTTGATGGGGCTATTTCTACTCTTGCTAAACGTACCACTATTCCTATGGAAGATAGCACTTCCTTTAAGGATCCTTTAGATAGGAAGCTTGAATCTTATCTAAGGAAGGCCTATTTATATTCAGGTCATCTTCTCAGACCTGCTATTTCTTTGGGTGATGTTGCGGCTGCATCAACTTTCTGTTGGAAAATTTAGGGCAACATGAATTGGATTCTGACATATCTAGCATTGTTCGCTTACTGCAACATGCTAATCATTTATTATATTTCAACTATCACTGGGGGAAAAGGAGTTTTTTTGCCTCAGGATAAAAAAACCTGAAGGGAAAATCTAAGGCTTCTAATCGTTTTCGTTCCTTTCGTCAGAATAAGGAACAAAAACTCAATCCTTCCCCCAAGGAATCTGCTTCCAATTGGAAGCCTTCCTCAAATTGGAATAAATCCAAGCCATTTAGGAAACCAAAGTCAGCCCCTAAATCCGCATGAAGGTGCGGCCCTCATGCCAGCTCAGCTGGTAGGGGGCAGATAAAGGTTTTTTAAGGATTTTTGTCTCTCAAGGGTATCAAATAGGATTCAAAATAAGACCTCCTGTGAGAAGATTTTTTTTCTCACGCATCCCTGTAAATCCAGTAAAAGCTCATGCTTTTCTGATGTGTGTTTCAGATCTGGAGTCTTCAGGGGTAATCATGCCAGTTCCTCCTCAGGAACAGGGTTTGAGGTTTTATTCAAACCTATTCATTGTACCAAAGAAAGAAAATTTATTCAGACCAGTTCTGGATCTAAAAATTTTGAATCGTTATATAAGAGTACCAACTTTCAAGATGGTGACTATAAGGACTATTCTGCCTTTTGTTCAGCAAGGACATTATATGTCTATAATAGACTTGCAGAATGCATACCTTCATATTCCGATTCATCCAGAACACTTTCAGTTTCTGAGATTCTCTTTTCTAGACAAGCATTACCAATTTGTTGCTCTTCCATTTGGCCTAGCAACAGCTCCAAGAATCTTTTCAAAGGTTCTGGGTGCCCTACTATCTGTAATCAGAGAACAGGGTATTGCGGTGTTTCCTTATTTGGACGATATCTTGGTACTAGTCTCAGTCTTTACGTTCTGCAGAATCTCACACGAATCAACTAGTGTTGTTTCTTCGGAAACATGGTTGGAGGATCAATTTACCAAAAAGTTTCTTGATTCCTCAGACAAGGGTCACCTTTTTAGGTTTCCAGATAGATTCAGTGTCCATGACTCTGTCTCTAACAGACAAGAGACGTTTGAAATTGGTTGCAGCATGTCGGCACCTTCAGTCTCAGCCATTCCCTTCAGTGGCTATGTGCATGCGCGATTCCTTTTGCTCGTTTTCACATGAGACCTCTCCAGCATTGTATGCTGAATCAATGGTGCCGGGATTATACAAAGATATCACAATTAATATCCTTAAATCCCAATGTTCGACACTCTCTGACGTGGTGGTTAAATCACCAGCGTTTAGTTCAAGGGGCCTCTTTTGTTCGGCCGACCTGGACTGTGATCACAACAGATGCGAGTCTTTCAGGTTGGGGAGCTGTCTGGGGATCTCTGACAGCCCAAGGGGTTTGGAAATCTCAAGAGGTGAGATTACCAATCAATTTTTTTGAACTCCGTGCAATTCTCAGAGCTCTTTAGTTTTGGCCTCTGTTGAAGAGAGAACCGTTCATTTGTCTCAGTCATTCCCTTCAGTGGCTATGTGCATGGAAGTTTTAGGTCTCATGACTGCAGCATCGGATGCGATTCCCTTTGCTCGTTTTCACATGAGACCTCTACAGCTTTGTATGCTGAATCAATGGTGCAGGGATTATACAAAGATATCACAATTAATATCCTTGAATCCCAATGTACGACACTCTCTGACATGGTGGACAGATCACCATCGTTTGGTTCAAGGGGCTTCTTTTGTTCGCCCAACCTGGACTGTGATCTCAGCAGATGCGAGTCTTTCAGGTTGGGGAGCTATTTGGGGATCTCTGACAGCACAAGGGGTTTGGAAATCTCAAGAGGCGAGATTACCAATAAATATTTTAGAACTCCGTGCAATTTTCAGGGCTCTTCAGTTCTGGCCTCTGCTAAAGAGAGAACCGTTCATTTGTTTTTAGACAGACAATATCACAACTGTGGCTTATGTCAATCATCAGGGTGGGACTCACAGTCCCCAAGCTATGAAAGAAGTATCTTGGATACTTGCCTGGGCGGAATCCAGCTCCTGTCTAATCTCTGCGGTGCATATCCCAGGTGTAGACAATTGGGAGGCGGATTATCTCAGTAGTCAGAATTTACATCCAGGGGAGTGGTCTCTCCATCCAGATGTGTTTTCTCAGATTGTTCAGATGTGGGGTCTTCCAGAGATAGATCTCATGGCCTCTCATCTGAACAAGAAACTTCCCATATACCTGTCCAGGTCCAGGGATGTTCAGGCAGAAGCAGTGGATGCGCTGACACTTCTTTGGTGTTATCAACCTGCTTACATCTTCCCACCTCTAGTTCTCCTTCCAAGAGTGATCTCCAAAATCATCATGGAGCAGTCTTTTGTGTTGCTGGTGGCTCCAGCATGGCCACACAGGTTTTGGTATGCGGATCTGGTTCGAATGTCCAGTTGCCCGCCTTGGCCACTTCCGTTACGGCCGGACCTACTATCTCAAGGTCTGTTTTTCCATCAGGATCTCAAATCATTAAATTTGAAGGTATGGAAATTGAACGCTTAGTTTTAAGTCATAGAGGGTTCTCTGACTCAGTGATTAATACTATGTTACAAGCTCGTAAATCTGTTTCTAGAAAGATTTATTATAGAGTTTGGAAGACTTACATTTCATGGTGTTCTTCTCATAAATTTTCCTGGCATTCTTTTAGAATTCCTAGAATTTTGCAGTTTCTTCAGGATGGTTTGGATAAGGGTTTGTCTGCAAGATCCTTGAAAGGACAAATCTCCGCTCTTTCTGTTTTATTTCACAGAAAGATGGCTATACTTCCTGATATACCCTGTTTTGTACAGGCTTTAGTTCGTATTAAGCCTGTCATTAAGTCAATTTCTCCTCCTTGGAGTCTTAATTTGGTTCTGAAGGCTTTACAGGCTCCTCCATTTGAACCTATGCATTCTTTGGACATTAAACTACTTTCTTGGAAAGTGTTGTTCCTTTTGGCTATCTCTTCTGCTAGAAGAGTTTCTGAGCTATCTGCTCTTTCTTGTGAGTCTCCTTTTCTGATTTTTCATCAGGATAAGGCAGTTTTGCGGACTTCTTTTCAATTTTTACCTAAGGTTGTGAATTCTAACAACATTAGTAGAGAAATTGTTGTCCCTTCTTTGTCCTAATCCTAAGAATTCTTTGGAGAGATCCTTTGATGTTTTTGCTTCTTCGGAAGCAGTTTTTGATAGAAAAGTTCTTCAGGCAGCTGTTTCAGTTTGATTCTTCTGCTTTTGATTTAAGTTTTTTTCTTTCAAAGTGAAAATAAACTTATTTTTTTGGGTTGTGGATTATTTTTTCAGCGGAATATGGCTGTTTTTATTTTATTCCCTCCCTCTCTAGTGACTCTTGAGTGGAAGACTCCACATCTTGGGTATTGATATCCCATATGTCACTAGCTCATGGACTCTTGCCAATTACATGAAAGAAAACATAATGTATGTAAGAATTTACCTGATAAATTAATTTCTTTCATATTGGCAAGAGTACATGAGGCCCACCCTTTTTATGGTGATTATGATTTTTTTGTATAAAGCACAATTATTTCCAAATTTCCTTTGTTGATGCTTTCTACTCCTTTCTTTATCACCCCACTGCTTGGCTATTCGTTAAACTGAATTGTGGGTGTGGTGAGGGGTGTATTTATAGGCATTTTGAGGATTGGGAAACTTTGCCCCTCCTGGTAGGATTGTATATCCCATATGTCACTAGCTCATGGACTCTTGCCAATATGAAAGAAATGAATTTATCAGGTAAATTCTTACATAAATTATGTTTTTCTGTAGGTGTCTTTGTGAGGGTGTGTGCATATGTGTGTGTGTGTGTGTATGTATGTCTTTGTGTGTTTTCTGTGGGTGTCTCTCTGTATGTGTGTATGTCTTTGTGTGTTTTCAGTGGGTGTCTGTGAGTGTGTATGTCTTTATGTGTTTTCTGAGGCTGTCTCTGTGGTTGTTTCTTTGAGTGTATGTGCAAGTTTGTTTTTGAGTTTGTGTGTGTGTGTGTCCATTGTCTGTTCCTTTTTACACATCTTTATACAGACTTTGAGACTAATAAGAGCTTTCCGGAAGTCACCAATCCTTCCTTTCAGCCACTGCATCTTCCTTAACAAAAAGATAACCAGAACTCCATATTTTGTCTTGTAAATCTGCTTTTTTGACAAAACTGTAGTCTACCTCATTACTTGTCAGGTCAATGTAAACAAGTGCTGAGTGAGTGTGTTTGTGTTTCTTTGCGTGACTGCTAGAGTGTCTATATGTGAATCCTTATGTGTGAGTGTGTGTTTCAGTGTATGAGTGTGTTTGTGTGTTACTACATTTACAACATTTACAAGTTTGACTAAAAAAAGTGCATATACGTTTTAGTCACTTGGTAAAAAATTGCACATGTCAAAGGTGTGGGGGCCCTGATCAATGGTTAAGTAAAGGGCCCCACAATTTCTAGTGGTGGCCCTGACTCCAGTAGCGCACTTTAGGATCTGGGGCAGGGCCATCCTTAGCATTTGCAGTGCCCTAGCCAAGACAAATTTGTGGTGCCCCTTAGCCCTGTGCCCTTATTCCCTTACCTCTTGAATGGCCCACCCCTGTCCCAATACTCAGGTAACTATGTAAAGAATAAGAATAAATATTACACCCCTGATACTGTGGGGGGCCCTCTTTCCCTGCCTAAAGAGCAGACCTGATCTGGAGTATACAGGCAAGATTGAGAACTTTTCAGAGTACATTGTCATAATCACCTTTCCCGGGCAAAGAAGTGACAACAATCTCTGGAAACAGGCAGCACTTTGGTACATGCTCCTCCTCCTCTAAAAGCCGGTAAGCAATACACCGCTACCAAAGGACAGCACTGCACCAGCTCTACAGCGATTCACACTGGATCACGTGCCATTTGCAAACTTAACAACTGCAAATGAAAATAAAGTGACGGTAAACACCATGAGATTCTAAGTTAAATTATTTAGTTATGGATTATGAATCAACTTCACAATAAACGTTCATTGGTAATCCCCCCCTTTTAATTTAATTTTGCTTTAGAAATTGCTGACTTCTCAAGACTATCCCTGCTACATAAATTTCCCTAATTTAATTTAACTGATAACAATGGCAAAACAATGTATTTTATTCTAGCATTATGACTGTGGCTAACCTTGTTGTCTGCAGACTCAAGCCCAAAATGGCTTATTTAAATAAGGCAGCTGGTGGGTAATGTTTATCAAATGACAAACAATTAGACTTGGCTGATATGTTATTCTATAGCAACACAATAGGAATGTCTTGTAATTACAAGGCGTTTACTGTCCCTTTAATGGAGATTTTTGTTATTACAAATAGTTCCTTAGTTTACAACTGGAATGTGGTCTTGTCCCCGGTCTGATCTTCATCAAAAGACTGAATTTTTGTAGAGTTTGTTCATTTCTATGTACTCAGAGAGCTCTCAATGTAATCCTTCAGTCAAGAAACACTTTATTGTCCAGTGTGCAACCAGATTTTTAACACAGCACACCAAATGCAATTTGAAAAGGTAGTCTATTTCTTTGAATTTATTTTCATACTACAGTTTATAAAGATGAACCTTTTTTAACAAATTATTAGAGACATCACACTATGGTACCTATTGAATATGAAAGGAAAGGTGGCTAGTTTGCATCAAAAAATCCTTGAAATTCAAAAGTCAGTATTGAAAATCAAAAGACAAAGTTTTTGTGTTTCTTGTTATCAAAGACCCATCACCAGCCAGGCGATTCATTGCATGAAAAACAAATTAATTTATCAAGCGTATTGTGTAAAATTTGACAAAACAATTTCTCAGGTTAGTTTGCATCAAAACACACTACAAAAGCTCTCCATCTGACTGTTGGCAAACTCCATTATAAGCAATGGGAATAAATAAGGCAAGACAGCGGCACACACAGAAAAAAGTATTTATAAATGTTTTTGGCACTGATTCTTCTTCTTTGTACCCTGCAAAAACAATTACATGCAATTTCTTATATATTTGTTCATACAACCATTTGTATGGCTTTTAAGGAAATATATAAACTCTTGCTTGATTTTCGCTTCATTTTCTCCACATGCCAAAATCAAGCAATACACATCCATTACTTCAAATAAATTACACATTTTTTTCTGTTTGAATAAGCAGTGTATTGATGCATAGTATAAGCCAAAATGTTTAAAAATATGCAGCACATCCTTTAGAATATGACTTTAATTGATATTTATTTAGGTGTACAAATCTTAGGGTACACAAATTCAAACATTGCATAGACAAATTGTTTTGTGTCCAGAAATGGTCCAAACAAGTACTTCATAATTTCACTGTTCCCTATTCTAACATATCATTATTTCTATTACATATTTGCAGCAGATGATGTCTGTTTCAAAAACAGAGGTTTTTTGCACATTTTTCAGTGCCAAGTAAGAATTCTAAAACATTGCTGTTTCTGTCATTTTGCTATAGAATAACAGATCAGACAAGTCTAAACATTTTTAACCCCTTAAAGGGACAGTACACTGTAAAATTGTTTTTCCATAAATGTATTTTAAATTACTTGTTATACCAACTGCAGAGTATAAAATATTTGAGAAATTGCATTTTCAGGTTTATTTGTGTATCTGAAGTAGCTGGTTTTGTGCTTTGAAACCACAGCCTATTACAATGGGTTGAGCTTCAGGTAATATCAGATCTCATTATGTTATCACTTTTATGTACACAGACTTGCTTCCTTATCTTATATTTGTCTGGAACACCGAAGCTCAATACATAGAGAGAACAATGGAAAATTATCATTTTATTACTTAACTATCATGCCCCCCACTGACAGTGTAATCTCTTCTGCTGGCTGTGTTTACTTAGGCTTGTCAATAGCATATACGCCAGTATCAAAACTTTCAGTATAGGTTGGGAAACCACAAGCTAAATCAGCTATTTCAAATGCTTAAATATGAGTAAAGGAGCTACTTGCAACCAATTTAATAGATTCTAGCAGGTAAAAAGGATCATTGGGAATAATTTAAAGGGGAGAAAGTTTTTGGGTGAACTGTCCCTTTAAGGCCACGGCCATTTTTCAATTTCTTTCCCTTAAGGACCAGGGCTATTTTTACATTTCTGCGGTGTTTGTGTTTAGCTGTAATTTTCCTCTTACTCATTTACTGTACCCACACATATTATATACCGTTTTTCTCGCCATTAAATGGACTTTCTAAAGATACCATTATTTTCATCATATCTTATAATTTACTATAAAAAAAATTATAAAATATGAGGAAAAAATGGAAAAAAACACACTTTCTAACTTTGACCCCCAAAATCTGTTACACATCTACAACCACCAAAAAACACCCATGCTAAATAGTTTCTAAATTTTGTCCTGAGTTTAGAAATACCCAATATTTACATGTTCTTTGCGTTTTTCGCAAGTTATAGGGCAATAAGTACAAGTAGCACTTTGCTATTTCCAAACCACTTTTTTTCAAAATTAGCGCTAGTTACATTGGGACACTGATATTTTTCAGAAATCCCTGAATATCCCTTGACATGTATATATATATTTTTAGAAGACATCCCAAAGTAATGATCTAGGCCCATTTTGGTATATTTCATGCCACAATTTCACCGCCAAATGAGATCAAATAAAGAAAAAATTCACTTTTTCATAATTTTTTTCACAAACTTTAGGTTTCTCACTGAAATTATTTGCAAACAACTTGTGCAATTATGGCATAAATGGTTGTAAACGCTTCTCTGGGATCCCCTTTGTTCATAAATAGCAGACATATATGGCTTTGGCATTGCTTTTTGGTAATTAGAAGGCCGCTAAATGCCACTGTGCACCACACATGTATTATGCCCAGCAGTGAAGGGGTTAATTAGGGAGCATGTAGGGAGCTTCTAGGGTTAATTTTAGCTTTAGTGTAGTGTAGTAGACAACCCCAAGTATTGATCTAGGCCCATCTTGGTGTATTTCATGCCACCATGTCACCGCCAAATGCGATCAAATAAAAAAAAATGTTAAATTTTTTACAATTTTAGGTTTCTCACTGATATTATTTACAAACAACTTGTGCAATTATGGCATAAATGGTTGTAAATGCTTCTCTGGGATCCCCTTTTTTCAGAAATAGCAGACATATATGGCTTTTGTGTTGCTTTTTGGTAATTAGAAGGCTGCTAAATGCTGCTGCGCATCACACGTGTATTATGCCCAGCAGTGCAGGGGTTAATTAGATAGCTTGTAGGGAGCGTAGAGATCAGCCTCCCACCTGAGAGATCCCACCCCCTGATCCCTCCCAAATATCTCTCTTCCCTCCCCCACCCCACAATTGTCCCCGCCATCTTAAGTACTGGCAGAAACTCTGCCAGTACTAAAATAAAAGGCTTTTTTTTTTTTTATGATTTTTTTTTTTTTTTTAAATATCTGTTTAGCTGTGATGGACCCCCCCTTTAGCCCCTAACCTCTCTGATCCCCCCCCAAACAGCTCTATAACACTTGCCCACATCCTATTTGCTGCCATCTTGGGTACTGGCAGCTGTCTGCCAGTACCCAATTTGCCTCCAAAAAATGTTTTTTTTTTTATTTTTTTGCATGTAATTAAATGTTTTCTGTAGTGTAGCTGCTCCCTCTCCCCCTCCCAGATCCTTTTGAAAATTATTTCCCCCCCTCCCTCTCCCTCTCTCCCATTCATAAATTCATTGGTGGCAGTGGCTGTTACGCGATTGCACGCAAATATGCGCGCGCACGCGCGCTCCCTGCAGGCCCCCGCATGCTCCGGGCACCCGGCATCAGGATCGCTTCCAGCCGCTTTAAACCCTGATGTCGTACAGGGTACGTCGCTGGTCTTTAAAGACCAAGTTGTGTGCGACGTACCCTGTACGACATGTGTCGTTAAGGGGTTAAAACAAATTTATGTTTTGATTTTCAATAGCAAAACTTCAATTGCAAATCTGGCCCTGAGTCTGCAGACTATATCATTAAGTTAGTTTAAAGTGAATTGTTTTGCAGGTGTTATTTGTTAAAGCCAATTATGGAAAGATATGAAGCAGTTTTAGCCTCAGCAGGGTGCATTTTTAGCACTGAGAGTTAGAAAATCCACAATTTTTAAAAGGGGGAACATAAATAATGAAAGTATATTGCAAAGTTATTTTATTATACATAACTAAATATAAGTAAATATTTTATATTTAACCCTAGAGGTGTTTATTGTCCCTTTAATTCTTCAATTTAGGCTTGCTAAATTACAGTTTTTTCATTTCATATTTTCACCAAATTTATACACAGCTGAAATGTGTCCACAATCGAACTCTGCATGGAAATGATCTTCTCCAAAATGATGTGGGCAATCTCAGCACAAAAAAAAATTGTAAACCTTTTACTTAGATTTAATGATTCTCATATTTTCACATTCCCTGTTTTAAATGTTATTAGGGTGGGAAAAATTACCTTGCTGTTAAAGGGACAGTAAACATCAAATGAAACTTTCATGCTTCAGAAAGATTATGCAATTTTAAACATTTTCCATTTTACTTATTTTATCTAATTTGCTTTGTTCTGTTAGTATCCATTGTTGAAAAGAATATATAGGCAGGCTCAGGAGCAGCAATGCACTGCTGGGAACTAGCTGCTGATTGGTGGCTGCACATATATACCTTTCACCATTGGCTTACCAATGTGTTCACCTAGTTCCCAGCAGTGCATTGCTGCTCCTTGAACATAGGATACGAAGAGAGCAATGACATTCAGAATTCAATATCTTCTCATTTAAAGTAAAGTTACATGTATTATTTTCAATCTCTCCAAAATTGTAATTTGTTTCTATTCCCAGATTCCCATAACATTTAGCTAGACTTCCAATTAAAATTGGTTTAAAAGATGATTTGATACTAAAAATACCACTATGAAGATATTGCTAATGATTAGTGCAATGATAAGAATTTCAATATAAACTTACTTTTCCAGATCTGTTGAACAAATTTGCACCCAAATTGTAACTTCCACACTGCAGTACTTTTGACTGTAGCTATCACACTAGTAGCACTGTCTAAGAAAACTCCACAATGCAAATTTCCCTTAATAACTAAAAAAACATTTAACAATTTTATTTACAATTTATAGGGCTCATACTAACTACCATTTAGGGTAAACTGCTATATTCCCATTCAAAAGTTATAAACATCTGAAAAACAGCACTTAACATATGTATAGAAATATAAAAAAAAAAATCCTATTTTCTTACTCATCAGAAGTATTGCTTTCTTTTTAACATACACAGAATAGAGGAAATTTCCAGCCTAGTAAATATATACAATCACACAAATGTATACATATGACCACATATACTTGTGATATGGATGCTGACCTCTTGCTGAACTCCCAACCCCCACCCTCACACACTGCACCTCGCACGTGAGTCTATGTGGGTGGAAATTATGGACAGGAAGGTAAAAAAATAAGCAAGCTTGAGGGCTGTCATATAGAAGAGTAGGCATAGCTAACAGCTCCACATTAATCACTAGTGAATGATGAGATGTGTGTAACAATGAAAGATAACAGTAAAAGAAAGCTGTCATATTAAATATAGCGAACTTAGTGAATGCTGTCTGTGTCAGAGAGCTACCTGTTTTCCACCTAGTGATATCTGCCTGTGTCACTTGGGATATATGTATTTTACCCTGAGAAATGCCTGTCACTTGACATAGATGTGTGTTTCACTAAGTGATATTTGTGTCCCATGACATAGATGTATGGTTCACTGAGAGATAGATGCCTGTGTCACATGACATAGATGTGTGTTTTACTGAGAGATAGAATCTTGTGTCACATGGCATAGATGTGTGTTTCACTGAGAGATAGATGCCTGTCGCATGACATAGATGTGTGTTTCACTGAGAGATAGATGCCTGTCGCATGACATAGATGTGTGTTTCACTAAGAGACAGACAACTTTATGACATTGACAGTCAATAGTCCATTCTGAACCACCAAATTATTTTGGGAATCTTTTCAAAATCTTGCAGCACTACAAACTGGGAGAGGTCTATATGAAACATCTTCTCTTGAGGGGTAAATTTATGCTTTTGATGCTTATTCTGTATGAATTATACCCTTGAATAGTTCATCCACTACATTTTCTGATTTACTATATTTTAATAGTTCATGATTTTTTGCATCCATCTGATTTACTAAAATTGGAACCTCTTCAGTTTTATTTCTCAAGCTTTCTTTTTGCAAAATATTTGTGAAAAAGTTAAAAACATTATGGGAATTTGAGGGGCAAAAAGAGAGACCTCTCCTTAGTATTCTGACCATATTATCAGTCAATTCTTGGGATGAAAGATTAATTATACCCTTTTGTTATTTCACCTTTTTGGAGGTCTTTCCTCTTCCCTCCTTCCCCATTTCCGTAAGTTCTTTTTTGTTGTTTTTTATTTGGATGGTGGTATTCCTTCTAATTCTCCCTTCTCCAAAGAGGAGCCTGAAAAATGAGGAGAGGCAGTGGTAGAGGGAATAGCATCATCAATTTTGTTGTTTTTTATGGGCTGTTTTGATTGGGATCTTTTCATGTTACTTGAGTCCTTGTGATTCTCTAAAGGTTAAAATTTATTTTGGAATGGAGGTTGCTTCTCTATCACCCTTAGTGTTGTACAGGTGCTCATTGCGTTTTGAAATGAGAACTTCCGATCGTTGGTGCTCTATACCCTGATTTTTTCTTTCTCTGAACTACTATACATGTTTTCTGTCTATTGAAAGTGTATACGCCCCTTTTATTATAATCTTCCTTGTCCCTTTTTATTTTTGTATTTTTTATTTGTATGAACTCATCTTGAAATTCATCAGTGACTTTGATCATTTGTTTATTCAAACCAGTATTATATATATATATATATATATATATATATATATATATATATTTATATATATATATACACATACAATGGATATAAAAAGTCTACACACCCCTGTTAAAATTTCAGGTTTCTGTGATATAAAAAAATGAGACAAAGATAAATCATTTCAAAACTTTTTCCACCTTTAATGTGACCTATAAACTGTACAACTCAATTGAAAAACAAACTGAAATCTTTTAGGTGAAGGGAAGAAAACAAAAAAACTAAAATAATGGGGATGTAGCTGTGTTTATAATTAAGCAATCACATTAAAAAATCATCTTAAATAGGAGTCAGCATAAACCTGCCATCATTTAAAGTGCCTCTGATTAACCCCAAATAAAAGTTCAGCTGCTCTAGTTGGTCTTTCCTGAAATTTTCTTAGTCGCATCCCACAGCAAAAGCCATGGTCCACAGAGAGCTTCTAAAGCATCAGAGGGATCTCATTGTTAAAAGGTATCAGTCAGGAGAATGGTACAAAAGAATTTCCAAGGCATTAGATATACCATGGAACACAGTGAAGACAGTCATCATCAAGTGGAGAAAATATGGCACAACATTACCAAGAACTGGACGTCCCTCCAAATTGATGAAAGACGAGAAGAAAACCGGTCTGGGAGGCTACCAAGAGGCCTACAGCAACATTAAAGGAGCTGCAGGAATATCTGGCAAGTACTGGCTGTGTGGTACGTGTGACAACAATCTCCTGTATTCTTCATATGTCTGGGCTATGGGGTAGAGTGGCAAGACGAAAGCCTTTTCTTATGAAGAAAAACATCCAAGCCAGGCTACATTTTGCAAAAACACATCTGAAGTCTCCCAAAAGCATGTGGGAAAAGGTGTTATGGTCTGATGAAACCAAGGTTGAACTTTTTGGCCATAATTCCAAAAGATATGTTTGGCGCGAAAACAACACTGCACATCACCAAAAGAACACCATACCCACAGTGAAGCATGGTGGTGGCAGCATCATGTTTTGGGCTGTTTTTCTTCAGCTGGAACTGGGGCCTTAGTTAAGCTAGAGGGAATTATTAACAGTTCCAAATACCAGTCAATATTGACACAAAACCTTCAGGCTTCTGCTAGAAAGCTGAACATGAAGAGGAACTTCATCTTTCAGCATGACAACGACCAAAAGCATACATCCAAATCAACAAAGGAATGGCTTCACCAGAAGAAGATTAAAGTTTTGGAATGGCCCAGCCAGAGCCCAGACCTGAATCCGATTGAAAATCTGTGGGGGGATCTGAAGAGATCTGTGCACAGGAGATGCCCTCGCAATCTGACAGATTTGGAGTGTTTTTGCAAAGAAGAGTGGGCAAATCTTGCCAAGTCAAAATGTGCCATGCTGATAGACTCATACCCAAAAAGACTGAGTGCTTTAATAAAATCAAAAGGTGCTTCAACAAAGTATTAGTTTAAGGTTGTGCACACTTATGCAACCATATTATTTTATTTTTATATTTTTTCTTCCCTCTACCTAAAACATTTCAGTTTGTTTTTCAATTGAGTTGTACAGTTTATAGGTCACATTAAAGGTGGAAAAAGGTTCTGAAATGATTTATCTTTGTCTCATTTTTTTACATCACAGAAACCTGACATTTTAACAGGGGTGTGTAGACTTTTTATATCCACTATATATATATATATATATATATATATATACATAGTCAGTATACAGGATAACATTTATAGGGATCAAATGGGTAAAGGGCCCTGCTGAGAGTTGCACTGTTGTAGTCGGCTCTTATGAAGGCGATCTGCAAACAGTTGGGCTCATAGGCTTACATTCTAAGGGGTTCAGGGGAAAGCAACGGAGGAAGGAAACCAGTATAATCAAGATTTTCTTACCCATTTATTCATATAATTTTTGTCTGTGTTCAACCAGAATATAAATATGTTTAAATGAGCAGTCATCAAGTATAGAGTACCATTTTTCCAATAATACTGTATCATTCTTAAAAGATCACATTTTTAAAAAACTCTTAATGCCCATGGAATTCTTTTATTCTCCTGATATTTTCCGAGGGTTATCATAATCCCACCAGTGTTCAATTGTTATCATATTGAACTTGATGAGTGCTCAATTAAACATATTGATATTCTGGTTGAACAAAGACAAGGATTTAAGTAACATGGAAAGATCTTAATCAAAACAGTGTATAAATAACAACAGCATTGATTATACTATTCCCTCTGCCTCTCATATTTTTTTAGGAATACCACCATCCAGATCAAAAACAACAAACTGATCTAGAAAAATTAGCAATAATGCATTTTGGAAAAAACTATTCCTTCTTAAAAAAAACTTCGGTAATCATGAGATTTAGCCAAAAAGTTAAAGAAACAAATGTAGCCTTCTGACCTTTATGTGGACCAAGGCAGTGACATGCAGTCATAGGAGGCAGGCAAGGTAGCGCCTCACCTGTCCTATGTGTGCAATTACAGTTTTTTATTAATGTTTAAAAAAAATATATTTTTTGGTTTAGGTACCATAGCCCTACCCACCCTTCACTGCTGTCACTGCCACCATGGCAAAACACCAGTCACTTAACTATTTTGATGAGGACCAATTCCATTTCCATACCATTATATATATCCATATTGTGCAAAGAAGGAGAGGCTGTGAGCCGTTCAGCTCCCCCTCCTTTGCGCAATATGGATATGTGAGAGCATTGAGCAACTAAACCGCTAGAGACTGCTACCCAATGGTGCTTAAGCAGAGTCTTCTTTAGTTTGCACGGCCCATATACTCAATACTAGAGGCTATGTCTGTAATCAGCCTCTGTAGGAGCAGCCCAGCCAATCAGCGCCCCCTATTAAGTTTTTCATAGGGCGGGAAAGAGCCGACAGAGTACAGACAGAGCCATGGAGTGAGACGCACCAGTGAGCTGTGTCACGTGTGGGTGGGCCGGTGGGGAGGAGTCAGACACACTACAGTCAAACAGTGAGCGGACTATAGACTCTGTGGAGGAGGAGTGAAATAAGTGAAGTAAACTAGTGAAGAAGTTCTCTGTGTCAGACAGAGCCATGCCAGCCGTTAGCCAAGCCAACTAACTTACAGTTACAGTGTGTTGGACTTGTCATTGTGTGACGCTTAGCTTAGTAGTTGACTACACTACAGTCTGTCTTGTCTTCAATCTGTGTCAGATAGTCACACTCAGTCACTTCAATATACATTTTAATAAAGAGAGTCCAGGAGTGCATGTGTTCTGCAATATACATTTAAATAAAGAGAGTCCAGGAGTGCATGTGTTCTGCAATATACATTTATATAAAGAGAGATCAGGAGTGCATGCATGTTTTCTGCAATATACATTTAGATAAAGAGAGATCAGGAGTGCATGTGTCACATGCACTTTGCAGTCCTGGTCTCTCTTTATCTAAATGTATATTGCAGAACACATGCACTCCTGGACTCTCTTTATTTAAATGTATATTGCAGAACACATGCACTCCTGATCTCTCTTTATCTAAATGTATATTGCAGAACACATGCACTCCTGGACTCTCTTTATTTAAATGTATATTGCAGAACACATGCACTCCTGATCTCTCTTTATCTAAATGTATATTGCAGAACACATGCACTCCTGATCTCTCTTTATCTAAATTTATATTGCAGAACACATGCACTCCTGATCTCTCTTTATACAAATGTATATTGCAGAACACCTGCACTCCTGGACTCCCTTTATTTAAATGTATATTGCAGAACACATGCACTCCTGGACTCTCCTTAGACACTCAGTGCTTGCTTTACTGTACTCACATTGCCCATAGATCTCTACTACAACACACAATACCAATCTGTGATGGAACTGAGCACTTTGTATGTGTTTTTTTTTTAATTAGAGACACTCAAGTCAAAATTAAACTTTCATGATTCAGATAGAGCAGCAATTTTAAACAACTGAAGGATGCTACAAAGTTTAACTATATGTCTTTCAAACTAGTACATTATCCACTTATCATTTTTTGTGTGTAAATGCTTAAAGTGACAGTCTACAATATAAATGTTATTGTTTTAAAATATAGATAATCCCTTTATTACTCTTTCCCCAGTTTTGCACAACCAACACTGTTATATTAATATACTTTTTACCTCTGTGATTACTTTGTATCTAAGCATCTTCTGACAGCCCCCTGATCACATGACTTTGTATTTATTATCTATTGACTTGCGTTTAGTACTGTGTGTATCCCACATGAACGAGCAGTCTCCTGTTGTGAAAAGCAAATAAAAAAGCATGTGATAAGAAGCTGTATATAGTGGCTTAGAAACAGGCAGAAATTTAGAGGTTTAAATGTCATAAAGTATATTAATATATCAATGTTGGTTGTGCAAAGCTGGGGAATGGATATTAAAGGCATTATCTATCTTTTTAAACAATAACAATTTTAGTGTAGACTGTCCCTTTAAATAAGAAATCAGGGGGGCGGAGCCTGGTGCAGCACAGGAATGGAAGCATAGTGGGAGAGCTCCGTGCAGAAAACCAGATAAAGTGGCTAAGAAAGTGATGTAAGTGGCAGGAGAGCGGGCAAGAGACAGGGCAAAGGCAAGAGACACTATCAACAGTGATTTTGGGAGAACCGCAGCTCCCAGGATGTCAAAAAACTCATAACGGAGGTCAGAGCAGAAGCGTCTAAGACGCCATTGTTATAACCCACGTGGCACTGACTTTACTACAGCTAGCGGAGAGCGCATCTAGCGTGAATGGGGTGAGCTGCAAAGGAGCCGGAGGAGACAATACAAGGTATCGCTTCTCTGTGAAAGGTGGAGGTGGCAAAGAGAAAGCGGAGGAGAAGGAAGGACAGGCAACGGCAGCACCTAAGCAACGGAAGCAACAGGTACACATGGAGGCCCGATTCTGATCGGTAACTGAGCTGGGGGTTGCGGTGGCACAAAATGTGGAGAATCTAAGGGGAAGAGACTACAGAGAGAGGTCTGAACATAAAACTCAAACGGTCCGGTAATATAGAATGACATAGCCCATAAAGGCCTATAACATGTTAAGTGATCCCCAGACTGCACAGAGCTTATCGACACAGAGGGAGAGACTTTATGTTTTGCCTAGACAACAAGCTAGGTCCCTTTGATTCCTTTATACCCCCTCTGGGCCTTGAAAGTTTATTATGAATTGTAAGGGTCGCTAAGGCAATAAAATGATTAAGGAGAATCTATAAAGAGAATATGGCTATAAATATATAATAGAGACTTTATGGGAGCTCATACTGCCTGCAATACACAGCTGGTCTTTTGAGGCCTCCTCATGCTCCCTTGTTGATAAAAAACACTGGATATAGCTAAGAAGATACTTTAGTGACACTTTGGTTTTTTTTTAAAATATACGTTACTGTGAAGGAGGCAGGTGAAAACCATACTCATTTGCTGGTTAGGGAAAACGTAACCCAGACACCCTATCTATATACGGACATACTGTTCTCCTGATCACTATTACACTGCACTCCATACTCTACAGGGTGACAAAAGCATATCAAGATGGCTGCGAGGAAAGGCTCTAAGGCACCTTTACAAAATAAACAGTCTGCAGCTACTCTTTTTTTCAAGCCTGCGAAGGGAGAAAAGTTATCTGATACTCAAATGCAAGAATCAGATGAAGAGAGGGAGGAGACGGAGGGAAACAGGGATGGAGGGGAAGACTCCAGGCCCTTAACTAAAGCTGATCTGGATCATCTAGTCTCCAAGCAGGATATTAACAGTAATTTTGAGAGACTGCTAGAAAAAATGGAATCCTTGCAAAACTCTGTAACTAACAGTATATCTGAATTAAAGCAAGAGATAGTTGATCTGGGGTCAAGAGTAAACTCCTTAGAGGAAAACGGTGATACTATGGTAGAGGATCTAAATACAGTAACAGATAAAGTCACTTCTCAACAATCTGAAATAGAAGAAATATACGACAAACTAGAAGATCTAGAAAACCGTAGCCGAAGATCTAATCTCAGACTAAAGGGAATACCGGAAACAATAGGCCCTAAAGAGTTAAATGCTTATTTGTCAAATCTCTTTCGGAGCATCACTGGCTCAGGAGGGGACGAGAGTTTCCAAATGGAAAGGGCGCATAGGGCACTTCGGCCCAAACCTAAGGGGGATGAGCCCCCCAGAGATGTTATCATCAAGATGTTACGCTTCCAAGAACGGAAGGAGATACTTGCAGCAGCCAGAAAGAATCCCACTTTTAAATATCAGGGGAACATCATCCAGTTTTTCCAGGATTTATGCCTAAGGACTTTACAAAGAAGAAGCTCCCTTAGACCGCTTACATCCCTGTTGAGGAAAAATCAAGTGCCATACAGATGGGGCTTCCCTTTTGCTCTACACATAACCTGGGAAAACAGGACATTTTCTATTAGGGACCCTCAGGAGATCCTAGAAACATGTCGTAGATTGTTTCTAGGATCATTCTACTCAGGGGGGAAAGCCTCGTCAGAAACAATGGTCCAAGATTCCGGAAAAGAAGCGAAAGACCTAAACACACTAGACCCTGCAGAAGGTTCAATTGTCTAAAGAGACAACTCTTTATTTTTGTATTTTTGACCCTGGTATCCCCTTCTCTGGGATCACAGCTCAGCTGATGCAGAGGAACTTGCCTGGACCTATTGGGACCTGTAAGATCATATACCAAGGGTCAGATAAGTATGATCACAATGAGCAAATGTTTTGATTTCTAGATATTGCTTGTGACTGGACTTGGGGAATTGGAAGGGGGTGGAGGGTTGTCAGTCATTATGTGCCTTACCCAGAAGACCACCTATGCAATCGGGACAATTATGTTTGGTAATAT
This sequence comes from Bombina bombina, assembly GCF_027579735.1. Classification (NCBI taxonomy): domain Eukaryota; kingdom Metazoa; phylum Chordata; class Amphibia; order Anura; family Bombinatoridae; genus Bombina; species Bombina bombina. Next base: position 1,108,743,847 of record NC_069499.1, on the reverse strand, counting down.
GGACATTTCTTAATGTTGTGTGCAACTTTTCCCCCTAACAGGTTTCAAGCTGAGACAAGTCACCACAAGATTTGTTATTTGTCACTCTTTGAAATATGTTTTCTAATCAGAAATACCACTGCAATTGCCATGTTTTGTTCTCTTTATCTTTTAATTCTTGCCTATTCTCAAGATGTTTACTGAGCCATAATGCTGAAGTGATGTTGTAATCTGCACTCAGGTATAATATGTGTTGGTTCCCGGATGGGAATGACATAGTTTATGTTGTTATGTTTGAATTTCTATGTTATTTAATTTTTATTCTTTTCTGGTTAAACCAGGTGATTCCTACAAGGTTTGAAGGAAGGAATTTGAGGAAGTATTGTAACAGGAGGGTAATTCAGGTATTAAAGAATAATGGTAGAAAGGGGGTCCTTTGGGACTCAGACAGATTTGATGAGACAAATTACATAGGGAGGATGGGGGGGGAGGTGAAAAAGATTACTGATGACACATAATATAAAACTAATCTCTCATAATGTCAGAGGACTAAACACAGATACTAAAAGACGCACAGCCATGACACAATATCTGAAGTCTAATGCAAACATTATATTCCTTCAGGAAACACACTTTCTGCCCCAGACGATCCCAAAATATTGGACTCAAAGGTTTTCACAACATTTCCACTCAACGACAGACTCAAAAAAAAGGGGGGTGACGATTCTACTACATAACTCTTTGGACTTTATACTGGATAGTGAAATTAGAGATACTGAAGGTAGGTTTGTGATAGTGAGAGGCACTATTCAGAACACTAAAGTCACTCTTTGCAATGTGTATGCACCCAATGAGACACAGAATGCCTTCTTTGAAACAATTTCGCAACATCTCACCCAGTGGTCACAGGACAGAATAATCTTGGGAGGGGATTTCAATGTCACTATGACCTCTTTCTTGGAGGGGGACACTAAGGGGCTATCGAGTAAACAACACCGTCACAATGCAATAGTAAAGTCAATTAGGGAGTCGTTGGGAGCACATAATCTCATAGACTCATGGGAGGCGGTGGGCAATTCCAAACATGAATATACATACTATTCATCGGCACACAATTCTTACTCCACCTTAGATTATATTTTCGTGAGTCAAATACTGACCCCTAATCTGAGTACATCAAGTACGCAGTCATGTGTGTGGTCTGACCATTCACTAGTAATTTTAGAGCTAGCAGGGATTTTAAATTTCTCAAGACCAAGATCATGGACGTATAACCCAACACTCCTTAAAAACCCAGCAATATTGGAGAGAATAAAGATAGCACTAGGAGAATATTGGCAAGTAAATGCGGGGACTACAAGTAACCCAATAATGATTTGGGCCGCTCACAAACCGGTGTTGAGGGGATTGCTTATTAAAGAGAAATCGATGGTGGTGAGACACTCAACACAATTAGTGAACACACTTCAGAGAGAGGTAGAGACACTGGAGCGGGAACATAGACGAACCCTTTCCTCGGGAGTATATAGATCTCTTCAGACTAAATGTAAAGAATTGGCCACAATCTTAAACGAGAATTCTGTCCAGGCTGCACTGCGGCTGAAGGCACACTACTATGTGTATGCAAACAAGCCAGATAAATATCTGGCATATAAATTAAGGGAGAGAACCAAACTCTTTGCAATACCTTCTATACACACACGGGGGGGGGACTCCCACTTCAAACCCCCAAGAGATAGCCGAAACCTTTGCTCAATATTATGAGAATCTCTACGATGGGAAGAAGGTGGCGGGGGGGGATCTAGATCGGCAGACAAACAACCTCCTGGGACAGGCTAGATTACCACAGATTCAAGACTCGGATCTGACCATTCTAAACGCAGAGATTACGGCTATGGAAATACTGACAGTAATTAGGGACCTCAAAACGGGAAAAGCGCCAGGACCAGACGGACTAACAGGGGAATATTATAAATTATTTAGAAGAGAGCTGCTACCCCATATGTTGACCTTCTGTAATGGTATACTAGCGGGGAGGGAACTACCTCGGGATATGTTAAGAGCCAAGATAGTGGTGATACCTAAAATAGGGAAAAACCCTAAACACTGCCAAAATTACAGGCCCATCTCCCTGATTAACACAGATCTCAAAATTTTCACAAAAATTATAGCTAACAGACTTAAATCAATTCTACCAGCATTAATCCACAAAGACCAAGTGGGGTTTATTAAAGATAGGGAAGCCCCGGACAATGTGAGGAGAATTCTAACCCTAGTTGATTACCTAAAGCAGACTAAGACTCCATCACTACTTTTATCACTCGACGCGGAAAAGGCGTTTGATAGGGTAGACTGGACCTTCATGTTTAAAGTCTTAGAAAACATGGGTTTTAAAGGAGCATTTATAAAGGCACTTACAACCATTTACTCAAGACCGACGGCAGTGGTGGGAGCAGCAGGGTATATTTCAAGACCCATTGATATTCTAAATGGAACCCGCCAAGGGTGCCCACTCTCGCCACTCCTGTTTGCCATTAGTATAGAACCACTTGCAGCGCTTATTAGGCATTCGATGGATATATCAGGGGTGAGGGTGTCCAATGACGAATATAAATTGACACTATTTGCAGATGACGTTTTGCTGACATTGACCAAGCTTCTGATCTCTCTACCTAATTTATACGACATCTTGGGAAAATTTTCAGACATTTCGGGCTATAAGATTAATCTAGATAAATGCGAAGCCTTACCCATTTGTCTTCCATCACATACCCAAAAGTCGATTGAGCTAAACTTTAATCTCACATGGGCAAAAACCCACATTACCTATTTGGGAGTCAAGATTAATAGTGCATTCTCTGAATTGTATAGAATGAATTATGTCCCTATTTATAAAGCCATTAGGAGAGACCTAAACAATTGGAAAAAGGGGAAATTTTCGTGGTATGGGAGACTTTCGGCTATTAAAATGAATGTCCTACCCAGGATTTTGTACCTTTTCAGAGCTCTGCCGGTTGGGGTCCCCCTAGCCGATCTAAATGCCCTACAAACTGATTTATTTCGATTTCTAAGGGGGGATGGGAAAGCGAGAATAGCGGCACAACTGTTAAAACAGCATAGACAGATAGGGGGAGTGGGAGTCCCGAACCTAGTGGATTACTATCATGCCTCCAGGCTGGCACAATCAGTCATCATGGAAAAAAACTTTCAGGGGGTTCTCTGGCCAAAAATTGAAGCAGATATTGAAGGCAGCGACAATCTGGCAGATATATTATGGGATCCCTTATGGAATACCAAAAAACTTGCATATAGGTCACCGGTAACACATGAATCTTTACACATCTGGCATAAGATAACCAGACAGATGGACTTATTTAACCTTCACTCTCTACTGATGCCCTTAAAACTTTTACTGCCAGTCGAACTTAGAAAAGCAGTGGGAAAATGGGAAAATAAGGGCCTCTATAGGGTCGCAGATTTTCTAGATGGGGAACTAATATCTACCTTTAATCAGATCAGAGATAAGATCCAACCATACACATTGAACTGGTTTCTCTACTTACAGATTTCATCAGCTATCTCAAAACACATGACTGACAGACTAAAGCAACCCTTGACTTCTATGGAAAAGATATGCAGCACACAAGCCTGAGGGAAACACGTGATTTCTCAGATATACTTGATATTACAAAGAAAGAAGGCCAACCTTAAGACTCCTTTAATGGAGAGGTGGGAAAGAGAGGTAGAGGAGGTGAAAGAACAGAAGACATGGGAAAAGATCCTGTCAGAAGCGGGGAAGGGCATGCTTAGTGCAGATATGAAGGAAAACTGTTTGAAGGTAGCCTTTCGTTGGTATCTTACACCAGAAAGGATGGTTCACATTCAATCCGTAAATAGTGCTTTCTGCTATAGAGGTTGTGGGAGGAGAGGGACGTACAGACATATGTGGTGGGACTGCCCAAAGGTCCGACCATTATGGGATAGGCTCTCGAGGCTGCTCAGTGACACATTAGATGAAAACATTGAACTAACGATAACTCAGGCAATTTTACATGAGAAGGTGGGCTCGCTGAATTCAGCGATCAACACTTTTATTAGAATTCTTTGTACTTGCTTACGCATTTGTATAGCCAGACATTGGAAGGTGGGAGCTCCGAGATGGACAGAAGTTTTAGATAAAATAAAAGATATATATACAATGTCAGAATTAGCAGCTTGGGCGCAAGGGAACACTGAGCAGTTTCAAAAAATATGGTTCTATTGGATTCTGAAAGGCTGCACTCGACCACACACCACTCAGGACAGAGATGAATGAGAGTACTCAAGACAGTAGGGGAGATAGGATATTTGTAGAGGAAACCCGAAGTTAGGGGACAGACCGGGTCTGGAGATACCTGACTTGCCTGACTGAGGTCGCAATATGTTGATAGTAATTTTTCTTTTTCTTCAACAGAATTATTATTTGAGAGATGTCTAGAGAGCATGGAATCACCTGGAGGGAGGGAGGGATGGGAGGTTGGGGGAGTTAAGTTTGTTACTTTTAATGTATTGTTAATAATCTGCTCATGTTAAGGGGAAGGTGACTCTACTCAAAATAGACCAGTTTTGAGGTGAAAGTAATACTTGATATATGTGCAGAGAAAACACAAAGTGGTAGGTGGGACATACGTGTATACAATGAGTCATCTTCACCCGGTACTAATGCTTTGTATTTTGTGTTTGAAAAATTCAATAAAAAACATTTCAACTAAATAAGAAATCAGGCTGGCATGCAGGAGCTGCTCTGGGTAAAAATGCCCGGGCCTATTTGTGGTCCCAGTCCAGCCCTGGACATACTGGTCTGTTGCGGTGGTGTTTTTTTTACTCCCTTAGCTGCAGGGGAAACAGGCATATCTGCAGTCTTTGGGTTAATAAGTGCATTATAATATTAATCCATTAACCCCTTTGTCACCAGAGAGGTCTGCGGCTTATTCCATAGCAGCTAGATAAACCAGCTACAGGGATATGTTGGTGTATTTTATATATATATATATATATATATATATGTGTGTGTATGTGTGTTTATTGGGGGTATCATCACCCCACCAGCCTCTGACCTCACCGCACGTCACTGGACCAAGGGACTAACAAATTAAAGGATTGTCAAAAAACCTTTGTAATTTAAAAGTAGAATTCTAATTAGTTTTTTTTTACAATAACTATATGAAATCAAATGAATTATTTGTATTAGGACAAGGAGATGAGCTATAATCGCCAGATTGATGTTATCCGAAAAATGAAAAAATCATATTGAATCCTTAAAAACTGTCTTGATGAAAATAAGACAAGAATGTTTGCAAGAAAGAGCAAAAAAACATATTTTATTTCTTACCTTGATTGCTTAGAGGGAGCTCACTCAAGAACCTGGGTTTTTTGACAACCCCCCATCTTGGACTATTCCTGAATACCTTTAACATGCTGCTGCTCTGGTCCCCAGCAGCCCCGGACAATTTGAGGAGAATTCTAACCCTAGTTGATTACCTAAAGCAGACTAAGACTCCATCACTACTTTTATCACTCGACGCGGAAAAGGCGTTTGATAGGGTAGACTGGACCTTCATGTTTAAAGTCTTAGAAAACATGGGTTTTAAAGGAGCATTTATAAAGGCACTTACAACCATTTACTCAAGACCGACGGCAGTGGTGGGAGCAGCAGGGTATATTTCAAGACCCATTGATATTCTAAATGGAACCCGCCAAGGGTGCCCACTTTTGCCACTCCTGTTTGCCATTAGTATAGAACCACTTGCAGCGCTTATTAGGCATTCGATGGATATATCAGGGGTGAGGGTGTCCAATGACGAATATAAATTGACACTATTTGCAGATGACGTTTTGCTGACATTGACCAAGCCTCTGATCTCTCTACCTAATTTATACGACATCTTGGGAAAATTTTCAGACATTTCGGGCTATAAGATTAATCTAGATAAATGCGAAGCCTTACCCATTTGTCTTCCATCACATACCCAAAAATCGATTGAGCTAAACTTTAATCTCACATGGGCAAAAACCCACATTACCTATTTGGGAGTCAAGATTAATAGTGCATTCTCTGAATTGTATAGAATGAATTATGTCCCTATTTATAAAGCCATTAGGAGAGACCTAAACAATTGGAAAAAGGGGAAATTTTCGTGGTATGGGAGACTTTCGGCTATTAAAATGAATGTCCTACCCAGGATTTTGTACCTTTTCAGAGCTCTGCCGGTTGGGGTCCCCCTAGCCGATCTAAATGCCCTACAAACTGATTTATTTCGATTTCTAAGGGGGGATGGGAAAGCGAGAATAGCGGCACAACTGTTAAAACAGCATAGACAGATAGGGGGAGTGGGAGTCCCGAACCTAGTGGATTACTATCATGCCTCCAGGCTGGCACAATCAGTCATCATGGAAAAAAACTTTCAGGGGGTTCTCTGGCCAAAAATTGAAGCAGATATTGAAGGCAGCGACAATCCGGCAGATATATTATGGGATCCCTTATGGAATACCAAAAAACTTGCATATAGGTCACCGGTAACACATGAATCTTTACACATCTGGCATAAGATAACCAGACAGATGGACTTATTTAACCTTCACTCTCTACTGATGCCCTTAAAACTTTTACTGCCAGTCAAACTTAGAAAAGCAGTGGGAAAATGGGAAAATAAGGGCCTCTATAGGGTCGCAGATTTTCTAGATGGGGAACTAATATCTACCTTTAATCAGATCAGAGATAAGATCCAACCATACACATTAAACTGGTTTCTCTACTTACAGATTTCATCAGCTATCTCAAAACACATGACTGACAGACTAAAGCAACCCTTGACTTCTATGGAAAAGATATGCAGCACACAAGCCAGAGGGAAACACGTGATTTCTCAGGTATACTTGATATTACAAAGAAAGAAGGCCAACCTTAAGACTCCTTTAATGGAGAGGTGGGAAAGAGAGGTAGAGGAGGTGAAAGAACAGAAGACATGGGAAAAGATCCTGTCAGAAGCGGTGAAGGGCATGCTTAGTGCAGATATGAAGGAAAACTGTTTGAAGGTAGCCTTTCGTTGGTATCTTACACCAGAAAGGACGGCTCACATTCAATCCGTAAATAGTGCTTTCTGCTATAGAGGTTGTGGGAGGAGAGGGACGTACAGACATATGTGGTGGGACTGCCCAAAGGTCCGACCATTATGGGATAGGCTCTCGAGGCTGCTCAGTGACACATTAGATGAAAACATTGAACTAACGATAACTCAGGCAATTTTACATGAGAAGGTGGGCTCGCTGAATTCAGCGATCAACACTTTTATTAGAATTCTTTGTACTTGCTTACGCATTTGTATAGCCAGACATTGGAAGGTGGGAGCTCCGAGATGGACAGAAGTTTTAGATAAAATAAAAGATATATATACAATGTCAGAATTAGCAGCTTGGGCGCAAGGGAACACTGAGCAGTTTCAAAAAATATGGTTCTATTGGATTCTGAAAGGCTGCACTCGACCACACACCACTCAGGACAGAGATGAATGAGAGTACTCAAGACAGTAGGGGAGATAGGATATTTGTAGAGGAAACCCGAAGTTAGGGGACAGACCGGGTCTGGAGATACCTGACTTGCCTGACTGAGGTCGCAATATGTTGATAGTAATTTTTCTTTTTCTTCAACAGAATTATTATTTGAGAGATGTCTAGAGAGCATGGAATCACCTGGAGGGAGGGAGGGATGGGAGGTTGGGGGAGTTAAGTTTGTTACTTTTAATGTATTGTTAATAATCTGCTCATGTTAAGGGGAAGGTGACTCTACTCAAAATAGACCAGTTTTGAGGTGAAAGTAATACTTGATATATGTGCAGAGAAAACACAAAGTGGTAGGTGGGACATACGTGTATACAATGAGTCATCTTCACCCGGTACTAATGCTTTGTATTTTGTGTTTGAAAAATTCAATAAAAACATTTCAACTAAATAAGAAATCAGGCTGGCATGCAGGAGCTGCTCTGGGTAAAAATGCCCGGGCCTATTTGTGGTCCCAGTCCAGCCCTGGACATACTGGTCTGTTGCAAATGATTTTTGTTTTTTTACTGTAGATAGCGGTGGTGTTTTATTTACTCCCTTAGCTGCAGGGGAAACAGGCATATCTGCAGTCTTTGGGTTAATAAGTGCATTATAATATTAATCCATTAACCCCTTTGTCACCAGAGAGGTCTGCGGCTCATTCCATAGCAGCTAGATAAACCAGCTACAGGGATATGTTGGTGTATTTTATTTATATATATATATATATATATATGTGTGTGTATGTGTGTTTATTGGGGGTATCATCACCCCACCAGCCTCTGACCTCACCGCACGTCACTGGACCAAGGGACTAACAAATTAAAGGATTGTCAAAAAACCTTTGTAATTTAAAAGTAGAATTCTAATTAGTTTTTTTTTACAATAACTATATGAAATCAAATGAATTATTTGTATTAGGACAAGGAGATGAGCTATAATCGCCAGATTGATGTTATCCGAAAAATGAAAAAATCATATTGAATCCTTAAAAACTGTCTTGATGAAAATAAGACAAGAATGTTTGCAAGAAAGAGCAAAAAAACATATTTTATTTCTTACCTTGATTGCTTAGAGGGAGCTCACTCAAGAACCTGGGTTTTTTGACAACCCCCCATCTTGGACTATTCCTGAATACCTTTAACATGCTGCTGCTCTGGTCCCCAGCAACGGATCATGTAGCTTTTTGGATTGTGACATCTCGGGGCCGGGGCTCTCCAACGATACCCTGGAATAGCTTCCTCAGAATCAACCTGAAACTACGACCTATCTATTGTGGGGATCTCTATGTTCCTATGGCGTCTATGAAGGTGCCAGGCTGTCTGGAGGGGGGTATTGTTCTCCTAATTGGATTAAGCTCTTATCAGATGGCAATTGTGTATAAATACTGTGAGTTTGTGTGAATAAAACAGTTCTTGTTTTACCTTAATACTGGTCTTGTCTGGTTTTTAGGGTGGGCTACTACAGCTACAGGTTCCAGAGTTGAAGAAGGTATTTTTGGCGGAGATACCTTTTCGGGGTATCTGGAGTCTGTCAGAGGTGGCGAGAGTCCATAAACTGTTACGTATGGGATATAATACCCAAGATGTGGAAGTCCACGAGTAACAAAATGGGAGGAATTAAAATAAAAACAGCTTTTTTCGCTGAGAAATTAAATCCAAAATCTAAAATAATGTCTTTTATGATAAACTTAATATATAGGAACAATTATAAAACTGAGACAACTGCCTGAAGGACCATTTTACCAAAAGCTGCTTCTGACAAAACAAAAACATAAAAATGGTAACATTTTGTAAAGGTATGCAGAGAAGACCAGATGTCTGCTTTGCAAATTTTATCAACTGAAGCCTCAGTCTTGAAAGCCCAAGATGTAGCAACTAATCTGAATGAGCTGTATATCTCTGTGGTGGAGGATGACCCACCTCCAAATAAGCTTTGTGAATCAGAAGTTTCAACCAAGAGGCTAAAGAAATAGCAGAGGTCTTCTGGCCTTTCTTAGGACCAGAAAAAAGAACAAACAGGCTAGAAGTCTCTCTAAAAAACATAGTAGCATCAACATAATATCCAGTGCTCTAACAACATCCAAAGAATGCAACGATTTTTCAGAAACATTTTTTGGATTAGGACACAAGGAGAGAATAACAATTTCCCTATTAAAATTGTGTTAGGAAACAACTTTAGGCAAAAATGTAAGTATCTAAACCATTCTGCAAAAGCTGAATAATCCTAGGAATTCGAAAAGAATGCTAGGAATAATCATGGTTGGTACACCATGAAGTATAAGTTTTCCAAACTTTGTGATAAAATTTCCTAGAAACAGGCTTGTGAGCCTGAAACATAGTGTTAATCACAGAGTCAGAGAATCCTCTATGACTAAGAACTAAACGTTCAATTTCCATGCCATCAAGTGTAGAGGCTTTAGATCTGGATGTAAAAAGTGACCTTGAAACAGAAGGTTTGGCCTTAGAGGAAGAGGCCATGGCAGGCAACTGGAACCAGATCCACATACCAAATCCTGTGAAGCTAAGTTGGAGCTAGTAGGATAACAAATGGCTGTTCAATTTTTTTCTTGGAAATCACTCTGCATAGTAGGGACAGCGGGGAAAATATATAAGCAGACTAGAATGACCAGGGAACTATTAGAGCAGCCAATACCTCTGCCTGAGGATCCCTGGACCTCCCAAGGTACCTGGGAAGGTTGTTGTTCAAATGAGAGACCATCAGATACTTATATCATGGCTAGGGAACTATGAGTTCCCCCTTGATGATTGACATAAGCTACTGCCGTAACATTATCTGTCTGAAATAGAGATAAGGCTCCCCTTTTCAATAGGGGTCATGACTGAAGGGGCCTGAAGAGTGCACAGAGTTCCAAAACATTGGTTGGTAACCTTGCCTCCCGAGGATTCCAAACCCCTTTCAGACAGTTTGCCAACCTTAAAGACTTGCATCTGTGGTGATCACAGACCAGGTAGGATGAGCAAAAGATGCCCCCTTAATAATAGAATGATGATTCAGCCACCAAGTCAGAGATAGGTGAGTACTGGGACCTAAGAATATCTCTTGGGATATCTGAGTATAATCCTTGCACCACTGACGTAGTATACAAAGCTGAAGAGGTATCTGAAAGCGAGCAGATGGAATTGCGATCATAAGGATTAATACTTTTATACCCAGAGCCACTGAAGGGAATGGGAGAGACTGTAGTTTGAGACAAGCGGACATCAATTGTATTTGTCTCTTTTCTGTCAGGAAAAGAGTCATGGACACGGAATCTATCTGAAAACCTAAAAAGGTGACCTCTGTCTGAGGATTCAAGGAACTCTTTGGTAAATTGATCCTCCAACAATGTCTTTGAAGAAACAACAATAGTTGTTTTGTGTGAGATTCTGCAAAATGAGAAGATTGAGCTAGTACCAAGATATCGTCCAAGTAAGAAAATACTGCAATACCCTGAGCTCTGATCACAGATAAAAGGGCACCAAGATCCTTGGTTAATATTATTGGGGCTGTAGATAGACTAAGAGGAAGAGCAATAAAGTGATAATGCTTTTCCAGAAAAGAGAACCTCAGAAACTGATAATATTCTGTGTGGATTGGGATGTGAAGGTTAGCATCCTGTTACTCTATTGTGGACATAAAGTGACCTTGTTGAACAAAAAGCAGAATAGTCCTGATAGTTTCCATTTTGAAAGTTGGAATTCTTACAAAGTTTTCAGATCCAAAATTGGTCTGAAAGAATTTTCCTTCTTCGGTTAAATAAAGAGATTTGAATAAAATCCCATCCCCTGTTCCTGCAAAGGAACTGAAACTATTACTCCCATATATTCCAGAGCTGAAACAGATAGTAGAAAAACCTGAGCTTTTATAGGATGTCTTGGAATATGGGTGGCAAAGAACCTTCTTGTGGGAATCCTATTCAATATCCCTGGGAAATATTGTTTTGAATAAAGGGATTTTGGATAGATTGTAACCAAGCATTCTTAAAAAAGGTTTACTCTGCCCCCTAGTGTACTGGGCTGGGGTGGGGGGCATACCTTCATGCGGTCTTATTCTGTTTGGATTTGTTCCAATTTGAAGAGGGTCTCCAGACTGAGGGCTTAAAGTCAAAATTAAACTTACATGATTCAGATAGAGCAGGTCATTTTAAGATACTTTTAAATTTACTTCTATTTTCAAATGTGCTTTGTTCGCTTGTTATTCCTTGCTGAAAAACAATACACACATATCTTAGACTAGTGGGAGCTAGCTGCTTATTGGTTCCTGCCTACATTTGTTTCTCGTGATTGGCTAACTAAATATGTCCAGCTAGCTGCCAGTAGTGCTATGCTGTTCCTTCAGCAAAGGATAACAAGAGAATGAAGCAAGTTGGATACTAGAAGTAAATTGGACAGTTGTCTAAAAGTGTATGTTCTATCCAAATCATGAAAGAACATTTTGGGGTTTCCTGTCTCTTTAGGGGAAGAATCGGCTTTCTGTTCTCTATTCTGATAAAAGGAACGGAAATGATTAGGAGCTTTAAATTTACCTTTTTCAATATTGTCTTGAGGAAGAAAAGCTCCATTACCTTCAGTAATAGTAGAAATAATAGAATCCAGTTGATACCCAAACAATTTCTTTTCTTGAAAAGAAAGAGACAGTAGTCTAGTTTTAGATACCATGTCAGCATTCCATAATTCAAGCTATAGGGCTCTTCTGGTAAGTATAGCTAAAGACATGCTTTTGATTTTAATTTTCATAATATCAAATACTGCATCGCAAATAAAATTGTTAGCATTTTGAAGTAGATTCAATAGATTTGAATATGCAGGGTCATTGGACAACTGCTGTGTAAGACTGGTTAACCAGTAAGTGGAAGCAGCAGCCAATAGATATAGCTGGTCTAAGAATATAACCAGTATGTAGAAATGCCATTCTTAAATAAGTTTCAAGTTTTCTATCTAAAGGGTCTTTAAAAGAAATACTATCTTCTAGAGGAATAGTTGTGTGTTTAGCCAGAGTGGAAAAGGCCCCATCAACTTTGGGAACCATTTCCCATAATGCTAAGGTAGCAGCAGGTAAAAAATATAGTTTTTCTAAACTTTGTAGAAGGGTTAAAAGAGACACCTGGTGGTTTAGACCATTCCTTAGCAAACATATCAGAGACAGCATCAAGTATAGGGGAAATCTCAGGGAGATTGACAACAATTTTATATACTGAGTTTAAATGATTAAAGGATTTATCATCAGAAGGTTTAGCTTCTTCAATCCCTAAAGTGACTAAGACTTCCTTCAAAAGAGAACGGGTATGTTCATTTTTAAATAAAAAAAGAGTAATTATCAGGTTCTACATCCGATGAGGGAGCCTCACTGTTATAATTCCTGACCTACAATATACGGAAGTATCTTGAATGATGAGGATTCCTATAATACTAGTAAAAGGTAAAATGTTAACTGACCTTTACATTTATTCGAAGGCAGTAGTGCAGCCAGGGCCTTTGGAATGGCAGTAGCAATTATTTTTTTTATTGCTGGAGGTACACCATCTGCATCTATCTGTAAGGAAGAGACAGTAGGTGCATTAGTACACATAGAAACATCATTAGATTGATCAGTATGTGATAAAAAATCTAAGCATGAGTCACATAAATAAGCTACTTCAATTGTTTTACAATAAGCACACTTAGCTTTGGTAGAAAGGTGTTCAGTAGACTCAGTTGCTATGATAAATTTAAGGACAGTACTCGATTCACATCCCTCTGACAAGTATTGTATTGTATTGGGTACTTGTAAAGCGCAGTTAATCACCTGTAAGGGTCTCAAGGCGCTGCTCATTTTATCAACCTCAGAAGAATGAAAGGCTGAGTGGACCTCTCCGGAGATCGAACCTGCAACCCTTGGGTTGCTACAGAGCTCAGCCACAGTGCATTAGCATGCTGAACTATCTGTCCAAGCACTGTACTCTGAGGGGAACTGGGCTTTAATATGCTCTGAAGTGCCTTTCACTGAAGAAATCAAGCTCATCATCATGTTTCTACCACCTCCAATGGATGCAAAGTTTAAAACTGAAGTATGAGTGAGGTGGGATGGGTTTTATAGACTTTTGAGGTTTGGGAAACTTTGCCTCCTCCTGGTTGGAATGTCCTATACTATACTTAACAGCTTGTGGACTCTCGCCACCTATATTAAAGAAATCAGAAAGTCTTCCGGCCAAAGTTATTGCTAAAAGCAACAAAAACTTTCAAGACAGAAGCTAAATGTCCAAATCATGCAAGTTCTAAAAGAGAAACCTGTGAAGCGTGTAAAAAATACAAAAAAAATTCATTTTCCAAAGGGGAGAAATTGGTTTAGACACTGGATATATCCTGACTAAGCCTAGATGTCAAGAAATTTAGCAATTTACCTGTAGTATCCAAGCTGATTTGCAAAAAGAAGAATTCTTGGAATTGTTAAAGAATGCCAGCCAAAACCCTGCTTTTCATAGCAGGAAAGAAACAACTTGTAACAGGCTTTATTGTCTGAAAAAGGCTGTTCAATACAGGATCAAAGAAACCTAAAATAGTTATTTATTCTCTAATCCATCAAGATGAGAAACTTAAGATCTTGATAGTTGGAGAAAGCTTGACATCAGAATCAGATACGCAAACCAAGTCCTGCAGGGCCTGGCTGGAGCACAAAGTCCAAGAAGCAGCCGCACCATATAAATGATCTTTTATTGGGTCAGTACATAAGCATAAAAATGCAACGTTTCGAACCACACAGGTTCTTAATCATGCATATACAAAAGCCTACTGAGCTCAGCCTTATATCTTAACAAACAACTCCTCCCCCATGACATCATCCAGGTTGCACAGGTGATTGTTAATTTCTGTTATATTTATCATTGGCTATAACAATAACAGCAGTATTTATATGTGTTTTATACATAAGCAATTGTGTTATAGTAGTCATACATTATATCAGAGAATCATTTCATAAAACAATTATCCATAAAATTCATAGAAATTTAAAAAATAAACTACATCAATATATATATATCCAAATAGATGGATAGGATTATAAAGAGATCTATAAAAATACAGAGAGATCCCAGTCTATATTCATTCCTTGTGGCATTCTGGTCTCTAAATGATAGATCCAGTATGCCTCTCTCTGCTTCAATTTTTTAACCCACTCGTCTATCAACAGGTACATGTTCAATAATCTGATATCTGTGTTGGCTCACAGTGTATCCCGTCTCTTTAAAATGGCATGCAACAGGTGATTTTGCGCAGGCTGTTCTGATGTTTGACTTATGTTTCGTGATTCTATCACGGACATGTCTAGTCGTTTCACCTACGTAAAATCTTGCACATGGATATTTTAAAATATAAATTGCTAAATTTGTGTTGCATGTAAAGAAGCCATTGATGGCAAATGTCTTGCCTGTACGGGGATTGTAAAAGTTTGAGCCTTTAATTAGATTGTTACAGTTACTGCATCCCAAACAGGGAAAGCATCCTTTTTTTTCGGGGCCTATCAGTGTTTGTCTACTTCTTTTTTGGGGGCACAAATCAGATCTAATTAGTTGATACCTGATGTTTTTAGGCCTCCTAAAAGCAATCATTGGGGTTTTATTGAATTCCACTATTTCTGGATTACTATGGGTTTTTTTTCAAAACCAGCTTTATTGAATGATCAGACATCACATTACAGCCATAATCACGCGTCAGCGTGTCAATATACACAGTACTTAATATGATACATAATAACATTGTAATGTGAGTATCTCAAAACAGTGTGAGCATTACTTAATAACAAGACATCCGATCATTTTTATCAATCAGAATAGTGCTTAACACAAGTATCAGTTTAAACATTCTTAGCCGGGTGTCACTCGGCACAACTCTTTTACATATAATGAAACTATTCATAATCTGAGAGCTTAAGTTTGCTTTATATCATTGGTCAGTAAATTAGTCGGCACACTCAGCCTGGTCTGGTCTTTGAAGGGGTTGGGGGGATGTTAAGTAATGGTATAAGGGGGGAAAAATGAGTAGGAGGGGTATCAGTTGAGGAACAAAGAAGTTCGGGTCGGGAGGGGCAAATGGGGGTCAGGGTAGAGGAAATGTATATATAAAAAAAAAAAACTGGATTACTATGTTTAAGGATGTTCCAATGTTTGTGAATTATATGTGTAATTTTGCTACTTTGTCTGTTATATTGAGTATCAAAAACTACCCTATCTTTGTTGGCTTTTTCCTTTACACTAGACAGAATTTTAGGCATATGTATATAGTAATGTGTTCCTTCTCTTTCTCAATTAGATCTTCAGGGTATCCTCTTGCTCTAAACAGATTGGCCATCTCTTCTAGTCTATTGTTGACTAATTTCTTATCAGTAACAATCCTCTTAACTCTTAGGAGTTGACTCCTGGATAATGAGTTTTTTAAGGCTCTAGGATGGGCACTATCATAATGTAGTAAATTGTTGCGATCAATTCCCTTCCTTTAAAGATCTGTTTGGAGATTTCCGTTATTTTTGTACACTGTAGTGTCTAAAAAATTTATCTTTTCTTCACTATATTCAATAGTAAATGTGATATGTTTAGTGGCATGGTTGAGCGAGGAAATAAAATCCAGTAGGGTCCCAACGTCGCCCATCCATATGCCAAATATATCATCTATATAGCGCCACCATGTGGCGCCATATTGAATAAATAATGGATTTTCATAAACATAGTGTTCTTCAAAAATATTCATGAATATATTGGCATATGTAGGAGCGACGTTGGAACCCATAGCTGTTCCTTGTAATTGCAAAAATTATTGGTCCTGAAACAGAAAAAAGTTGCAGTACAAAATGATTTCTAAGAGTTTCAAAATGAAATCAATTTCTGATTGACAGTATTTCTTGGATTGTGCCAACACAAATTTTATTGCATCCATGCCGCTAGAGTGTGGGATGGACGTATAAAGACTTGATACGTCTAAACTGAAAATAAGATATTTTTCAGATGGTAAATCCAACAATTGCAGTTTACCTAGAAAAACATTTGTATCTTTTAAGAAAGAATTAGATTTTTCTACAAATGGTCTTAAAATCTTATCAAGGTAAATGGCAATGTTGGAAAAGATAGACCCCATCCCGAGACAATCGGTCTCCCAGGTTGTTTCTTTGCATTTTTATGCACCTTCGGCAGAGTATAAAAAATGGGGGTTCTGGGGGCGTGTCCAACCAGCGAGCAAGATGGCTGCTTTTTCACTGGGGCTAAATGAGTGAGCAGATTATCACTACTACATCACAAATACCAAGATTCCTGCTAGCGAAGTGGTGATAATTAATATCTGTGAAGCTATATTGAGCAATTTTTATATTTGTTGGAAGCCCAGCAGACCGTAATTGATGAGGTACGCAGTGGAGGCCTGCTGACGGCCTAGAACCTCATTCACCCCCCCATGTTCTTGACATTTTAGTCAAATTAGCCAGTTGAGCTTAAGAACGATCGCATTTGGTCACATACAATAATATGGACTGCGATACTATGGAAGATTTATCATTGAGACTTCAGAACCATGTGGATGATTTTATAAAGGAAACGGTGGAATACTTTGATCGCCTGTTTGTTAGGCGTGAGACTGAGGCCACCCACTTGAGTATCTGCAAAGTGTATATAGCTGAAGTAGAAGAACCAGTCGTTCGGAGAGGATTTAAAAAGATACTTACCACTGGAGATGCGGCTGCACTCCGTGAGAGTAGTGGGGATCGTGTGCAGGAGCAAATTGTGGAACATCTGTCAGACTTCACATTTCAGATGGCGGTTAAAAATCTGATGGATCGGTGCTCCCGGGAGGACGACGCTGACCTGCTAAGTGTGGAAGGTTTGCCGGAGAGGGCTGTTAGTGGATCGTTTGCTCCCCAGCTGCTGTGGGCTATCATCGTGAAACATCTTTGGCGCTGCGCTGGAAAAATGGCAGGCTCCTTGCTGCTAGAGGACAAGACGCCTACAAGCCTGATTGACCGCAAAAGAGTTTTTGAGAAGTCGAGTATTTTTCTAAGGGTTCACTTCTTGTGCATTCGATATCGAACCTCAAGAGACAAATTAAAGACCGGCATAGGATAGAATCCTAAGGTCCCTACCTTCAACATTCTGCCAAAGGTACACAAGTCCCTGGAGAATGTTGAGGGTAGACCCATCATTAGTGGGATTGATTCCATGTTGGAGCCATTATCCAAGTGGCTTGATTCGATCCTTCAACCCCTGGTGGGGGAACTTCTTAGTCACCTTAGAGACACCAAGCAACTATTGAAAGAGATAGAAGTAATTCCTTGGAAGGAGGGCTATGGATGGTTATCAGTCGATGTAAAATCGTTATATTCGTCAATCCCACATAGCTCTGGGCTAGAATCCATATCCTTCTTTCTAAGGAGATCCACTGGATATAGTGAGACATTTATTAAATTTATTCTCAGAGTAACTGAGTTCCTGCTTACTCACAACTTCTTTGTATTTGAACGCGTGTTTTATCTCCAGAGATGTGGCACAGCCATGGGGGCCAAATTTGCTCCCTCTTACGCCAACCTATATATGGGTTGGTGGGAGCTGTGCCACATCTTTGGAGATATAAACACTTATAGGGGTAATATCGTCTATTATCGTCGTTATATAGACGACCTGTTGTTTATATGGGATGGCAGTCAGAATGAAGCACAAGAGTTTGTAGGGCATCTCAATGTCAATAATGCAAGCCTACAATTCACTCATGAATTTGGGCACTCTAAAATTAATTTTTTAGATGTCACCCTCATTGGTGAGGGGACTAACTATATAAGGGTAGAGCTCTACAGAAAACCCATAACCAGGAACACCCTATTACACGCACAGAGCAGCCATCCCAAGCAGGTTTTCAAATCGGTACTGAAAGGCCAGTTCACTAGGGTAAAAAGGAACTGTACCAAAACTAGTGAACATTCCAAACATGAGATGGAATTGTGTGAAAAATTCCTCGAGAGGGGGTACCCCGAACAGGATATTATTAGGGCCCGGGATGAAGTAAGGGCCATAGAAAGGGCCAACCTACTCAAGGATAAATTCACAGAAAGTAATACAAAATCTGAGCAACTTACATTCGTGACCCAGTTCAGTAAACAGTATTACCAAATATGCAATATCATACGTAGACACATGTCCCTTTTAAAGTCAGATGATGATCTAACACATATTGCAGCACAGAAGTTGAGATTTGCCTTCAAGAGAGGCAAAACCATAGGAAACTATGTGGCACCTACACAATTGAAAACGGGTGAGACAAATACATCCTCTTGGCTTAGCTACAAAGGGGTCTATAGGTGCAGCTTTAGAAACTGCATAGCATGTAGTCATGCCAAATTGGGTAATATATTTAGAAGCTCTTACTCTGGTGAGACATTTGCACATAGAGCGCTCTTTAATTGTAGGTCAACTTATGCAGTTTATCTTCTTAACTGTGACATCTGTGACATTCAATATACAGGACAAACGTCTAGACAAGTAAGGACTAGGATAAGGGAACATATTAATGACATCAAAAGGGGTATACTCACCACCCCCCTGGTGAACCACTTCAAGGTTAAACACAATAAAGATCCAGGGACATTATCATGGACGATCATTGAGGTTGTTGGTACAAACAACAGGGGAGGTGACAGGGACACCTTGCTTCTTAAAAGGGAGGTGTTTTGGATACACAGGCTGCACACCAGAATGCCCAAAGGGCTGAATTCTGAATATGACCTTATTAATTTCTGGTGCTAGCCTGTGTCCCCATATATATACAGGATTAATACTATATGTTATATTGGATGAAGTTTATATAGTTACAAAGGGTGAACTATAAACATTATAGCATACAGTTATCATAAATATTTCACTTAGACTAAGTCAGTCATCAAGTTCATTTTATAAAGGGTTTTATTATTATTATTTGGGTAAATGTTATTGTTATTACCATTTTTTCAGCCTTTCCCTTATGTGGATTATCGTTCGATATCCTCAATTTAGATATTTTCAATACATGATAGATAGGTAATGATTGTTTTCATATAGAGCCACCAATTTTTGTAATGGTACAACTGCACAAAATGCTAAGTAAGCAAGCGGATATATATGACTTATGTTAAACTAGCTATGTTTTCACATAAAGTAGTACATAATAACAAGATATATATTGAACCATTTTAATGTAGGCTCTTTGGTCATTATGAAAACAAATAAACTATCCTCATGTGTTTAAGTGGAAAATAAAGAGTTAACTTCCACACAGGGCAGTGTAAATTTACAGATTGACCTACAGGTGGAGGTGTGTATCAACCACGTGACAATTTTGTTTTTAACCTATCACAGGTGAACTGTTCTTTTATAAGGCAGGCATAACTCTTACCCTTTAGCTATGATTACGGCTTAAGCCGAAACATGTCAGCAATGGGGTACGTGGGTGACCACTTCTCCACCTAAGCCCTGAGGTTTATGCTTTTCCTAACATCCGTTGTTGCATTGCATTTTATCACCTAATAAAGGACATTTGCATTTTTGAAAAACCTTCTGGTGCCTACGCTTTTCTTTTCTCTTATTGATACCATTTGGATATGGTTGAGGCACGGAAGGTGATTTGGCAGTAGAACATTCTCCCCACAAGGTGCCATAAGAATTTGGAATCTTTTCGTGAAGCTGTGGACTCTCCCCGGTTCTGTTTAGCTCACCGGCTCCACATCGTGACGTCACGTCTTCCCCGGATCAGCCGCTCAGACGCTGACACGCTGTAGGGATCCACACGGCTGCTCGACCTCCAGGATACTGTTGATCGCACAGATACCTTCGCGAGAGGATCCGGAGCAGGATATCAGAGGTGGGTCCCCAGAATCAGCCTTTGTCAGTAGCGTGCATACCGGAGGTTTATACTACAGACCACACGGAGCTCGTTTATGGGGGAGAGAGTTTTCAAGGCACCTATGCATACATGTGGGACTGACGTGAGTTTAAAATAATATAATATAGTAACATTACCCAGCATTGTGACACAGGTGCTGCATTGACTTTCTTTGACGGCATAGGATAGACTCTTATGATTCTGGACATGTCTGGATATGAAAGTCAGCTGTTTTTATTCACTCGGAGCTGGGACAAAAATATTGTTTGGTATCTATACTAATGATCCTGAACCATAGCATTTTTCACTAGGATAGTTTTGTTTAATATAGAAATTGTTAGCAGTTATAGTGGATCTCTCAATAGTTATTCTATATGTCATGCTTCATAACTACAGTGAGGTTGCTATTGTTTTCTCTTGTGCATATTGTGTTAATACCTTTTTCTTTTACTGCTAGTTCTTCTAAGGTCTCCTAACAAAGTAGTCGGGGACATTTGACACTTTCTATGTATATATATATATATATATATATATATATATATACTTTGAGAGATTTAGTATTAAAGTTTGCTTATAG
This sequence comes from Bombina bombina, assembly GCF_027579735.1. Classification (NCBI taxonomy): domain Eukaryota; kingdom Metazoa; phylum Chordata; class Amphibia; order Anura; family Bombinatoridae; genus Bombina; species Bombina bombina. Next base: position 1,108,722,853 of record NC_069499.1, on the reverse strand, counting down.
CTATAGTCAAATGCTAGACCTTGCTGAGAATAATCCTATGAATGATTTCATCCTCGGGACTATTATAGATAGTATACCCAGCTTATAGTTAATTGCTCAATAGCTCCTGTATATGTCAAGCTTAACGTCTATTCAGTGTTAACCAATGTTTTTTTGTTTTGTTTGTTTTTTTGTTGTTGTTCTGCACAGAGGGTTGTTCTAGTTATTTTACTGTCCCCTGCAAAAGTATTCAGAGGCAGCTAGTGCTATATATTTATTTAGTTCACACAGAATCCAGTGTTCTAATGATCTTAAGGTTATAGACATGGGTTTGACCTTCACTTTAATTCTTTACTAATTAGAATATGCACTCCGTGATAAGTTGGCCAATATACTTTGTATATCAATACCCATAATACCTCATCCCTGCACTATTATTCTGGCCTTAGAACATAACATTATGTAGTTAGGCTTCAAAATGATTAGAGCACACCATACCCTAATCCTCCTATTTCCATCCTTCTGACTTTTCTGGAATATTAACACAACATATATATATATTTTGTTATCCATATTACTTTGATAAAAAAAAATTTTATTTTATTTTTTTATTTTTTTTATGATGGGATCCAAAAGTGGTCCCTTATATTTCAGTTGCCTTTCTTACAGTTATTTTGGAAAAGATAGGGCGCAAAAGTGACCCAGCGTATTAGTTGAAAGGCTTAGCTACAGACTATACGTTATAAAACCAAAAATCTGAGGTTTCTGCTGTCCTACAGTTTCTAATAGATGCAGATGTATCATTTCTTTTCTGTGTTGCCTAGTGGTCTCACATTTAATCCCTTCAGTATAGACAAATGATTATGCTTTTGTATGTTTAGATAATAGTCTGCAAAATACCTATATTGCTGTATCATTGGAAATCCTCAATAAAAACTCTTTAATAAAAAAAAAAAGGGAAAAGAAAAAAAAAATTAAAAATGAATTAAAAATGGCGGTCATATCAAAATGATACTTTCATGATTCAGACAGGGCATGCTATTTTAAAGAACTAACACATTTATGGTATATTTGTTTATATGAAAAATAATGCCTTTATTATAGATATTGGAGTATGTTACTATTTATGATGCACCCTTCACAAATAAAGTTAAAAAAAAAGATCTAAGGGGGGGGGCGGAGCCAAGCCGTGCTGGGACATGGCTGCGTTCTAGCTGAGCTCCGTAGCTGTCGTAGCTCTAATGGCATACAAAGGATAAGTGGAGGTCCTAATTTCATCATATCCCCACAGCTAATACTTATGACCTGTAACGGAGATAGATTTAGCTTGCTGCGGACCCATAAAGAGATTTTGGATGCGGTTATTGTCAGGCCCTGTTGAAGTCGCGGCCGCCATCTTAGATTGCACAGAGGAGAGGAGACCCTGCAGGTGTATGCATAGCGCCCATACGGAATACCTGCCTGGTCAGGTCAAATACACAAAGGCCATTCTTACTGTCTCCACCTACGGCTGGTTTAGTTCCTGATACCTGGGCTGCTTGACGGACCACTGGGCTGCTCGGCAGACCGCCGTACCACATCACACTGCGGCCTACACAGGGATGAGTTATTCGGCCTGGATTGGGGGGAACCCCTTTAATCAACGCAAATCTTACACACTGCAAGAAGTATTTGGACCACTTAGAGATCACACAATATTTGCAAGTTAAAATCTTAAGAGGGGGCGGTTTATACCCTGCGGGGCCTATGTGAGCTGCTGGACTTTTCAGGCCCATTTTTACACCCTGGGCTTTGAGTTGGCGAGGAGAGATAAATCACCCTGATATAGAAGGCTAGGTTTAGTCTCCCTGTAGGTCCTCTGAAGGTGAGACTTTATGAACGTTTTCAACATTTTGCCACAAATAGTAAACTAATAAACTTTGCAATACTTTCAACCCCGACCTACTTATTATACTTTCACACCAAAGTACTAAGGATTACATAACTATAAGCTAACATACCCTAACCAGCAAGTTGCGCAGTCTACTTCTCAAAACCAGGTTTTTTTTTTTTGTTTGTTTTTGCTGGACAGTGACCCAGAGCCTACCAGAGCCTGAAATCTTCTCCTTGTGAGTTGTGTGCTGTGCTGAAATGTCACAACGCAAGGGCTCAAAAATGGATAAACCACCTAAAACAACTTCGACTACGCCTTTAGTGACTGCTTTTTTTCACTCCTCAGAGATGGCACCCTCTGATCTACCTCAATCTCAGGATAAACCTCCTTCTGACCTACAGATGGAATCTTCATCTATACACCATCATACGTTAAAGTTGTTACAATCACAGCTTGCAGACCTTCCCTCTAAATCTGATCTGGCATCCTTAAAGTCCTTTATCAAAGAGGAAATGAGGGATCTCAAAAAAGACCTTACAGACATGGGCTCTCGAATTGAGTATCTGGAAGAGGGACAAGAGGCTCTCAATAATTTAGTCAGCTCTAACACAACTCATCTATCAATACAGGACTCTATTGTCCAGGGCCTACAGGAAAAGATAGAGGACTTAGATAACCGTGGAAGGTGCAACAACCTTAGGATAAGAGGTGTTCCAGAAGAGGTCCAGCAAGATCAATTAAAATCATATCTGAAGGATTTGTACGCTTTTCTATTACCAAGGTCACCTGTTCTCCAGTCCGAAGATATTGAGCGAATACATAGGGCACTTAGACCACCTTCAAAGCCGCCCGCACCCTCTAGAGATGTAATTATCAAGTTTCTACGTCATACCACTAAAGAACAACTGTGGCATGCAGCAAGGTCTAGAAGAGAAATCTTATTCAGAGATAGTTCTTTACAGATTTATCAAGATCTTTGCCCTCAAACCATTCAGAGGAGAAAGGAGGTGAGATTTATCACAAAAGATCTCCAAGACAACAATATCCGCTATCGATGGGGCTTCCCCTTCAGTTTAGTAGTTACTCACAATGGCTCTCAGGCCATCTACAAGAACTTCCAGGACTTAGAAAATTTTTCCAAGAAATTAAATATCAGTATTGACCCTCCAGAGGACAATGTATTGAACACATCTCCTCAACTAAAGGACACTAACCACGACTGTCCCAAGGAGCAACGCTCTCAATGGATCAGATCACAGCCTAAGAGACGGAAAACAGACCCTCCCTCACAAGAGGACTCTCACTAACATTATCACAATGACTTTCCCCTTTTTTTTTTTTTACAAGTCCTTAGAGACGTAAAAGCTAACTCTTAACAATATGGCCTAACCTAAAGCCACACCAACTGATCCAGTGTGGTCCTCTATGAGGAGACATCATGGTATGAACGTTGGGTAAGACATCTAAGAAAAATATTGTTGTGATATAATGTTTAGATTAACCTATATATTGTCACAAAAGTTTTGTTATCACCCATTTCCTAAGCCACATGTTGGGACCATCAGGTCCAGTCTCTCCATTATCATAATATTACAGGGGATTCTAGAAGGGGAATTCTCTCTTTCTCTGGAGAGATGAGCAAATTTTGTTTATGCAACCTGGAAGATGGAGAGGGAACCCTCTCCCAGCAGAAGGTTTTCATTGACTATGCAAATATGACTTTTTATTATGCCCTTAGAGACCTAAATGCTAAATTTCCTTATGGTCTAAGTTAGGGCCTCTCTTGCTGATCCAACGGGGTCTGTCTTGAAGGGTCATCCTGACCTGTAGGTTGGGTCTGATATACCTGTAAAGTATTATTATTGTGATATAATGTTCAGACTACTCTACATGTTGTTATGAAGGTTTTGTTTTCATCCTTATTCCTCTAATTTAAATACTATGGCCCCTGGGCTTAGCTTATGATACCCTGTGAGGTCTCTCGTTGAGGAGACGGGCAGATTCTGTTTGTACCAAATGGGTTATTCTCCCGCACGTGCGGACCATCCGCTATCCTATACCATAACTTAAATATATCTATCTAGAGCATTGATACAACACCATTTCCCCCCAATTATGGTGTATAGTTTTAAAGATACACTAAGCTTTAAAAAGGTTTACTACAGTTTTTTTTTCTGTTTGTTACTGTTTTGTTGTATATGTTTATGATGTCTCGATTGTTCCTACATGTTACTACTCTAAAGCTAGGAGTTTTGTTTATTATTATCCCAAGTCATCTGAAATAAGTTATGTACCAAAAACCCAAGATGCCAATAGAAATGAATAATCTTAATATTTTGTCACATAATGTAAAAGGTATCAACATTCCGCAGAAAAGATCTGTGGCAATTAGAGATGATAAAAGACTTCACTGTGATGTGGTGATGCTTCAAGAGACCCACTTTAAAAGAGGCCATGAACCCAGATCCTCCTTTTTGAAATTTGGCCCTACATATTTTGCCTCAAACTCCACCAAACATAATGGTGTAGGTATACTAATTAATAAAAAATACCCCTCTTAAGGTTAATTCAGTTGTCAGAGATAGGGAGGGAAGATATTTGATTCTCACTGGGACTTTCCATCATAAATGTATTACACTGGTTAATATCTATGCACCTAGCCTAGACTCCCCCCATTTCTTCCAACATATATGCAAAAGAATTATGGATACATTTCAAGGTAGTTTACTGGTTGGTGGTGATTTCAATATAGCTTTAGATCCATCACTGGATTGTTCCACAGGTACATCATCAACCTCTAATAAAGTCCTGCAATTAGTTAAAACCCATCTCTCCTCACTAGCAGTTCATGATGCATGGCGCTTAGGTCACCCTAACGATAGAGATTACACCTTTTATTCCTACCCACACCAACATTATTCCAGGATAGACTATCTAATGATTGATGTTACTAGTCTGGCCCAGGTAAAACATACAGATATTCTCCCCATAACGTGGTCGGACCATTCCATGATTAGTTGTACACTAAACTTCCGGATGCAATCACCCCTGCAGTGATCCTAGAGACTAGATGAAACCCTGTTAAAAAATCCCATGATCAGAATCCAAACCGCCAACAAACTAGAAGAATATTTTAAAGGGACAGTAAACCTTAAAAATAATGTTATATAATTCTGCACATAGTGCAGAATTATATAACATTATTTAAGTGCTATAGCTATAAAATCATTTTTTACCTTTTAAAATGTAAAAATGTCAGCGCTGTTACAGACCCGCTCTCTGCTCTCTGCTGAGCGGGTCTGTAATATTCAGTCAGCGCATCGGGCCAGCTGTATAGTCACAGCCTGGCCGACCGCGCCATAGCACTAAGTGCTATATAGATATATTACACATATAAAAGATGACAAGGGCAAAGACTGCTTCACATCCTCAGACATAGCGGAAAAGTTCAGACAGTACTATGAGTCCTTATATAATTTGAATCACAGCGATATAGCCCCAACAGATAGTGCCATACAGGGTTACTTATCCCAACTAGGTCTACCCAAGATTACATTAGAACAAAAAGATGACTTGGACGCCCCATTCACATCATCAGAGATCCTGGGTGCAATCAAATCTCTAAATGGGGGGAAAGCACCGGGACCGGACGGCTTTGGTAATGAGTACTATATCACTTTTAAGGACCTCTTGACTCCCTACCTCCTACGATATTTTCATACAATTGATGAGGACTGTGAGTTTCCCCCCACAGCTTTACAAGCAAAAATAACCATGATACCAAAACCAAATAAATCTTGTTTATATATCCCAAATTACAGACCTATTTCCCTATTAAATACAGATATTAAAATATATGCTAAAATTATTGGAAACCGCCTGAATAGTATTACCCCAAATTATACATCAAGATCAAGTGGGCTTTGTCCCTTTCCATGAAGCCAAGGATAATACAGTGTGAAACCTACATCTGTTATGGTATGCTCGATCACAGAGTATTCCTTCTGTCTGGCTATCCACGGACGCGGAAAGCCTTCAACCATGTCGGATGGCCTTTTCTGAAAGCCCGTTTGGGTTAGGGGTTAAGACTATACATAAAATTTTTGCCCTATACAATAAACCAAGTGCCCAGATTACTCTTAATGGTATAATATCTGACCCTCTGCAAATAACAAATGGGACAAGACAAGGCTGCCCCTTGTTGCCATTGTTGTTCACCTGCCTTATAGAGGCTCTAGCAACTAAAATTAGATTAAATAAAAATATACAAGGATTCTGCATAGGAGGGGAGGTCTATAAGATGTCATTATTTGCAGATGACATTCTGTTCTCGTTAAGGAACCCCATTGATTCTATCCCACCATTATTGGAGGAATTGAAGTTATTCAATAGGCTAACAAACTTCAAAATAAATTAAACCAAATCAGAAATGTTAGGTGTTGCCCTGGACTCTCAGATCCAATAGATGTTCATTTAAATGGTGCAAAGGGTCCCTGACATACCAAGGAGTCCAACTCGCAGATAATATAGACACATTATTCTACTCAAATTACGCCCTGATTAAAACAGCCTTGATGAGAGATCTCTCGTCATGGACAAGGAGAAATCTCTCCTGGCTTGGAAGAATCCATACAGTTAAAATGAATGCTTTCCCCCGCTTGCTTTATATTATGCACACACTCCCCATACCTATTCCCAATAACTACACTCTTCAGATGCAGCGACTATTTGGGTCGTTCATCTGGAATAAACTCCCCCCCAGGATTAATTAACGTATTATGACTCCCTCAGTGACACAGGGAGGCCTTGGGGTCCCAGATATTGAGAGCTACCGTAGATCTATATTTTTACAGAGAATTTTAGACTGGAGAATACATAGTGCACATAAGAGGTGGATTCAGCTGGAGGAGAGACTCAGCGAGGGGGTTCACCTCCCCTCAGTTTGTTGGAAACCTAACTTTCATGCCTCTAGCTGCCAGATTACTAACCCATTCACGCAGGAAACTCTCAAGGTATGGGAACACACTACTAGAATAAACCCTTTTCTGTCTTCATGCCCTGGCCCCCTGACGTCTCTTGTTTACAATGATGAGTTCTCACTGCTATCGCTTGCTAGAGGCTGGGTAGAAGAGGACATAATAAAAGAGAGCTTAATTACCCACGTTATTTCTAATGAACAAATATGCTCCCAGGATCAGCTGTTAGAAAAGGGCCACTCATGGGCTGCTAACTGGTTCTCATATCGAAGGATACATCATTATGTGACAACACACAAACACTACCTAAATCTGACTAGACCCTTGACAGTAATTGAAAAATTATTTTCCTCATCCCCACCACTTAGACATAGTCTCTCTTACTTGTACCGCACTATCACACACCCTCCCCCGGGCGATTTAACACACTCCATAGAGACAGGGGAAATTGAACTAGGGTTACCAATAATGCCCCACATAGCCATCAATATCTTTCAAATCACAAAGGCCTGCTCCACATCGTCCCGAATAAAAGAGTTAAACCTCAAAATTCTTCATTCTTGGTATTTGACCCCTAGGAGGATTCATAAACTGTTTCCCAATACTAGTAATACCTGCTGGAGATGTGGTCATGTGGGAAGTGGTATGGGCCACATGTAGTGGTGGTGCTCTCATTTGAACTCCATGTGGAGAAACATAATAGCTGAGATACAGGGTATTTTCCAAATTATCCTCCCCCTGGACCCTCTTGTGTGGCTACTCAATAAATCAATCAAGCTCCCGCAGGCACGCTATAGACCACTCCTGAGAATTATGATTAATGGGGTTAAAGCATTGGTAGCACAGAATTGGAAATCTACAGAGGTCCCCTCAATAAAAATGTGGCAGAACAAAGTTACTGAACTAATTGAGCTTGATGAGTATGGCTCCTACGCTTTAAGTAAAAGGGATCATTTTATAGTATTACAGAATACTTGGGAACAGTATCTCAAAACCTTGTTGAACTAAACCCCTATCATGCCTAATCTTTGTACTTGTTTTTTTTATTCTAACATGACTTTCCAGCAAACGTTAACTATATTCTCATAAATATCAAGGCACACTGTCAGATGTAATGGTTAGGGACATCGACACTTTTATGTTTATGTTTTGTTAAATAGTTAAAAGAACTAGAGTAAAAAAATAAATAGAATCCACGGTACATGTCAATTTGAATTGGAAATATTTTGGAATGTCTTTTTGATTTACATGTTATTTAAAACTGCACATGAAACTGTATCTGATCTGTAAATCCTTTTCTTTTTGTGATGCTGTAAAATATTACTGACTGGATTCTTAATAAAAAGATTTTGAAAAAAAAAAAAAGATCTAAAGGATAACATCCTTTAAAAAATGAATAATAATACATATTTCTATTAAATATAAAAAAAAAAGTAAAAAAAAATGGGGGTTCTAGAATGAGTAACAGTTAGAAATTTAGCTGTTTCGTTAGTGATAAGATCTCTCTTAAGAGCTTGTGAAATGCATATATCTATCTCACATTGTATCTTGGGCAAATGATTGCTATTAATGGGTAAATATACCTCTCTATTGGCTAATTGTAGCTCAATTTCTTTTACATAGTAATCCTTGTCCAAAATAACAATGGCTCCACCCTTATCGACTTCTTTAAGAAGAATATTATTGTGGTTATGTAGTGATTTAATAGCCAATTTGTTACATGTAGTGAAATTCTTGCTAGTGACATTCTAACTATGCTTGTTTTTATTTTTATGTAAATTCTCAATATCATAACACACTAGTTTGGAAAGCACATCAATGCTAGGATCATATTGTACAGGAACAAAGTCACTTTTGTTTCTTAAGCCCACTTGTTTTATAGACAGATTGTTAGTTCTAGGAGCATCAGCACCCGCATCTCCACTCTTATATATACTGTTGGAAACCTCATGCATACTATTTGAAAAAAATTACTTGAGTTTAAGTGTTCTGAAAAATTTGTATAGTTCTTGTTGGAGGTTAAAGTAATTGCAATCTGTCTCGGGGCAAAAAGATAGTCCCTTCATTAGCATATTAGTCTCTTCATTAGAAAGGCCATGTTTGGAAATATTTACCACTAATTCTTTTTCTGGTTGCGTCTGGATCTGGTCTCCCGTTTGGCAGCCCCTGCTGTCGGTGTTTTGTTTCTTGAAGGATGGAAAGGATTACCTACTAAGGAAATATTTTTCCCAGATTTCCTTCCTGTGATGTAAAATATAGAATTATTTTCCTTGACCAATCAAAAAACCTTCAGACTTTCTTCATTGCTAAGGAACTGCAAGTTCCCCCTTTATAGTGGATATAAGTTAAAGCTGTAACATTGTCTGAATTAAAACTGGGATAAATGTCTCCTTTCAGAGGAGGACAGTTCTAAAGGGACCTAAAGATTGCACATACAAGATAATTATTGATAACCTCGCCTCCTAAGAAAGCAAACTCCTTGTTCTCTCCTGGACCCCGAGACTGAACCCCAATCCAAAAGAATGGTGTCTGCAGACATTATTTTCCAAGTTGGTGGTATAAAGGACACCCCCAGTAAAATATTTTGAAAAACTATCCAATGGGACAGAGATTGCATCACTGAAGAATCTCATAAAATTCTACGAGATAGTTGAGTGAAAATCTTTGCACTATTGACGAAGCATGCAATGTTGAAGAGGTCTCATATGAAACCATGTAAAAGGAAAAACATCTGATTCTGCAATCATCAGACCTAAAACTTCCATACATTGAGCTACAAATGGGTTGGAAATGTAGGGCTAGATTACGAGTGGAGCTCTATTAAGCTCTTTCACTAGAGCACTAATTGCGTTAGAAGTAAAAGAAAATCACGCATCAGGTTGGGCTCGTATTATGAGTTGAAAATACAAAAAGCCGAAGTTAGAATATTGCGTGTGTGGTAACCTATCCCCCCATAGAAGTAAATAGAGAAAAAAAAGTGGAAAAAAGTTAATACTTCACTCTCACACTAACCAGAACACATATTCTCAAGTGTGCTAATCCAACATGAAAATATGAATATTTCACATTCCAATGTTCTGCACATAGCAGAATATGTTCTATGAATTCATAAATACATATTTCTATATATATCTAAAGGTATTTTGGTACAATATCTATCTATACCTATATATGTATATGTATATATATATATATATATATATATATATATATATATACATGATTCTATATAGGTATAGATATATACAGATATATATAGGAATATATATTTATAAATACATATAAATGTGCAGAACATTGTAATGTGAAATAGTTACAGTAAATACACAGTTAAACACTTTATAAAATATGAATATTGCATAAATATGTTTTTACATGTTATTTACTTAACTGCAAAGGGCTCCAATGCACATTTATATGTGTGTACATATGTATTTATGTGTTTATATGTCTACATATGTCTGTAAATACATAAATACACATATAAATACATTTATAGACATATACAGTCATGGCCAAAAATATTGGCACCCCTGCATTTCTGCACCACTTCGCTCATATACTTGTTGCAATTACAAATGTTTAGGCATTCTCATGTTTATTTATTTTGTTTGTATTGTTATGATACAAAAAAGTGGGGAGAAAAAAGCCAAATCTGTCACATTCCACGCAAAACTCCAAAAATTAGCTGGACAAAATTATTGGCACCTTCTCAAAATTGTAAGAAATATTTGCATTCCAAGTTTGGGATGCTCCTGTAATTTGTAATTAAACTCACCTGTATCAATTAACATGTGCTGACAATATAGAAATCACACCAGCAACCAGTTAAAATGATGAAAAATTGGCTCAACCTCTATGTTGTGTGTCTTTGTATGCCACACTGAGCATGGAGAAGAGAAAGAGCTGCAAATAATTGTCTGAGGATTTGAGAACAAAACTTGTGTAAAAGCATGGACAATCTCAAGGTTACAAGTCCATCTACAGAGATCTTAATGTTCCTGTGTCCACTGTGCGCAACTTTATCAAGAAGTTTACAGTCCATGGGACTGTAGCTAATTTCTCTGGACGTGGACGAAATAGAAAACATTATCAAAGATTGCAAGGAAGGATTGTTCGAATGGTAGATAAAGAACCTTGATCAACTTCCAGACAAATTCAAGCTGACCTTCAGGCACAGGGTGCAAATGTGTCAGCTTGCACTGTACGTCACCATTTGAATGAAAAGGGACGCTATGGTAGGAGACCCAGGAGGACCACACTGCTGACACAGAAACATAAAAAAGCCAGATTGGTGTTTGCCAAAACTTACCTGAGTCAGCCAAAATCCTTTTGGGAGAATGTGCTGTGGACAGACGAACACAATATTACAGCTTTTTGGTAAAGCCCATCATTCTACTTGTCATGAGATGCAGGACATATGCAGGACACAGCAATGATGGTACAACTCTATTTTATTGCAGAGCATAACAATACACATCTAGTCAGGTTGATTGTACTAAACTAACTGCGACACAGACACCGGACCTAAGCCCCGCCCACATACTAGTGACATCACATCCTGCTCTCATCACATCTTCCCCTTTTTCAAAGGCAAAGCATACATTTGCATATAATAAATAACAAGGTACACCAACAGGGTATACAACAACATTTTTGTTTTTGAACATTATAAAAACAGATAGATTAGAAAACATGAACAAATAAATTACATCCTGACTTGGACATCAGGGTAGACTACCCTAGTCCACAATGACCATGGGATTATTCTGCCCATACTTCCGGTCACTGTTCTAGCTAAAGTCAGTCCCTGTATCGGGCCGGAAGTTTCACCACTCTTCCGCTTGATGTAACTTTGCATGAACTGTCCTCTGATACAGAAGATGGTGAACAAGAGTCTGCTGGAGGCAAAGATATATCCCCGCTGTGATCTTGCTGAGGGGAAGGCACCTCTCTTAGAACAGGGGATCCCACCGGCGGTGGTACTGAGGTATCCGGTTCCAGACTCTCAGGTACAGGCTGAAGATGTCTTCGGTTACGGCGTGTAACCGTCCCTCCCTCTGTAAGGACTGTGTAAGACCTTGGTTCTGGAGAGCGGCCCACTACCGTAGCAGGCGTCTTCCATTTCTTCTCATCATCCAGTTTAATTCTGACACTTTGGCCCGCTTTCAGTTCCTGTAAAGGCCTGACAGAATGTCTCCTGTCGTAGAAGAAACGATAACCCTTTTTGGCCTCTTCATCCCTCCTAAGGACTTCGTCCCGAGGAACAGGGCCAGGCGGCTTGAAGACACCCACTGAGGGTAAAGTGGTGCGAATCTGGCGTCCCAGCATCAGCTGTGTCGGGCTAAACCCGATGGCTTGAATGGGCGTCGCCCTGTATGACAAGAGGGCTAGGTACGGCTCAGATTGCTTTAGAATGAATTTTGTTGTTTGAACTGCCCTTTCAGCCATTCCGTTGGCCTGCGGATAATGTGGACTTGACGTGGAATGTACAAAATCATATTCCCTGCTGAAAGCACTGAACTCTGTAGAAGCGAACTGCATACCATTATCACTCACCAGCTCCATTGGAATGCCCCAGCAGGCGAACAAGCTCTTCAGGCGAATGATAACGGCCTGACTTGTGATATCATTCAGGGGTGCAATTTCCAAATACCTGGAATAGTAGTCGATCACAACAAGAAACTTTTTCCCGTGCAGTTCACACAAATCAGCAGCTATTTTCTGCCACGGCCCCGCAGGCAGCGGAGTAGACATTAAGGGCTCCCTTCTCTGAGTAGGCCGGCGTTCCCGGCAAAAGGCACATTTAGATACGTGATTTGCAATGTCAGAGCTGATCCCAGGCCACCACACAGCTGTAGCTGCCCTTTCTCTGCACTTTGTAATGCCTAAGTGGCCATCGTGAATCCTGTTTAACATCTCCTTCCTCATGCTGATAGGAATTACAATGCGGTCTTGGAACAGCACCAACCCCTCCAGCTCCATGAGCTGCGACCTCTCTGGCTGGTAAGCATTTAAAGACATCCAGGCTGCCCGGCTCTCGGGCCAGCCATCTTTTATGTACCTTATAACTTCTTGCAGATCTGTGTCAAAATATGTCTCTTTCTTTATCTCTTCCAGTTTCCTTGAAGAAATGGACTTAGAGGACAGAACTGAATCAACATACACTTTCACATCCGATTCCGTGGAGGATTCTTCAGCAGCAGCCAGCGGGAGCCTGGATAGTGTATCTGCCACAACCAGTTGTTTCCCCGGCACATGCACTGCCTGAACATTGAACCTGAGCAGTCTCATTAAAAGTCTCTGGCATCTCAAGGGTGTTTTGTCAATGTCATAAGAATTGATTAGAGGGACTAGCGGTTTGTGGTCAGTTTCCAGACTAAATTTCTCCAAACCCACTAGATAACGCTGAAAGCGCTCACAGGCCCAAACTGCAGCCAGGCACTCTTTCTCAATTTGAGCGTATTTTGACTCCGCAGCCGTCAGTGTGCGGGAACAGTAGGCGATGGGCTGTAGTTTGTTGTCATTCAGCTGCAGGAGTGCAGCCCCCAACCCATAACTGCTTGCATCAGCACTAACCACAGTCATTTTTGAAGGGTTGTAGAACCCCAGCACTGGGGCAGACCCCAGCAGTGACTTGGCATGCAGGAACGCTTTTTCCTGTGAGGGTCCCCAGACCCAGGCAACATCTTTCTTAAGCAACTCTGTGATAGGGTGTAAAACTGTAGATAAATCTGGAAGAAACTTGCCCACGTAATTTACAAGGCCCAATATCTGTCTCAGCTCATGTACATCAGAAGGGCTTTTCATCTGTTCAATAGCCCGAATTTTCTCGGGGTCCGGCTTGATGCCATCCCCGTTGATGATATGCCCAAAGTAGCATAATTCAGTTTTCCTAAAATGACATTTTTCTTTATTCAGCTTCAGCCCAGACTCTTTGATAGCCTGCAGCACACAACTCAAACGCTGATCATGCTCCTCCACTGTAGACCCATACACTAGAATGTCGTCCATGACGACCGCTGTGCCCACGTGGCCACTCAGGAGAGAACTCATTTCCCTTTGAAAGATTTCAGGAGCGGAGGATATCCCAAAGGGGAGTCTGCAGAAGCAGAATCGACCTACTGGTGTGATAAAGGTAGTCAGTTTGCGGCACTTTGGATCCAGGGGGATCTGCCAAAAGCCGCTAGAAGCGTCTAATGTGGAAAAGAACTTCGCCCCAGCCAACTTCGGGGCTATATCTTCCAATGTCGGCAGCACAAATCTCTCCCTCTTCACTGCCTCATTCAACCTTTTCAGGTCCACACAGATGCGCACCTTTCCGTTTTTCTTTGCAACTGGAACAATGGGGGCACACCAATCAGTTGCTTCAACAACCTCTTCAATAACCCCCATAGACTTCATGCGCATGAGCTCTTTCTCCACTTGAGGCATGAGCGGGAACGGAATTCTACGAGGAGTAGAAATACTGTATGGGACTGCGTCACTTTTAAGTGCTATACGGACAGGTCTGCAGTTCAGTAGGCCCAATTCGCCAAACATATCTTCAGAGATCTCATTCACTCTGGCCACGAGGCCCAAGTCACAGGCTGCTTTTCTGCTCAATAAACTGTTAACACACTGACCTCGGATCACATGCACCCACATGGTGAACTTCCTCTGTTTGTACTCACAGCTGGCAAGAAATTTCCCCACACAATCAATGCGGCCACCAGGACTATGGACATTTGTAGTAACCTTCGCCAGCTGGGGCTGTCGAGGCAGTTTCATAAATTCAGCAAAAGACATTACAGTGATATCTGCTCCTGTGTCAATCTTAAAATCAACTTTGGCTCCCATTACAGTAAAAGTAACTTTCCAATCTTCCTCTGAGCTTGTCCGTTCCACAACAGACCCCACAAAAGACACTTCCTGACCCTCCTGGTCACTGTCCATCTGCATCTCCTTAATGTATTCAGTTTTACACACCACTTCAAAATGGCCTATTCTGTTACATTTTCTGCATCTTTTATCTCTGGCCGGGCATATAGCACTCTGATCATGAGCCCGGTAGCACCGTGTGCATCGGCCATGTTGCGCCCATCCACTTCTAGGCCTTTCCAGTGCTTTAGATCTACCGCTCACACTGTGCCTTTCACTAGTAATTTTCCTAGACTGTTGCACTTCATCCACAATACTCTCAGACCTCAGATCAGCACTTTGCTTTTTCACCAGTTCACTCTGGCGGGCCATCCTAATAGCCCCGTCTAACGTTAAATCAGGCTCTAACTTCAGCTTCAGGGAGACTTCAGCATCTGCAATTCCAATAACTATTCTGTCTCTGATTTGCTCTTCTTTAGCAACACCAAACTCACAGAATTCAGCTAATTCATACAGGCTGCACACAAATGACTCCACAGATTCTCCCACACGCTGATTACGTTTGTGAAAACAAGCTCTCTCATGAATCACATTTTTTTTGGGCACAAAGTGGGCACTGAGTTTATCCATAACTATATCAAAGTTAACTTCTTCCCCTTCTTGGAAAGTAAAAGCATTGAACATTGAACATCTTTCCCCATGGAGTATAAAAGAGAATTAACTTGTACTTCACCACTCTCCTTGTTCAGTTTGGATGCAATCCTGAAGCGCTGAAACCGCTGACGCCATGTGGGCCAAGCTGCAGGCTGAGAAAAGTCAAAAGGCTCAGGTGGGGTAAACTTTGACATTGCAATCGATCAGGAACAGAAGCGCAGTCCAGAACTTCTGACACCATGTCATGAGATGCAGGACATATGCAGGACACAGCAATGATGGTACAATTCTATTTTATTGCAGAGCATAACAATACACATCTAGTCAGGTTGATTGTACTAAACTAACTGCGACACAGACACCGGACCTAAGCCCCGCCCACATACTAGTGACATCACATCCTGCTCTCATCACACTACTGTTTTCAGAAAAAGAAATGAGGCTTTTAAAGAAAAGAATACAGTCCCTACAGTCAAACATGGTGGAGGTTCACTGATGTTTTGGAGTTGCTTTGCTGCTTCAGGCACTGGATGTCTTCACTGTGTGCATGGCATTATGAAATCTGAAGACTACTAAAGAATTCTGTAGTTCAATGTAGGGTCCGTTGTCAGAAAGTTGGGTCTCCGTCAGAGGTCATGGGTCTTACAACAGGACAATGACCCAAACGTCAAAAAGCACCCAGAAATGGTTTAAGACAAAGCTCTGGAGAGTAGTGAACTTGCCAGCAATGAGTCCAAATCTCAATCCCATAGAGCACCTGTAGAGAGATCTCAAAACAGCAGTTGGGAATAGGAACCCTTCCAATCTGAGAGACCTCGAGTAGTTGGCGAAAGAAGAGTGGTCCAAAATTCCAGTAGAGAGGTGTAAGAAACTCATTGATGGTTACAGGAAGCAATTTATTTCAGTTATTTTTTTCCAAAGGGTGTGCTACCAAATATTAAATTGAGGGTGCCAATAATTTTGTCCAGTCCATTTTTTAAATGTTGCGTTGAATGTGTCAGATTTGGCTTTTTTTTAAACAAATAAAATAAAATAAACATGAGAATGCCTAAACATTTGTAATTGCAACAATTTTCTGGGTGAAGTGGTGCATTATCTAACAGAAATGCAGGGGTTTCGTGAAACAGTTAACCAGAGCTCTGAGGTCATGGTAATCATTCTAGTGTAAATCCTGATAGTGCTCATGCGTTTGCATTTACTTTCAACTTGTAATATGAGCGCAATTTAACTTGTGCGCAAACTAGCGTGAAAACTCAATATTGCTCGTGCACAAACTTTAGCGATCCACTTGTAATCTGGCTCTTAGTGTAGTTCTGAGCAAACTGACTTTGATCCCTGATTCGTTAGAGAAAGCTCTAGAAAAGAGACTCTTGATTAATGAGAAAAAGAACTCTTTTAAATTAATTCTCAAATCATGTCTGCAATGAAAACAACAGTAGAATGTTGGTATAAAATACAGCTGAAGGAAAAAAATGGAGCTTGAACCAATATGTTTTCCAGGTATAGAGCCTCTGAACTACATGAGTATTTGTTACAGACAAGAAAATTCCTAGAACCTTCTTAAAATTCTGGGAGCTGTAGATAAACCAAATGAAAGAGCCACAAACTGAAAAAGTATGTTCTGAAAGGCAAATCTTATAAGCTGGAAATGGTCTAGAAACAGGAAGGAAGGCATCCTTCAAATTAAATGTTAATATAAATTGACCCTGTGGAGTAAGAGGTAGAATTGCCCAGCTTGTTACTATTTTGAAATTAATTAATTGAAGTCATTAAGTAAAAAATAGTCTGAAAATTCTTACGAATAATGGAAAAGGATGGAATAAAATTCTTAGATTTGTTCCAAAACTTAAACTACAGCTAATAAAATTCAGAAAGCCTTTTGGAACGTGAGACAGAATATACCTTCCTCAAAAATGCTTTGAATTAAAACCTATTCAGAGATCCTGGGAAACTATGTTTAGAACCCAGAACCTTCTAAAAAGGACATAGACTGACCCTTACCAGAAAATAATCTGGATTGGGGCCAAACCTTCATGCTGATTAGGAAGAGGAGGAAGGCTCTTAGAATGCTTTGCCTTCTTCCAACTGGAAGAAAGACCTGGTAGATTCAGGTCATTGTAAGGAGCAGGAAGATTTGGGTTTGTAAATTGACAAAAGGAATAAAAAAGGACCATTTGTTTTATTTTTCCCTTAGACTTCTTGTCCTGAGGGAGAGAAGTTCCTTTTCCTCCAGACACAGTGGAAATGATAATGCCAAGACCAGTTCCAAATAAATTCTTCCTTTAAATGGAGAGATAAAAGTATATTATTGGTCACTCTGTTTGCTGACAATGACTTAAATCATAAAGCCCTTCTAGTCATCACTGCTAAAGTCATATACTTAGAATAAAATTGAGGTAGTAAAAGGTAATTGAGGAAAGGTTATCAATTTCATGTTCCTGAAAAATATACTGTCCTCTAAAGGAATAGTAGCACGTTTGGTTAAATCGAATAGTACCATATACATCTGGAAACATTTCCCAAAGATCGAAATTAGAAGCCATAAAAGGAAACATCTTATTACATTTAGAGTATGGATTAAAAGAAAAGACCAGGCTTTATTTTAATAAGAGCCTCAGGAACAGGAAAACCCTATTGTGGCAGAAGGTTTAAAAATAAAATCCAGTAGTTTGGAAGGTTTTCCCGCAGCTAATTTAGGGTCTTGGACGACCTAAAGTACATAAAACCTCTTTAACCAAAAAACTAAGATGATAAAGCTCAAACATGAAAGAGGTAGACTATAGGCAAGATTTAACAAAGTAAGGCAGACGGGGGCGTATATCTTTGCATTTGGCTGCCCAGCTTCACGTCTAGTGGCCAGCAATACACTGCCCGCATTTATCATTGCACACTACGGCCCCTGCTCGTGTGCAGCCAATATGGGGGGATTGACATACACCATCATAACAGTATGATGACCGCTGCTTCTTAAATCTCAGCTACAAATTTGATTATGCAAACCTGCATCCGACAGCGCTGCCACCCCAATCCAACCATTTGATCAATCTGGCCCTATGTGTCCTGATCAATAAAAAGAAAAACAACCTGAGGTGTCTGAGTCTGAAAACTATAAAGGGCATCCTAAGATAATCTGATGTCTGATTGTGCAGAAGAACCTGATCATGTAACTTTAGGATGACTTTCACACATAGAACTTTTGCGTATACTTGGTTGAGGAATAGCCACTGCTATAGAGCGCACAAACCTTTAAATCCTTCAAAATAAAAATAAAACTGTACATACTTGGAGGAGGCATAGCCGTTACAACTACAGAGCGCACAAACCTTAAAATCCTGGAGGAAAATCTTAGGCACCCCATTGAATTGAGGAAACAGAGGGAGGACAAATGTTTTTAGAGGCACAAGCAGCATTAGACTCAGAGGCATAACTAGAAACCACAGGGCCCAGGTGCAAGAATCTAATAAGGGCCCCCCTACCCCCCACCCCTAAAAAAGGTGATACATCTTTTTTTTTTTACACTTAACACAGAAAAAATGTGCTTTAGATTACATGTCTGCAAAAGGAGGTACCCTGTACCCACAGTCTGTGAGATGGTCTGACCCCCTATTACTGTATATAGTGACACTGTTTAACCCACCAGTACTGTATATAGTGAGTTAGTGACACAGTCTGTAATCTGCCGGTAAGATGGCTGGCCTGACACTACCTGCCCCAGTACTTTATAGAGTGACTACAGTAGTCTGTGACATGGTCCAACCCCCCCATACTGTATATAGTGGTACTGTATAGTGACACTGTTTAGCCCCTGTCCCCCCATGCTGTAGTAACAAGGTCTGTAATTTGCTGGTTCCACAAACATACACACATACATGCATAAATACACACACAGTCACATACATACACACACACACAAAAACACCAATGGGTAAAACAGAAACACTAACCCCTGTAGTCAGAAACACTAGTGAGGCATCATGTCACACTCACATGATATCAGTGCAGGCAGTGGCAGGTCAACGTTTTTTTTTTAAGCTGGGCCCCAACCCTCAGGGGCCCAGTTGCATTTGCGACCTCTGCACCCCCTGTAGTTTTGCTCCTGATTAGACTGTTAGAATGCCTAATGATATCCATAATGTAAAGATGAACTGGTAACAATCCTGCAAAATAGAAAATAATGTTTTTATCAGTGGATCTACTCTCTAAATCATTGTTTCTCAACCGCGGTCCTCAAGTACCCCTAACAGGCCAAGTTTTCATTATGTATTCGCAGAAGGAGGCGCTGGTTCACAGGGGGTTTCAGTGGATTTAATACTATATCCCTCGATCTCTCCAAAACGTTTCCATGATCTTAATGGGGTATAGTAGTTCCTATTGTTAATAAAAATAACATTGGCATAGTGCATCCAAGCACAACTCACAGAGTAGAACAGGAATAAACGGCTCCAGGTGAATAAGAAATATATTCTCCAGCTTTTTATGTTTAAAAAGCAAAAAAGTTTATTTTGCTCAACGCGTTTCAACAGGCTTGCCTTCTTTCTCAAGAGCATTTTAAACATTATGTTTGCATATAAAACGTATGTTGTACCGCAACACAGGCGGCCTTTAAATTTACAATGTTTGACCCTATTTGGCCGCTCATTGGTTGAGATCAGAATTCTTTAAGCCACTGGAAGCCACACCCAACCTCATGGCTGAAACACAAGATAATGTTAGTGAATCAGAAGACTCAGACTCCTCATCTATCCCTACTAATCCTCCTAGCCCACTAACCAAGGAAGATTTTAATTCTCTACCCACAAAAGAGCCAGTTAATTAAAGATGGGCTTAAGGAAGTAAGAAAAGAGCTGAATGAGCTGAGGATAGAGTAGAATACCTGGAGGAAGGTACAGAACATTTAAATAAGGAATATGAGGGGGCCCTGAAAGTCTAGGAGGTGCCTGAGTACTAAAAAGACTTTTCTCAACTGACTCAGAGAAAGCTTTCGACAGACTTAATTGGCGTTACCTTAAAATTGCACTAAAAGGCTTTGGGTTCGGTACACACATGATCAACAGAATATTTAGCTTATACTGTAACCCTTCTGCAAGAATTAAGGTTAACAGTACCTTCTCTGACTCTTTCTCAATCAATAATGGAACACGTCAAGGGTGCCCGCTTTCCCCACTTTTATTTGCCCTTGCAATGGAACCGCTAGCTGCCCATGTTAGATCAAATCCCAAAATTGTAGGTATCCCAGTGGGTCCAAATAATTACAAGATTAGTCTGTATGCCGATGACATCATGCTTACCCATAATTATCCATTACAATCAATTCCCTCACTTCTTGACGAATTCCAGAGATTCAGAGAAATCTCACATTTTCATGTTAATAGCCAAAAATCGAATATATTTAAACATTAATATGACTCCACTAAGACTCCACAAAATATCTAAAATATGCCCTTATCAGTTGAAAAAAGATACCATAAAATACCTTGGAATAAAGCTTACACACAAATTATCCTCTCTATACTCAATTTCATCCACTCTTACAGAACATCCAAAAATATGTTTTATACATACCCCAAACAGTCCCGATTGATCTTTCCCATCCATACCTCGCCCAATTGCAAAATATCCTTAGCAAATACATTTGGGGGATAACAAACCCAGGGTGGCTAGAAATACACTATACAGATCCAAAAGAGCTGGAGGTATAGGACTCCCCCATATACACAGATACTATCAAGCAATTACAATGAATACTAGAATGGCACACAAAACACCAAGATAAAGCCTGGATCGTTAGATTCCCAAATTATCAAAACCCCTTCCATGGGCCCTTTATGCTGCCTACCCCCTAGTTGCTGTCCATCAACAATCAAATAGCAGAGTGGGAAGCAGTTGCTAGCTTGATGAGCTGTAAAAGTACAATGCAACAATTGCTAATGACTTTAAAGGTTGGATACAACCAATGGTGCAGACCCTTTTAAAAATATATCTAGAAAAATTATATTTTTATATATATATTTATATATGTGTGTGTGCGTGTGTGTGTGCGTGTGTGTGTGTGTATAGTATTTCTGCACTTTTTGTTTGCTTTTGCTAAAAAAGATATACAGTAGCACACAGGAACGGCTACATATGTCCTTAATAAGCTCAGAAATACTATCTGACACCATACGTAAGTGTAAGTGATGGTAACAGTCTTCATGGAGCAACAGAGATCCATAAAGATATAGGACATCTGCAAATGTAGAGGCTGAACTAATGGAGCTAAATTTATCCTTTACCTAAGGATCTAAGATCACATGTACATCCTCAAACATTGAACTACCTTTCTTTTTTAAGTTTTCTTTTAGTGCACTGGTCTGTATCGTGATGTATGATAGAAGAGGGAGAAAAACCACAAAAAAGATCAAAATAACTAAAGTAGATCCAACTAAGGACAATACAAATGATGGGAACAAAAACGATTTACACATAGGAATATTCAACATCAGCAAGTATAAATTAAACAATGAGGAAAATAACGTTTTGAAAAAAGGCCTTACTTTTTAAGACAAAATCTACATTTTATCCCACTCATGAAAAAGGAGAATTTGTTAAGACCTTTGAGTTGAAAGTTAAGGAAGATTTAGAAAAATTGGACACTTCACAAAAAATAAATGATAATCTTAAACCCAAAGAGCGTAAGGTACTTAAATCCCTACAGGAGAATAAAGAAATTTCTATCAAGCCTGCCGATAAAGGCGGCGGGATCGTGATCATGGATACCCAATATTATTTAGAGGAGTCATATAGATTACTAAATGACAAAACAACATACACTAAACTTAAAAATAATCCCTTAATGGACCAAATGAAAAAATTCAATGAAATGCTAGATAATGCAAAAACAACAGGCATACTTACAGATTCTGAGTTTAATTACCTTCAAATAAATCATCTACGAATCCCAACTTTTTACCAAAAATCCATAAACAACTTACTTCTCCCCCAGGTCGCCCCATTTTATCAGGGATCGAATCAATAACACCACATTTATCCCAGTATGTTGACCATTATCTTCCAAACTATGTGAATCAGTTACCAGCATACCTAAAAAATTCAACACATTTTCTTAATTTCATAAATCAAATTGAATGAAAGGATAATTACATCATGGTCACATGCAATGTAAATTTTCTATACACTAACATAGACCATACATTTGGTCTAAAAGCCATTTCACATTTTCTAGATAAGGACATATTATTAATGGATGAACAAAACAAATTTTTATTAGATAGTATCGAATTCATTCTAAAAAAAATAGTTTCTTATTCAATAATTATTTTTTTCTCCAGATCAGGGGAACAGCAATGGGCACAAGGTTCGCTCCCAGTTATGCTAATCTCTTTATATGATATTTTGAAGAGCTTTTCTTCAGGGGAGATCAATGGGGAGCGAACCTTGTGCTCTATAAACGCTGTATAGATGACGTCTTTCTGATCTGGAAGGAAGATCTACATTTGAATAATTTAGAATTAACCTTTACACACAAAATCAGTACTAGAAAAATACATTTCCTAGACATAAAAATAGAAGTCCATAATAACCAATTAAAAAACAGAACTTTCTTTAAACCAATCGACTCAAATAATTTCATCCATTATGAAAGTTGCCATCTAAATAGATGGAAATCCAATATTCCCCAAAGTCAATTTCTAAGGGTGAGGAAAAATTTTACAGACATAGAATCTTATGACATACAGTCTGAAATATTGGTCAATCGTTTTAAAGAGAAAGGATACAACTTGAGAAAATTTCTTGAAACTAAAAATGCAGTATGAACTATTGATAGAAATAACCTTCTTAATAAGGATGAATCTAACAAAAAGAGATTTTTAAAAAAATCCTTTAAAGGGACAGTCTACACCAGAATTTTTATTGTTTTAAAAGATAGATAATCCCTTTATTACCCATTCCCCAGTTTTGCATAACCAACACAGTTATAATAATATACTTTTAACCTCTGTGTTTATCTTGTATCTAAGCCTCTGCAAACTGCCCCTTTTTTCAGTTCTTTTGACAGACTTGCAGTCTTGCCAATCAGTGCCTGCTCCCAGATAACTTCACGTGCACGAGCACAGTGTTATCTATATGAAATACGTGAACTAACACCCTCTAGTGGTGAATAACTTTTCAAAGGTCTAAGAAATTAGCATATGAACCTCCTAGGTTAAGCTTTCGACTAAGAATACCAGGAGAACAAAGCAAAATTGGTGATAAAAGTAAATTGGAAAATTGTTTAAAATTACTTCCTCTATCTGAATCATGAAAGTTTATTTTGGCCTAGACTGTCCCTTTAACATCAATTCTACATCTAACGATGACACCATCAATGTTCCATTCATCACAGAATACATATCCCAACATACAGAAATAAAAAAACATTTTTTAATAACATTAGCACTATATACAACAAGATCCCATTCTGGGAAAAAAAGTAAAAATACATCCAGACCTTATCTTCAGAAGGGAAAAAAAATTAGAAAGTTATTTGTCCCTTAGTGAATTTAGAAATCCAAAAATTAATCTAACAGATGTAGACTTGGAGAGTAATAAGCTATCAGGTTTCTTCCCATGCCATACCTGCAAGTCCTGTAAATCAAGTAGTAGTAAGATGAAGAAAATAGTTTCTACTGATGAACAAAATACCTTTGTAATTAAAGATATTATTAAATGTAGTGACTCTAATGTTGCGTACTGTATAAAATGCTCTTGTAATTTGTTATATATAGGTCAAACGAGCCATCTTCTGAGAGACAGGATTAGAGAAAATATTTGGAACATAGAACATAAAACCGATAAAAATGCACTATACCAACACTTTACAGATGTACACCAAGGCGATCTAAGATGTTTTAATTTTTGGGGCATTCTCAAAATTCACCCCAGTACAAGGGGAGGGAATATGGAAAAAATATTACTTAAAAAAGAAGCTGAACCTATTTTCCGTTTCAAAACACTATATCCAAAAGGGCTCAATAGCTCTTTTGATCTAAATACCTTAATTTAATTCTATCACATTATTATTATTAACTACTAGATTAGCACTTTTTTAATTTCATTTTTTCTCATTTTCCCCCCCTTTTTTCCTCTATCTATCGGATTCTTGTAAAGCGCAGCTATTCACCCGTAAGGGTCTCAAGGCGCTGAGGGTTGCAGTTCAGTCGAAGAGCCAGGTCTTGAGGTCCTTTCTGAACTTAGTTAGGGTGGTAGCTTGTCTAAGGTGCAGCGGGAGGGTGTTCCAAGTCTTGGCAGCCAGGTGAGAGAAGGATCTGCCTCCCGCTGTGGTTTTCCTGATGCGGGGGATGACAGCGAGGGCTTGGTCGACCGATCGAAGTTGCTGGCAGGGGTGTAGAAGGTAACGCGGTGGTTCAAGTATTCGGGACCAATGTTGTGGAGGGCCTTGAATGAGTGGGTGAGAAGGTTGAAGGTTATTCTTTTGTTGATGGGGAGCCAGTGCAGGTCCCGCAGGTATTTGGTGATGTGGCATTGACGAGGGATGTCAAGGATTAGTCTGGCCAAGGAGTTCTGGATGTGCTCTAGTCTCTTTTGGAGCTTGATGGTGGTGCCGGCGTAGAGTGCGTTACCATAGTCCAGTCGACTGCTGACGAGGGCGTGAGTGACAGTCTTCCTGGTCTCAGTTGGGATCCATTTGAAGATCTTTCGCAGCAGGTGAAGTGTGTGGAAGCATGCAGAAGAGACGGTGTTGATTTGCCGGTCCATGGAGAGTGATGAGTCCAGGATGATGCCTAGATTTTGTGCATGGTCAGTGGGGGTTGGAGGGTGTCTGAGGGCAGTGGGCCACCAGGAGTTATTCCAAGCGGATGTGGTGGGACCGAGGAGGAAGATTTCGGTCTTGTCTGCATTCAGCTTTAGGCAGTTGTAGTTCATCCAGGTGGCGACTGCTGTCAGCCCTTCGTGGACGTTTCTCTTGGCGGTGGTGGGGTCACTGGTGAGTGAGATGATTAGCTGGGTGTCGTCGGCGTAGGAGACGATGTTGAGGTCGTGTTGTCGGGCGATGGCGGAGAGAGGGGCCATGTAGATGTTGAATAGGGTGGGGCTCAGAGAAGAGCCTTGGGGTACACCGCAGCTGATTTCTGTGGGCTTGGAGGTGAAGGGTGGGAGTCTAACTTTCTGGGTTCTGCCGGTGAGGAAGGAGGTGATCCATTCCAGGGCTTTGTCGCATATGCCGGCATTGTGTAGTCGGTTGCGGAGGGTGGTGTATTTGGGTGAGGTATCGATGGGAGTTGGTGGGTAGGCGGTGGGGGGTGAGTTCTGGGGTGCGAAGCTGTCATAGATGTCGACGATCTTGCGGTGGAAGTACATTGCGAGGTTATCGCAGAGGTCCTGGGAGGGCGGGATGTCGTTGGTGTTGCTGTTGGGATTGGAGAATTCCTTGATGACTGTGAACAGCTCCTTGCTGTTGTGGACGTTGGCATTGATTCTATCTTGGATGGCTGTCTTATTGGTGGTTTTGATGAGGTGGTGGTGGGTAGTGATGGCTTCTTTGTAGGCTGTTTTATTTGAGGGGGTCTTGCTGGATCTCCAGGTCCTTTCCAATCGCCTGCAGTGGCGTTTGGAGTCCTGGAGGGCAGGGGTGAACCAACTAGCCTTGTTGGTGGGTTGGCGGTTGGATGGATTCTTGAGAGGGGCGAGGGTGTTGGTGCAGTCTGTGAGCCAGGGGGGAGGTTGCGGGTGGAGGAGTTGGCATCTGTGGAGGTAGCTGTGGGGCACTTGTTCAGGGTGGAGTTCAGTTGGTCTTCGGTGATGTTGTTCCAGTTTCTGCAGGGTGGGTGGTGCTGCCGGAGGTGTGCGGTGGGTTTGTTGAAGGAAAAATGTATGCAATGGTGGTCGGTCCAATGGAGTTCGGTGATGTGGTTAGAAACATAGAAACATAGATATTGACGGCAGATAAGAGCCATAGGCCCAGCAAGTCTGCCCGACCTTACCTAACAGTATAAACTTATCTAGTTCGTAGGATAGCCCTATGCTTGTCCCATGCATTTTTAAAGTACCCCACAGTGTTTGTTGCTACTACCTCTTGAGGAAGTTTATTCCATAAATCAATCACTCTTTCTGTAAAGAAGTGCTTCCTCAAATTACTCCTGAATCTACTACCCTTTAGCTTGAGCTCATGACCCCTTGTTCTTGAATTTTCCATTTTATGTAAAATACCCACAGCCTCAGTTTTACTAAACCCTTTAATGTACTTGAAAGTTGCTATCATATCACCTCTTTCCCTTCTCTCCTCTAAGCTATACATATTTAGGTCATTGAGCCTATCCTGGTAAGTTTTATTTTTTAGACCATGTACCATTTTGGTAGCCCTCCTTTGCACAGATTCAAGTTTGTTAATATCCTTCTGAAGATATGGTCTCCAGAACTGCACACAATACTCAAGATGAGGCCTAACTAATGATCTATAAAGTGGCATAAGAACCTTACTATTTCTGCTGCAAATACCTCTACCAATACATCCAAGCATTCTGCTAGCCTTACTCGCTGCATTACTACATTGTTTACTAAGTTTTAAATCATCTGAAATAATAATTCCCAAGTCCTGTTCCTCGTCTGTAATAGTCAGTAAAGTGTCATTGAGTCTGTAATTAACATTTGGATTTTTCTTCCCTAAATGCATTATTTTACACTTTGCTGTGTTAAACTTTAGATCCCAGTCATTTGTCCAATCCTCCAATTGTTGTATATCACTTCTCATTTTGTCTACCCCCCCTGGAACATCCACTCTGTTGCAAATTTTTGTATCATCTGCAAAGAGACATACTTTCCCCTGTAGCCCTTTGCTGATATCGCAGATAAATATGTTAAACAAAACAGGCCCCAGAACTGACCCCTGAGGAACACCACTAGTAACAGCCCCCTCTGCTGAATGAACTCCATTTACTAAGACACTTTGTTTTCTGTCCTTAAGCCAGCATTCCACCCAGTTCACAATTTTTGAATCTAGACCAAGGAGATATAGTTTGTGAATAAGTTTATTGTGTGGGACGGTGTCAAATGCTTTGCTGAAATCTAGATATGCTACATCAACTGCTCCTCCCTTGTCTAATACTTTTGTTACATAATCAAAGAAGTCAATTAGATTAGTCTGACATGATCTCCCTGAAGTAAAACCATGCTGATTTTGGTCCTCTAAATTGTTTGTCTTTATGTAAGTCATAATTCTTTCTTTTAAGAGGCTTTCCATTAATTTCCCTACTACTGAAGTTAAACTAACTGGCCTGTAGTTGCCAGATTCTTCTCTACTGCCCTTTTTATGAAGGGGTATTACATTTGCTATTCTCCAATCATCTGGGACAGCTCCTGTTAATAGTGACTGATTAAACAGATCAGTTAATGGGACAGTTAGCACTGATCGAAGTTCTTTTAAAACCCTTGGATGAATATTATCAGGACCCACTGCCTTTGTAACATTTATTTATTTATTTATTTTTTTATTGTAAAACGCTTTATTGAATGAACATATAAAACATTACATCCAAGATAATATACACATACAGAGTCATTTTCAATGATGTAATTACAAACCAGAACTGCTTCTATGTAAGCCAAACTAATTGGGTATTAATCTGTACAATTTGTTTGTTCATTGCTGCTACATATTCCACTTGTCTTGTATTTCTTCTGTTCACATTTTGTTATAACTGCAAATTTTACAAGAAGAATCATTGAATTAAGCTTAAACCAACATTAAAGCGAATGTGTGGGTTCCTGTTCAAACAGACCCACGCCAATCAGACAGTGTACTCTTGCCACTTGCTTGTCTTCGGGAAAAAGAGAAGGAAAAAGAGGAGGAGGGTTGAGAGAGAGAGAGAAGGAAAGAAAGAGAAAAACAAAAAAACAAAAAAAAACCACAGTCCCTTTACACCTCTTAGCCTTCCCAAATTAATATGCTGTATTCATGCATCCCTAACTTCCCAGACCCCCTATACCTCTTTGCCTTCCCATATTAGTGTCATGTATTCATGCGTCTCTATCTTCCCAGTCCTCAGATAATGATACCTCTCAAGACCCAGCAGATCCCAGACCCTGGCCCTCCACTCGCCCAAATCCGGCACTGTTAACAGCTTCCAATATTTTGGGATGAGGCTTTTAGCGCCGTTCAGCATCAGAAGGAATAGTTGGCGCCTCTCCTCCGTAGCAAGTTTAGGCATTTTGTGGTAAATCAGGTAGTTAGGATTTGGGGGTAGGATGACATTCAAAAGTCTGCTACTCTCACGGAGCACAGCCTCCCAGAAGGGTTTTATTAGGGGGCAATGCCACCAAATATGTAATAGTGAGCCTTCCATACTGCAGCCCCTCCAGCACTCCCCGTTCAGCTGTGGGTATATTTTTTTCAGTCTCTGTGGGGTGAGATACCACCTGCTCAAAAATTTATAGTGCATTTCCTGCAGTTTTGCTGAGACTGAGGCTTTTTTTGCTTTGCCAAAAGTCGTCAACCAAGACTTCACGTCAATATCAGAACCCAACTCTCTCCGCCAAGCGACCACATAGGAAGGCACCACTGTCTCGTTCTCCACCAGCAGCATTCTATATAGGAGCGAGATTAGGTGTTGGGGAGCATTTGTGGTGGTACAGAGCGCCTCAAAGGGTGTTTTTTGCCTGATCAGAGAGTCCCTATCTTTCAGGCTGTTAAAATAATGGTTTAACTGTGCCACTCGGAACCAGGAAGAGAACATATCCTGATTCCATTCCACGAGGCCTTCCTGCGTTTTAAGCTTACTATGACTGATGGCATTTGATATGGCTGCCTCAGCCAGTGAATAAGATGAACCCGTATCGTGTGCCCTGTTCCCCAGACCGTTTTCTGGGTTTTCTCGCACTGGGGTGACCGGCGAGATAATGGTAGATAGGTGGTTTTCTACCTTGAGTATCTTATCCCAGCACCGAAGGACATCCTCTATCAGAGGATATGATAAGATACATCTGGGGCGGAGCTCCGGTTTTATCCATGCAAGAGAGCCAACATTACCCCTATGAAGTATCTCACGGTCTATTCCTATCCAAGCTTTGTTAGTTGCTCCCCGACTCCACTCCACTATACGTTGAAGGTTTATTGCCCTGCTGTATTCCCTAAGGAGGGGAACACCGACCCCGCCCCTATTTCTGGGAAGGTACATTGTCTTTTTGCAAATCCTTGGTTTCTGGCCATTCCAAATATAGGATTCAATTGCCGATTGGATCTGTTGAATAATGTGCGCCGCTGCTGCTAAAGGAATGGCTTGCATGACGTAGAGTACTCTAGGTAGGACGTTCATTTTTGTGACGTGAATTCTCCCCATCCAGGAGATGGTTTTATTTTTCCACGTTGCAAGATCCCTTGAGATTTCATCCCTAACCCGTTTGTAGTTCAGGTCTGCAATTTCCTTCACCGAAGGGGCCAGCATAATGCCCAAATATTTTAAGTGCTTCGGGACTATTTTGAGGGGACAGCGATGCATCTGATTTTTGAACGTCTCATGGGGTATGGTGATATTCAGGATCTCAGATTTGGTAGGGTTAAGCTGAAAGTCTGAAACACGCCCGTATGCCTCAAACTCAGCCAATACGGCCTGCAATGAAGATGCACCATCCGCAAGCGTTAACAGAACGTCGTCAGCATACATTGCTAACTTATGTTCCACTCCTCCCACCACAATACCCCGAATTCCGGGGTTAGCTCGTATCTTGCTTGCCACCACTTCCATGATGAGTGCAAAAAGCAGGGGTGAAAGGGGACACCCCTGCCTCGTGCCATTGGAAATCAGAAAGGGAGCTGAAAGCATGCCATTAACCCGGACCCTAGCACTGGGACCGGTATACAGTGAGAACACATAATTAATAAAGTGTTCCCCAAACCCCATTTTCACCAAGGTGTGACGCATAAATGCCCAGTTAACCCGGTCAACTGCCTTCTCCGCATCCGTTGACACAAGGATCAACGGTGCGGAGTTAGCATGTGCAAATGAAATCAGTTGAATGACTTTGAGGGCATTGTCCCGAGCCTCTCTGGCAGGGACAAAACCCGCTTGGTCTGTAGAGACCAACTGGGCTAGAAATTTTTTAAGTCGGTTAGCAATTATCTTTGCCAAAATCTTAATATCGGAATTAAGCAAAGATATCGGTCTGTAGCTAGCCGGATGATTCCCTGGTTTGTCCGGTTTAGGTATGACTGAGATAAAGGCCTCCAGCATCGAGCGTGGCAAAATGGGGGTCTCTGAAAGCTGGTTGAACATCAGAAGCATATGTGGTGTCAAAACATCCGCAAATGTCTTGTAATAACGGACGCCAATCCCGTCAGGGCCCGGGCTTTTGCCAATTGGCAGATCCCCTATAGCATTAAGTATTTCCTGAGCCGTGATGGGGGCCTCAAGTTGTTCTGCCTCTGCGTTAGATAATCTCGGTAGATCCACATTAGCCAAATAGTCCAAGATCTCTTGTTCAGGAATCTGGCTATTCTGGTGCTCTCCCTGTTCTCCCATTCTTGGATGCAAGTTATAAAGAGATTCATAGAATCTCCCAAATGAATTTGCGATGGATTGCCCATCTTTATGTAATGCCCCATCTCTATCGGACAGCTCATACACATATGAGTTCAGTCTCTTATGGGCCAATGCTCGGGCCAAGAGCTTCCCAGCTTTATTGCCGTGTTCGAAAAATTGTTGTCGCAATATCAGTGCCTTTTTATGCTGTTCCTCTTGTAAATGGCGTAGCAAGGCAGACCTAGCAAGTTCCAGCTCCTCCTGCAACACTCTGTCAGCAGGTGAATCTTTGTGTGCTAATTCTCTTTGTGTCACCTGTGCTACAAGGTTTTTATAGAGGTCTCTCTTAGTTTTGCGTAAAACTGTGCAGTGTTTGATCAGTAACCCTCTGAGCACACACTTATGTGCCTCCCATATGGTGGTACTGCTTAGTGTTTCGTCTGCATTCAAACGGAAGTACTCTTTAATGGAAGTACGTATTTCCTGCTTTAAGAGTTGTTTGTCCAGTAATGCCTCATCCATCCTCCAAACATAGGGAATCACCGGTATATTTGGCCAATCAATAGTGCATCTGACCGGGGCGTGGTCCGACCAGGTGATTGTGTTGATGCCACTACCTGTCGTTATAGTTAGACCCGACGAGTCCGTAAAAAGATAGTCAATCCTTGTGTACTTCCTATGTGGGTACGAGTAAAAGGTGTAATTCTTGGTTGCAGGGTGAAAAGTGCGCCAGATATCATGTAAAACATGATCCTTCAGGGACTTAATAAGGTGTTTGGTCACTTTGTGGGGAGTGCTAGAGAGACCGTCAGAGGCATCCAAGGCAGGATTCAGCGATACATTAAAATCTCCTCCTAAATAAAGAGTTCCCCTCTGTACCTCTAGGATTTTTTGCATAACAGTTTTAAGGAATATATCTTGCGCTCTATTCGGGAAGTAGAGGTTTGCCAGGGTCATGGGCCTACCGAATAGTGTGCCTATTAAAATCAGGTATCTACCATTAGGATCTCTAATTGCTTTTTCCACTTGGAAGGGCGTAGTAGAGCGAAATAATATGCCCACCCCATTCTTCTTTGAGGGCCCTGATGCAAAATACGCCTCTGGGAAATGTCGGTTAAACCATTTAGGTTCTCTGAACCTGGAGAAGTGCGTCTCCTGAATTAATATAATATCCCCGCCTAGCCTATGCAAGTCCCGAGTGACTAGCGAGCGCTTTCCTGGGCTATTGAGGCCTTTGGTATTTATGGTTAAGAGGTCAATGAGATATCTCTTCGCCTGTGGATGTGAGTTCGCCATTTGTGAGGTGAGAGGTATGTATGGGGGGGGGGGGGAAAGGGGGAGGGAAGGAGAATGGGGGAGAGAAAGGGAGGCAAGGAGAGAAAAAGCGATGAAAATTAGTAATAAAGAAGAAAGGAAAGAGAGCCCGTTATAGAAATAACAGGATAATAAGGGGTGGGAGGGAAAGGTTATCTATACAATAAGAGTGAAGAGGGCTGGGGGGGGGGTTGGGAGAGGGGGTGGTAGTAGTACTCAAGATAAGAGGTGTTATAAAACCCTCTTAGTTTCTTAGTCAAATCTGGGTGAAAAGACTTAACCAGATTATCTAAGAATAAGATCAGTAAATTTATACAACAGGGGGTAGTAACCCCATTACTCTCATACATTGATATATTTACCTTAACATTTATCTTTGTGGAAGAAAGTAACCCATAAACATTTTAAACAGAACTGTAGTTAGAACCTGAACGATAACAAGGATGGAGCCATGCAAGTGATCATTAAACTATAGCTTTCCCTTATTAAATATATAAGTAAATATCTCTTAGTGCAGGTTTAAATATAAGCATGCATCCTATATTCCCCTCCTACCTATATAAAGCATTTACCCAAGTGCCTGCATGGTGGGGGGTAAGTCAGAGTGTCAATCAATAGTACATTTATATATTAAGTATGTGAACATTTTAGCAGAGGTTTCCTATAAACTTTTGTAATATTCTTTTAGTAAGGGGCTATTCCACCCAGTTATATTAAAATGCCCAAGACCCGGATAATGTACATTTAAATATATAATAGCCTATACTGAGCATGTCTATGCGTCGTGTAATGTCCCAATGCAATAACACCCATATTTGAAGTGAATAAAAGGGGCAACAAGAAATTAGCAGGTGATTCTCAAACATTTTCAGAGTATATGCAGGTACATTTCATAGTGAACATCATATCCACATTTATTTAACATTGCATTACTAGTGTACTATTGCTTAACTTATAACACATCAGGTTATGTTGTATGCTGAAGTCTTTCCACAGTAGTTTCCAACCGTGCAGCAATATAAAGTCAGGAGAGTCCAGACTCACAGGCTTGAGATCAGAGCTATTTTGCCATGTGGTGATGGGAAAGCTAGTGAGGCAATATATTGGCTGCATCTAGCAGAGGGCACCAACCTTCTAGGCCTAATCCAATAATAAGAAATTTAAACCATACTTAACTGTCCAGAGACAACAGTCAGGTGAGAAGGAGAAGAGAAAAAACAAAGAACCTCAGGAAGAGGTCAGTTGGAGAGTCCAGTGCCCACCAAGCGATGCAATAGCATCCTATGGAGCACATACAAGGGTAGATCTGAGTATTTAAATGGGCCGCCGATCCTCTTCGCCTCGGCATTCCCTGGATCCAGGTTGAGCCGGTGCTGCCACTAAGTTTGGTGGTCTGATCTGTAATCCCAAGGCGTGATTGAAGGCAGGGAGGTCTGCAGGGGCCTTAAATATAGCTGTTGTGCCATCTTTTGAAGCAATTATAAAGGTGGGGAACCCCCACCTATATTGAATTTGCTGCTCTTTGAGTTTGGATGTGATATAACGCAGGTCTCGCCGTTTCTGGAGCGTTGCTGGGCATAAATCCGTAAAGACCTGAATTTCGTCTCCTTCATGCATCAATGGGTGCTTGTTCCTGGAATGTCGCAGAAGTTCCTCCTTATCTTTGTAGGATAGAAACTTAACAATAATGTCTCTAGGTGGGGCTCTAGCTGGCGGTCTAGGCCTAAGTGCACGGTGAGCCCGTTCCACCTGAACCTCCGCTGCATTTGGGGTATTTTTAATAAATTTAAATAGGTCTTGGATGTAGTGGCTAAGATCGGGTGGATTTACTGTTTCTGGCACTCCACGGAGCCGCAGGTTGTTGCGCCGGCTCCTGTTCTCCAAGTCTTCAATTCTATCTGTCAGGCTTTGCACTACTGCTTCTTGTGATTGAATGCAGCTTGTCTGATGCTGTATATCTGAGCGCAGTGCTTCTTGTGCTTCCTCAACCTGGGAGACTCTATGGTCAACAGCTACAATGTCTTTTTTTAATTCGCCAAACATAAGCTTAACATCCATCATAGCTTCCTTTATGTCATTTTTAGATGACAGATGTTTAATATCATCCTTGGTGATAAAGCTGTGCTGCGTGAGGTCTGCGCCGTGTGGTTGTGCTGCTGCAGGTAGTCCTCCTGGGTCAGATAGGTCTTTATTAGTGCATGTACTCTGATCAGGTGGGATTAGGTAGCTCTCCATGTTTGTAGATTGGGAGCCTTTTGTGGGCTTAGATATTCTTCTATTAGACATATCCAAACAAATGTCTTTATTAGCAAGTGAGCACTGTTTATTTCTTGTTTTTTCTCCCCCAGCCAATAGCAGCAGACTAAACACTTATATTTGCTGCTCCAGGTAAGCACACCTCCAGGTCTCCTTTAGAGTTAAGACAGCCCCATATGGATCAATGTGGGTTAATATACTAGCACTTTCAGTCCACTCATGCCAAAAAGATTCTCCTCTGCCCACACAGTATTTTTTATTATCGCTCCCCACACAGCTCTCCCCTCTTGATGTTGCTCTGTAGCAACTTGCAACCTTTTGCCAAAGAGGCCTTCAGAGGCCGTTACCTGCCCCAGGGACCGTGCTCTCCCAGCGATCAGCGGCCACCCCCAGCTATGATGCGGCTCTCCCGGTGTTCGCGGCAATCAGCTGTGCCGTTAGTCAGAGAAGGCCCGATGTGTCACTTTGCGTCTGATGCCGGGTGCCGCTCCGCACTTATGCCAGTTTGAGAGAGCGTGAACTGCTGCCCCTCCGTTTCTCAGCCGGACAGGTAAATAGTGTTAGCCGACCCGGTGTCTGCGATCGGGAGCCTTCTGTGCGTGTGCTATTGAGCCGCTGGGACTGTCAGTGTGTGAAGCGCCTGGTTTCCGCTTAGGCCCACATGTACCTCAGACCTGCTCCACGACTGCCGTGTAAAAGTTGTACCGGTGAAGTCTACTTGACAGGATTAGGCATCAGACTTATTTAGGGGTGCTTCTAATAATATAATTTTGTGTCTAACTCGCTGTGGGCTACTTCTATCCTAATTTGAGAGCTTTGAGGCTTCAGAGCACGTCTAGTGTGCGGCCATCAGCTATCGTGGCCAGGCTCCGCCCCCCTGTAACATTTATTTTTGATAATGCTAACAAAACCTCATCCTCTGTAAAAAGATTACTGTTAAGCTTGTTTCTATTTTGCGTAGCATCCCTTAATGTAGACATTGTATCTTCACAATCTTTAGTGAAAACAGAACAGAAGTAATCATCTAGACAGTCTGCAATCTGCTTATCTCCTTCTATTATTCTACCATCAACTGATTTCAATTTTACTATTCCTACCTTATTTTTTCTTCTTTCACTGATATATCTAAAGAATGTTTTGTCCCCATGTTTTACTGACTGTGCTATCTTCTCTTCTGCATGAGCTTTAACCTTCCTAATTAACTGCTTAGTCTTTTTTTGTTGGAGTCTCCATATTTTCATTCCATCATCTGCTTGTGTGTGTCTGTAATTTTTATAAGCTATCTTTTTTGTCTTTACAGCATGTGCTACTTCTTTGGAAAACCAAATTGGTTTCCGCTTTCTTTTACTTTTACAGACATGTCTAATACAGTGTGCGGTTGCATCTAAAATGGCACCTTTCACAAATTCCCACTGTTCTTGAACCCCTGTAATAAGAGTTTTCCCCTTTAAATAGTTTTTTAGGTATTCTCCCATTAATGAAAAATCTGCCGTCCTAAAGTCTAAAACTTTTGTTTTAGTCTGGGTGGACAGTTCCTGAACATGAATACTAAACCAAACAGATTGATGATCACTGGATCCTAAGTTCTCACCTACAGACACATCTGAAACTGTATCACTGTTTGTAAGTATTAGATCTAATATAGCTTCCTTACGAGTTGGTTCCTTGACTAATTGTTCAAGTGATTCCCCTAGCAGAGATTCAAGAATATACCTGCTTCTAGCCGATCTAGCAGAAGGAATCTTCCAGTCTATATCTGGCAAATTAAAGTCCCCCCAGTACTATAACCTTACCCTTCATGGTACCCTTCATGGTTGACTGAGATGTGGTTGCCTGCAGAGAAGATAGAGTCGAGTGTGTGTCCAGCTGAGTGGGTTGGGGAGTTGACGAATTGCTTTAGACTGATGGTTCCTAGGTTTTCTAAGAGGTTGGCAGTGTTGTGGTCATTGGGGTTGTCTAGGAGGAAGTTGAGGTCACCGAGAAGGATGTAGTCTGTTGAGGGGAGGGCGTGGGGTGCGATGAGGTCGGTGATGGAGTCACAGAAGGCAGGACGAGGTCCGGGAGGTCTGTAGATGAGGGTGCCATGGAGGGAAGTGTTGGGACTGACCTGGATCTTGAAGTGTAGGTGTTCCAAGCCTGGTGAGTGGTAGTCGTAGCTGGTTGTGACGTGGAGGGAGTGTTTGTGGATGATGTCAATGCCTCCTCCCGGTCGGTTGCTGCGGTCCTTGTGGGAGATCTTGTATCCGTCGGGGATGGCGATGGCGATGTCCGGCATTGATGTGGGGTTCAGCCAGGTTTCAGTAAGGAAGGCAACGTCAGGGGAGGTGGAGTTGAGCAGGTTCCAGATTTCGACGGCGTGCTTGCGGATGGAGCGGGTGTTGAGGAGGATGCAGTTGAGGTGGTTGCGGTTGTTTTTGCGTGAGGTGACTGGCAGGTTAGTGGTTCGGAGGGAGGAGAAGGCGTGACAGGTGACTGGCAGGTTAGTGGTTAGGAGGGAGGAGATGGCGCAGTTGCGGCAGGTGAAGGTCCTATGGTGTTCGTTGGGGATGCGTTGTGGCAGGCAGATGATCGACCAGTGTTGAGATGGAGGAGGGTGCTGGCGTCGTAGTGGCGGTGGTTGTGGGAGCCAGGGTTAGTGGCGCTGGACGCGGTCCAGGCACGGACGGGCGCAGACGGGCTTGCCGTTGGGGCGCCTCCAGTGCCGCACCCGCCACGCGCAGTAACTTCCATTAAATAGGTGCTGGGAGGTGGGAGGGCTGGGAGGCGGGGGGCAGGGCAGTGGCATGGGAGAGACAAGCATGAAGGAGAGCAGGCTAGAAGAGGCTGCAGTCCCTCTTGCATCAGATAATATCTCTAATGCATTAGGATTAATTTTATCTATTTTCACACCCTACACATATGTTTGCTGATGTTTTCCAAAACAAGCACTTATTATATATTTTTTTCTGTTTTTTGTAAATGACATATAACCAATTATAAAGAAAAAAAAATTCTGTCCCTACCATCTGATATGACAAAATTTATATCACTTGTCTTATATTTATTGAAATGTTAAAATATGTCCTGAATTAATATCTAATTGTAAGATGTTAGGTAATGTTAGTGCTAACAGACAGGACTTGGATATTTAATGGTTAAGATTCCGATTCATGTTCAGCTCCTGTCTGTCGGCGCTGCATTCCCTTTACTACAATCTTTGGTTACCTTTTTTTTCAACAGTAATGCTAGATATGTATAAATTAATTACCATTCCATATATATGCCATATATTGGCAGTCACTATTTTTTCCATAGTTTTATTTTATTTTATAAGACTCTCCCAAACACACATTCTTATTTGTAAAGATTTCATCAATTAGTCACAAATATAACACTCCCCTCCATGATTATTTTATTTATCTCCTATGGCAATATACATATAGTCATAATATCACAACATTCACCAATCATTTAATGTTATTTCATTTAATGTTATGTTACATCAATCAATGTGCAACAATTGTTGCCGTCTATAACAATGAAATTATTTCACAGGTGGTAATTAACCCACTCCCACTTTAATCCTATTGCACAAACATTTCTGAACCTATCACAGTTTCTGTTAGACATGGTGTTTCACTATATAAAGGCGATTGTTAGTACCAGTAAGCATCTTGATAAAGGCAGTTAGGTCTGCCGAAACACATAGAATTTGCTTACTGACATATTTGCTCTTCACACACATTGGGCTATATACTCGCATAAAACAGGTTCATCTCTATTTCTAAATTTTGGAATATAGACATATGAATAATTCCTGGTAAAGCTTGTATTGCCCACTATGACCATATCAGGTTCATTGTTTGTTTTGTGACATATACAAACAAATTGTATGTATAATTCCTGCTGTGCTCAATATATATTTCCACATTCAGCTATAAAGGATCTACACTGAGCCAAAATTGAGCAACCAGAGTTGTTCCATAATTGTTTTGGGACCCAGAATCACAAAGATACTTTGTTTCCAAATCAACAAAGAGCCACCATCGAGGAGAGACCAATAACAACACACTGACTTGGTCACGTGATCTGACGTCATCACAATCTCGGAACTCACTATGGAACTGGTGCATCATCCAAACTAACGAGGAACAGTGAGTTTTTTACATCCCAATTCATCCAGAGCTGTGCACAGCTGAAGATTCCTATTGAGTCCTCACACAAATTGACTCAATTCACTGTATTTTCACTTTTACATAATTTGTGAAAGAGTTACTTTATTTTGTACATAATCACTTGTATTGTACTTATTTATATATTTTTATACTATCCAATGCCAAAATACTGCCAACACCAGTTTGCTCAAAATAGCCTATAACATAATTGTGTGTGTTGTGCTTTTTTCTACAGGATTTTCTGGAAGCTTTAAGCAAATAAGCAACTATATCTACAGACTTTAGTATCCAACACTGTTTTTAATTTGTCATTTAGATGCCGACATCTTTTTATAGTAAATGTTATATATTATTTTATTTTTTTTTACTCACATATTCAATTTTGTCATATCAATCTTATTTTTACCATTTGATTTATTTATTGATAGGTTTATCCTATTTACATCACTGTTAAAATTTTCACAGAGTTATTTTTACTATTAGCTTTTATCATCAACTTTTTCATTATTTTCTTTATTTTTTTATTATTTTATTCCATAAGGATATAGGACATCCGCAAATGTAGAGGCTGAACTAATGGAGCTGAATTTATCCTGTACCTAAGGATCTAAGATCGCATGTACATCCTCAAACATCGAACTACCTTTCTTTTTTAAGTTTTCTTTTAGTGCACTGGTCTGTATTGTGATGTATGATCCATATTACCGGTGATTGGCTGATGGCTGCCATCCCACATGGCCTCCAACTAGGCTTCCTCCTGACTATCTCACGTGTGACTGTGTGTGACGACTGACCTAGCCGGCCCACTCCTATTCCCTCACCCCGTATGAGTGACAGACAGTCAGTAACTTAGTCTGTCAGAGAGTCAGAGTAAATTGATTGTGGTTATTGGTTCATTTTTGCCTAAGCAACCAGCAAATGTGTCACTGTGATGCTGGTGCTGCCCTATTGATTGCCTCTCTATCGGAGAGCTCTCAACCGCCTCAGCTGCTCACATCGATCACATGTAGACGTAGTGAATGCGGCAAAATGCCAGAATGAGTGGCTGTGGCTGAGCCTGTCAGTCTGTGTGCAGTGCTGCTTGCTGGCGGTTCTGCCACCTGTGCTCCCACACACAACTGTGCTTTGCTGGCAGCTTGCCCACCAGGATTTTTCCCAGTATCCCAGCGGCCCAATCTGGCCTTGATTCTGGATCATTGGAAAGTTTCCATTTTATAGCCTCTATCCTCTTCCCATGGTCTATTATAGAATAGAGGGAGGTTACATTCATGGTTGCCCACATGTAATTATCTTGCCACTTGTGATTTTCCAAAATTTAAAGTAAGACTTGGCTTTTTGAGCATAGGGTTGAAGAAAGTAATCAATGAAGGCTGATAAATTGGAGGTTAAAGAGTCTATGCCACTTATGATGGGTCTACCAGGGGGTTGAGTCACATGTTTATGGACTTTTGGTATAAAATAAAAATTGGAGTTTTTGAATCTTCTCCAAAAAGAAAGTCCATCTCTTCTACAGAAATAACATTTTTATTTTTTTTTAATATATTTTTTATTGAAGTTTCAACAAACAATGAAATACAAAATACTACATTTGCCCATGCATTAGATTGACATCTAAGTATAACACACAGTGATATGACATATGGGTTATCCATGTGGCTAGTGAGGGAGTAACTGTTCCAGGCAGTGAATTGAGTCAAGGGTTTTAGGGCTTACAAAAATAATCATAACAATAGCAATATTAAAAGGTTGGCCTGAACCTATAGGAACCCATGCTATGTCTAGAGAGGTGTAAAATATAAGTTTGGGCAGACAATGATGAGCCTTCATTTTATATTTTAGTGATTGGAATCTAATCTCCACCACTATAGGATGAGTAAAGTAGAAATTCCTGTCTTGATGTGGAGAGTTAGTATTGAGAATGACCACAAGGAGGTCAAAGAGAACATGAAAGAAGAGGGGTTGCAGTGGGCCAGAGCCACTTGAATTATGGAAGGGGAGGGGAGGGGGAGGAAAAAGCAGGGAGGGCAGAGCCCACTGTGATGGGGCAACAGGATGAGTTTATTTATGGGACTATGTAAGCTATCAATGTACAAAAAGCAATGACCAAAATGGGGATCTGTGGGAAGGATAGCACTGTTATATAGAGAGGAGTCATAGTTAAGTAGAAGGCAACTGAGTCTTAATCCAACACGTAATACAAGTAAATTTGCTGTCTATAAAATGAGTGAGAGTATCACTCAGCAACATTATGTGGAGGGAGGGACATTAGCATGTAGTATAGGGGATAGGGGACTTCTGGGTGAGCCCCTCTCCTAGGGAAATGCCAGCTATAGGCGATGTGGGAAAAAGGAGTATGGGTATGACCCGCAGGCAACAAGTACCGGCGGGAAAGGGAGGAGAGGGGCCCAACAGAAACAGATAATTTGTACTAATATTAAATGCAACGTAGGTAATATCATTTTCTAGAAACAAAAATATAAAGAGGAATACACACATGGTATATTGTATGAACATGAGGAGTTGCAATTAATACTGCTCTTACTGTAAATTGAATTGACAATTATATAACGACAAGTAATCCCTATTAGTACCAAAAAGTCTGCTGCGCAGATTTCTTAAAATAGCAGTATAACATTGAAAAAAACTGTTTAGGATATATACAATATATGAACATAAAAGTTAGAATGAAGCAAACAGTCCAACAAGGAGTTGTCTAGGGGTCCCAGGGAGGATAAGGCTAGCTCAATGGAGGCACTATTAAAAAGCACAATTATTAACTGTAAAGAATATGCACGGGCCTGAATAAGGATATATTGTGGTAAGAGCTAAAAATAAGAGTCAGGTTAAGGACCAATGTGATGTAACAGTAGCCAGGCTCATAACCCTGAAGTTCTGTGGATAGGTGAAGTGAGAAACCTGACCACTTCTTAACTAGATGTAGGGAGTATCAAAATTCAAGATAAAACACACCGTGAATATTATACTGTGCATATTTTACTGTGCTCAAGGTTACTGTAAACATGAGTTAGTTGTGCCATTGAGAGTTCTGATACTAAAAAATATGTAGTGGCAGTCAGTAACATCTTAATCATATAGGAAAAGAGGAAATAAACTGTCTCTCAGAATGTAGAGCAACATTAAATACAAGCAATAACCATAACTTTATATATATTGAGCCTAATGTAGGTTGCCATCTATTGCTATCTATGCTTCAAAGGCAGAACCTAATCAATTAACTAACACCCTTCCTGGTCCTATCAAGCTTAACAAGGGGCTAATAACTAAAAACCATGTCTGAAAATACATTATCTCAATGATAAGTGCTCAGTCTGTGTTATCAAACCGTTTAGTTGTCATGTGCGACAGAGTCTCTTGCAAAGGGAAGCGACAAGGTTCTACTGCTACTGACAGTTAGTAATCAGCCCTAGAGTGGCGACATCTAACTTAGCTGACTCCTTTGGGGCAGAGGATCAAAAAAAAAGCTACAGCAGTCTGTGTGAGTATCAGGGCTATGTATATACTGCTATAGAAAGAGAGGGGCTAGGGATCTAACCCATTCCGGTCTTCCACCAGAGCCGTTGCAGTGATTGGAGTGTCATCCGGCATTTTAAGAAGTCCCCTTCTAGACATGAGAGCTCTCTATAGATCGCCACATGGCGAAAATCTGCAGCCATCTTCTGAAACTTGGAGTGGAGTGAAAATTCAATATAGCAGACATGTAGTACCTGTAGAAGTATTCCGCCCTCTGGACTGGCGTCTCCTTTTAAGGTGCACACTTCTCCTGTTGCAGGGCCAATTTGTATATACCCCTTCATGCCGTTTCTACACTCAGGAGTAAACTCTTGAAGCGGGGCTACGTGATCATAGTATGTGTCCATAACTGCATACGCTGTGTCACCTTGCATGCTGGAGATGTTGTGCGACACCTCCCCAGTCCCTAGTTCAGCTGTCACAGACTGCCCACAGAAAAGATCTAACGGACGTTCTGACCTGCAATACCACAGGTTCGGTGCGGACTTGTTAGGTGGGATCTCTGAAGTTTCTCCAGTCTTGAGTGTTGGCATAGCGCAGTTGTTGCTATCTACTGTCGGGTCGGTGCCCCGAAGGGTGTGCGCTGGCGGCAGCATCAGGGAGAACAGCAGTAGCTCTAAATCATCTTTCAGGCTCTGAAAGTGTCTCTCCAACAGGCTCTGAGTGCGCTGTTCCCAAGCCGTTAGGGCCTCCATACTGGCAATGGCGTTTTAAAGGTAGATGTGCTCCAGGAATTTCCACGTGGCGCAGCTGAGGATATTATTTTCAAAATATGTCTCACGATAGTGTACCTGTAGATTTCTTTAGTGGAGGGTAAATGTCTCTTACATTCATATTTAAAATAGTTAAAGTTTGAGTTCTGAATAGATGGATTAACCCA
Organism: Bombina bombina; assembly: GCF_027579735.1. Classification (NCBI taxonomy): domain Eukaryota; kingdom Metazoa; phylum Chordata; class Amphibia; order Anura; family Bombinatoridae; genus Bombina; species Bombina bombina. The sequence continues at coordinate 1,108,679,864 of NC_069499.1, read as the reverse complement.
TTAATTTGTATCTAAAGGTCCAGAGCTTCAGAGAAACACGTCTTGCTGCATTGATAGTTGGCTCCACCCCCAGAAATAATATTTTAATTGAGAGCTTCTAAAAGAAGTGAATGCAATTTAGATGTAAATTATTTTTTGGGGTTATTTTTCATTACAACATAAGTGGAGGTGTCATCAAGAATTCTTTTTGATTCCATCATATAATATTCCCTGTCCATAATAACAACCTCTTCTCCTTTGTCAGCTAAGTTTTCATTATAGCTGAACAAGTGCACAGCTGAAATAATTAGATTATGGGTGAGAGCAGGTTAGTAGCCATGGTTACTGATCAGCTGATTACTTCAGCTGTGCACTTGTTCAACTATTAAATGAAAACCCGACCTGCGGTTGAGAAACACTGCTCTAAAGGATAATGTGAGGTAGTGGGGACAAATTTCAGTATGCTCCATGAAAGAATACACAAACAGACACATTTCAGTATGCTCCATGAAAGAATACACAAACAGACACATTTCAGTATGCTCCATGAAAGAATACACAGACAGACACATTTAAGTATGCTCCATGAAAGAATACACAGACACATTTCAGTATGCTCCATGAAAGAATACACAAACAGACACATTTCAGTATGTTCCATGAAAGAATACACAGACACATTTCAGTATGCTCCATGAAAGAATACACAAACAGACACATTTCAGTATGCTCCATGAAAGAATACACAGACAGACACATTTAAGTATGCTCCATGAAAGAATACACAAACAGACACATTTCAGTATGCTCCATGAAAGAATACACAAACAGACACATTTCAGTATGTTCCATGAAAGAATACACAGACACATTTCAGTATGCTCCATGAAAGAATACACAGACACATTTCAGTATGCTCCATGAAAGAATACACAAACAGACACATTTCAGTATGCTCCATGAAAGAATACACAAACAGACACATTTCAGTATGCTCCATGAAAGAATACACAAACAGACACATTTCAGTATGCTCCATGAAAGAATACACAAACAGACACATTTCAGTATGTTCCATGAAAGAATACACAGACACATTTCAGTATGTTCCATGAAAGAATACACAGACACATTTCAGTATGTTCCATGAAAGAATACACAGACACATTTCAGTATGTTCCATGAAAGAATACACAAACAGACACATTTCAGTATGTTCCATGAAAGAATACACAGACAGACACATTTCAGTATGTTCCATGAAAGAATACACAGACAGACACATTTCAGTATGTTCCATGAAAGAATACACAGACACATTTCAGTATGTTCCATGAAAGAATACACAGACACATTTCAGTATGTTCCATGAAAGAATACACAGACACATTTAAGTATGCTCCATGAAAGAATACACAGACACATTTAAGTATGCTCCATGAAAGAATACACAGACACATTTAAGTATGTTCCATGAAAGAATACACAGACACATTTCAGTATGTTCCATGAAAGAATACACAGACACATTTAAGTATGCTCCATGAAAGAATACACAGACACATTTAAGTATGCTCCATGAAAGAATACACAGACACATTTAAGTATGCTCCATGAAAGAATAAACAGACACATTTCAGTATGCTCCATGAAAGAATACAATAACAGACAAATAAAATAAATTATGACAACCATATTTCTTCATTTTTTTATACTGTACAAAATTGGGCAATACATATTAAAGGACCACTAAGCACAGCAGAATAGCATAATCAACAAATGCATAATAAATAGACAATGCATAAGCCCTTAGTTGGAATTTCACATGAGTAGATTTTATTCTGACAAATTTCAGAGTTAGTTTTATTTTCCTTCCAATTGCATCATGTGACAGCCATAAGCTAATCATAAAATGCATATATGTATATTATGTGAATGTTGCACATGCTCAATGGGAGCCCGTGCCTTAGAAAATGTGCATATAAAAAGATTGTGCATATTTAGATACTTGATGTGAATTGGAAAGTTATTTAATATAATACTTAAAGGGTCAATCTATACCCAATACATCATTTTGATTACTAATTGTTATTTACCAGAGAAGCATTCTTCAACTGGCCCCACATTTATAAGCTTGTAAGAAGTACATATTCATAGTTTGTTAGGAGCTGAAAATGGCCACCAAGCTCTGCCAACCTATTGCATGTATATTTTTGTATGTTAAAGGGACAATCAAGTCAAAATTAAACTTTCATAGTTTAGATAAGGCATGTAATTTTTTTTTGTTAAGTCTTTATTTACAACCAGCATTATATACAGTTCAATAGAAAAAGAGAAAACAAGAACATATCTTACACCGCGCAGGGCAGATAATTTTACAAAACAAATATGAGCCAAAAAGGCAGTTTTCTTTCATGTAATTGGCAAGAGTCCATGAGCTAGTGACATATGGGATATACAATCCTACCAGGAGGGGCAAAGTTTCCCAAACCTCAAAATGCCTATAAATACACCCCTCACCACACCCACGATTCAGTTTTACAAACTTTGCCTCCTATGGAGGTGGTGAAGTAAGTTTGTGCTAAGATTTCTACGTTGATATGCGCTTCTCAGCATTGTTGAAGCCCGATTCCTCTCAGAGTACAGCGAATGTCAGAGGGACGTGAAGGGAGTATCACTTATTTGAATACAATGATTTCCCTAACGGGGGTCTATTTCATAGGTTCTCTGTTATCGGTTGTAGAGATTCATCTCCTACCTCCCTTTTCAGATCGACGATATACTCTCAATTTACCATTACCTCTACTAATAACTGTTTTAGTACTGGTTTGGCTATCTGCTATGTGTGGATGGGCGTCTTTGGGTAAGTATGTTTTTATTACTTAAGACACTCTCAGCTATGGTTTGGCACTTTATGCAATTATATAAAGTTCTAAATATATGTATTGTACTTATATTTGCCATGAGTCAGGTTCATGTATTTCCTTCTGCAGACTGTCAGTTTCATATTTGGGAATGTAAACACTTTAAGAAATTTATTTCTTACCTGGGGTTTAGTCTTTTTTTCATTTTGACTACTTTTTGCAATTGCGGGTGTTAGGCCTGTGGTGCTTCAAATACTAGACTTTATTGCGTCATTTTTGGCGCAAACTTTTTTGGCGCGAAAAAATACGTTTATGGCGCAACTTCGTTATTTCCGACGTCATACGTGACGTCGAGACCTTTCACACGGCGGCGTCATTAGTGACGCAAGTGTGTCATTTCCGCCCAATTTCCGCCAATTTTTTTTTTTTTGATTATTTCAATACCCCATTCATGTTTGCCTCCTGCTTTCTTCTCTATCAAGAGGCCTATGCTTTTGCATTTTTTTCCCATTCCTGAAACTGTCATTTAAGGAAATAGATAATTTTGCTTTATATGTTGTTTTTTCTTTTACATTGAGCAAGATGTCCCAATCCGATCCTGTCTCTGAAGTTGCTGTTGGAACATTGCTGCCTGACATCGGTTCTACCAAAGCTAAGTGCATTTGTTGTAAAATTGTAGAAATGATTCCACCGAATGTCATTTGTAATAGTTGTCATGATAAACTTTTACACGCAGATAGTGTTTCTATCAGTAATAGTACATTGCCAGTTGCACTTCCTTCAACTTCTAATGTGCATGATATACCTGTAAATTTTAAAGAATTTGTTTCTGAATCTATTATGAAGGCTTTGTCTGCATTTCCACCTTCTAATAAACGTAAAAGGTCTTTTAAAACTTCTCATTTAGGTGATGAAATTTCAAATGACCAACAACATAATAATTGATCCTCTTCTGCTGAGGATCTATCTGAAACAGAAGATCCTTCCTCAGATATTGACACTGACAAATCTACTTATTTATTTAAAATAGAGTATATGCGTTCTTTATTAAAAGAAGAGTTAAATACTTTGGATATTGAGGTAACCAGTCCTATTGACGTTCAGTCTAATAAATGTTTAAATGCTGTTTTTATACCTCCTGTGGTTTCCCCAGGTGTTTTTCCCATTCCTGAGGCTATTTCTGATATGATTTCTAGGGAATGGAATAAGCCAGGTACTTCCTTTATTCATTCTTCAAGGTTTAATAGATTGTATCCTTTACCAGCAAAATCTATAGAGTTTTGGGAAAAGATCCCCAAAGTTGATGGGGCTATTTCTACTCTTGCTAAACGTACCACTATTCCTATGGAAGATAGCACTTCCTTTAAGGATCCTTTAGATAGGAAGCTTGAATCTTATCTAAGGAAGGCCTATTTATATTCAGGTAATCTTCTCAGACCTGCTATTTCTTTGGGTGATGTTGCGGCTGCATCAACTTTCTGGTTGGAAAATTTAGCGCAACATGAATTGGATTCTGACATATCTAGCATTGTTCGCTTACTGCAACATTCTAATCATTTTATTTGTGATGCCATTTTTGATATTATCAAAATTGATTTTAGATCCGTCTTTAGCTGTATTAGCTAGAAGAGCTTTGTGGCTTAAATCTTGGAATGCTGATATGACATCTAAATCTAGATTACTATCTCTTTCTTTCCAAGGTAATAATTTATTTGGTTCTCAGTTGGATTCTATTATTTCAACTATCACTGGAGGAAAAGGAGTTTTTTTGCCTCAGGATAAAAAACCTAAGGGTAAATCTAAGGCTTCTAACCGTTTTCGTTCCTTTCGTCAGAATAAGGAACAAAAACTCAATCCTCCTCCCAAGGAATCTGCTTCCAGTTGGAAGCCTTCCTCAAATTGGAATAAATCCAAGCCATTTAGGAAACCAAAGTCTGCCCCTAAGTCCGCATGAAGGTGCGGCCCTCATTCCAGCTCAGCTGGTAGGGGGCAGATTAAGGTTTTTCGAGGATTTTTGGATAAAATCTGTCCAAAATCATTGGATTCAGAGCATTGTCTCTCAAGGGTATCGAATAGGATTCAAAGTAAGACCTCCTGTGAGAAGATTTTTTCTCTCACACATTCCTGTAAATCCAGTAAAAGCTCAGGCTTTTCTGAAGTGTGTTTCAGACCTGGAGTCTTCTGGGGTAATCATGCCAGTTCCTCCTCAGGAACAAGGTTTGAGGTTTTATTCAAACCTATTCATTGTACCGAAGAAAGAAAATTTGTTCAGACCAGTTCTGGATCTGAAAATTTTGAATCGTTATGTAAGAGTACCAACTTTCAAGATGGTGACTATAAGGACTATTCTGCCTTTTGTTCAGCAAGGACATTATATGTCCACAATAGACTTGCAGGATGCATACCTTCATATTCCGATTCATCCAGAACACTATCAGTTTCTGAGATTCTCTTTTCTAGACAAGCATTACCAATTTGTTGCTCTTCCATTTGGCCTAGCAACAGCTCCAAGAATCTTTTCAAAGGTTCTGGGTGCCCTACTATCTGTAATCAGAGAACAGGGTATTGCGGTGTTTCCTTATTTGGACGATATCTTGGTACTAGCTCAGTCTTTACATACTGCAGAATCTCACACGAATCAACTAGTGTTGTTTCTTCGGAAACATGGTTGGAGGATCAATTTACCAAAAAGTTTCTTGATTCCTCAGACAAGGGTCACCTTTTTAGGCTTCCAGATAGATTCAGTGTCCATGACTCTGTCTCTAACAGACAAGAGACGTTTAAAATTGGTCGCAGCATGTCGGCGCCTTCAGTCTCAGTCATTCCCTTCAGTGGCTATGTGCATGGAAGTTTTAGGTCTCATGACTGCAGCATCGGACGCAATCCCCTTTGCTCGTTTTCACATGAGACCTCTACAGCTTTGTATGCTGAATCAATGGTGCAGGGATTATACAAAGATATCACAATTAATATCCTTGAATCCCAATGTACGACACTCTCTGACATGGTGGATAGATCATCATCGTTTGGTTCAAGGGGCTTCTTTTGTTCGCCCAACCTGGACTGTGATCACAACAGATGCGAGTCTTTCAGGTTGGGGAGCTGTTTGGGGGTCTCTGACAGCACAAGGGGTTTGGAAATCTCAAGAGGCGAGATTACCAATAAATATTTTAGAACTTCGTGCAATTCTCAGGGCTCTTCAGTTCTGGCCTCTGCTAAAGAGAGAACCGTTCATTTGTTTTGACAGACAATATCACAACTGTGGCTTATGTCAATCATCAGGGTGGGACTCACAGTCCCCAAGCTATGAAAGAAGTATCTCGGATACTTGCTTGGGCGGAATCCAGCTCCTGTCTAATCTCTGCGGTACATATCCCAGGTGTAGACAATTGGGAGGCGGATTATCTCAGCCGCCAGACTTCCAGGGGAGTGGTCTCTCCATCCAGATGTATTTTCTCAGATTGTTCAGATGTGGGGGCTTCCAGAGATAGATCTTATGGCCTCTCATCTAAACAAGAAACTTCCCAGATATCTGTTCAGGTCCAGGGATGTTCAGGCGGAAGCAGTGGATGCGCTGACACTTCCTTGGTGTTATCAACCTGCTTACATCTTCCCGCCTCTAGTTCTCCTTCCAAGAGTGATTTCCAAAATCATCATGGAACAGTCTTTTGTGTTGCTGGTGGCTCCAGCATGGCCACACAGGTTTTGGTATGCGGATCTGGTTTGGATGTCCAGTTGCCCGCCTTGGCCACTTCCGTTACGGCCGGACCTACTATGGAAGGTATGGAAATTGAACGCTTAGTTCTAAGTCATATAGGTTTCTCTGATTCAGTAATTAATACTATGTTACAGGCTCGTAAATCTGTCTCTAGAAAGATTTATTATAGAGTTTGGAAGACTTACATTTCATGGTGTTCTTCTCATAAATTCTCCTGGCATTCTTTCAGAATTCCTAGAATTTTGCAGTTTCTTCAGGATGGGTTGGATAAGGTTTTGTCTGCAAGTTCCTTGAAAGGACAAATCTCCGCTCTTTCTGTTTTATTTAACAGAAAGATTGCTATACTTCCTGATATACACTGTTTTGTACAGGCTTTAGTTCGTATTAAGCCTGTCATTAAGTCAATTTCTCCTCCTTGGAGTCTTAATTTGGTTCTGAGGGCTTTACAGGCTCCTCCATTTGAACCTATGCATTCTTTGGACATTAAACTACTTTCTTTGAAAGTGTTGTTCCTTTTGGCTATCTCTTCTGCTAGAAGAGTTTCTGAGCTATCTGCTCTTTCTTGTGAGTCTCCTTTTCTGATTTTTCATCAGGATAAGGCAGTTTTGCGGACTTCTTTTCAATTTTTACCTAAGGTTGTGAATTCTAACAACATTAGTAGAGAAATTGTTGTCCCTTCTTTATGTCCTAATCCTAAGAATTCTCTGGAGAGATCCTTACATTCTTTGGATGTGGTAAGAGCTTTGAAATATTATGTGGAAGCTACTAAAAATTTCAGGAAGACTTCTAGTCTATTTGTTTTATTTTTTGGTCCTAGGAAAGGTCAGAAAGCTTCTGCTATTTCCTTGGCTTCTTGGTTGAAACTTTTGATTCATCAAGCTTATTTGGAGTCGGGTCAAACCCCGCCTCAGAGAATTACAGCTCATTCTACTAGATCAGTCTCCACTTCATGGGCTTTTAAGAATGAAGCTTCAGTCGATCAGATTTGCAAAGCAGCCACTTGGTCCTCTTTGCATACATTTACTAAATTCTACCATTTTGATGTATTTGCTTCTTCGGAAGCAGTTTTTGGTAGAAAAGTTCTTCAGGCAGCTGTTTCAGTTTGATTCTTCTGCTTTTTGATTTAAGTTTTTTCTTTCAAAAGTGAAAATAAACTTATTTTTGGGTTGTGGATTATTTTTTCAGCGGAATATGGCTGTTTTTGTTTTAGTCCCTCCCTCTCTAGTGACTCTTGAGTGGAAGACTCCACATCTTGGGTATTGATATCCCATATGTCACTAGCTCATGGACTCTTGCCAATTACATGAAAGAAAACATAATTTATGTAAGAACTTACCTGATAAATTAATTTCTTTCATATTGGCAAGAGTCCATGAGGCCCACCCTTTTTATGGTGGTTATGATTTTTTGTATAAAGCACAATTATTTCCAAATTTCCTTTGTTGATGCTTTCTACTCCTTTCTTTATCACCCCACTGCTTGGCTATTCGTTAAACTGAATTGTGGGTGTGGTGAGGGGTGTATTTATAGGCATTTTGAGGTTTGGGAAACTTTGCCCCTCCTGGTAGGATTGTATATCCCATATGTCACTAGCTCATGGACTCTTGCCAATATGAAAGAAATGAATTTATCAGGTAAGTTCTTACATAAATTATGTTATTATCAATGCTCTTGATATTATGCAGAATTTGTGCCAATGTACATTATCAGTAAAAAAAACAAAGAAAAGAACAGAGGTAAATTATATTCTCTGCTGGGATTTTTCATTCAATTTTCTGACCCTCCATGAAAACCAATCGTTCTACTATAGAATCAACTTAAGAAGAAAAATAACCGGCCAGTTAACCAGGCAACCAGCCAAAGCAAAACAAAACAAAACAAAACAAAAACAAAAACAAAAACAAACAAACCCCCCCCCCCCCCACATATCTCTCTCCCCTCTCCCCGCCTACCAGACGCCAAGAAGAACTATCTCTGAGTTTTTAAATGGGAAGATCAAATAATCAATTTCACTTTCATGGAATGTTTTTATAAAAGCTGCCCATTTATTAAAGAAATTCCTTATATCTGATTCCATATTGATGTTTGTGTCCTTTTGTTCTAGTACACATTGCTTTTTTAAATAGTTCTTGACTTCAGAGATTGTAGGAAGGGCTCTCAGTTTCCATTTCTTACAAATCAAATATCTGGTAGCTAAGATAGAAAGAGTTACTAATTTATCATTGTCCTGATAGCTACTTTCCAGCTTCAGGCACAGTATAATTTGATATAATGACAGAGAGAGTGACTTAATTTTTAATGTCGTTTTGAGCCAGAACTCTAGTCTGTTCCAGAAGTTTCTTATTTTTGGGCAGGACCAGAACATATGAATCAAGTCGGCCGCTGGGTAGGAGCATTTGGGGCATTTATTAAATTGCTGATTATGGATTCTGAGGCCCTTCTCGGGGGTGAAGTATGTCCTGTGAAGAAGCCTAAGGTGAGCATCTCGCCATGTGGCCGATAATGTAGAAGATGCAACTTTATTGATTGATGATTGTAGATTTTTCGGTTCAATATTGCTCTGGGGTATTAGTGAGCTCCATAATGAAGCCAAATTATCTAATAATAGGACTCCTTTCTCATTGACAAGTCTTTGATAGCATGGGAAATAGACATAAGGCCAATTTTTGCTAAGGCAAGCCAGTTTTCCAGCTTGCCTAGTGTCCAGTAGTAGCCTTGTTCTTTAATTATTTTGGTAGCAAAGTGCCTTATTTGCAGGTAAGCGAAGAAGTCTTTATTAGGTAGATTAAATTCAGTTTTTAATTCCTCCAAGGTCTTGATACAATTCCTATCTTTATCTATTATATAAATTAGTCTATCCAGGCCATTATTATGCCATCTATTAAAAACTTCTGATTTTATACCTGCTTGGAATCGTGGATTCCCTCTCAAGGGAAGATGTTTCGAGGCGCTGTAAGGCATGTAATTTTAAACAAGTTTCCAATTTACTTTTATCATCAAAAACCTAGGTAGGATACAAAACTGATTTATAAGTTGTTGAAGGCCACCTCTTATCTCAATGCTTTTTGACAGTTAGACAGCGCTAGTTCTTGTGTGCCATATAGATTACATTGGGCTCACTCCCGTGGAGTTATTTATGATTCAGAACTGATTGGATAAAATGCATGTCTGTCAAAAGAACTGAGATAAGAGGGAAGTCTCCAGAGGCTTAGATACAAGGTACCAAGAACTAGAAAAGCGTTCATGCACCAATAGTGTCCCGCTCGTTATCAGCTGTGCACTGTGCAGATAATGAATAAATAAAGGTGTAGAAGCACTAACATTATGCCAATCTGTTAGCTCACTATCAGGGATTTTTCCCTGCTTTGTTTGCCATGTGCTGCTGGCAGCCATTTTACTCACCTCTCTTGCTGACTTTGGTGCATACTGTGTGATGCTGCTCATTTCCTGCACTTCCTTTTATGGCATGACTGGTGTACATCATCCGTGTGAGACAGGATGCAGTCTCAGAATTGTGATGTCATCACTTATTATTTAAAGGGCCTCTGTTCAGTATGCTTTGCCCTTGCTTTGTCTCAGACCTGTTTGTGAGAGCTCCTGTGTATTACCTGGCTGTCTGACGTCCCTCATGGTTCCTGACTCTGCTGTTCTCCTTGTTCCTGATTCCGGCTCGTCTGACTACTCGCTTTGCCTCCTGACTCGGCTCGTCTGACTATTCGCTTTGGCTCCTGACTCAGCTCGTCTGACTACCAGCTCTGGTTTTGATTCCTGGCTTGTTATTTGACTTGTGGACTTTTTATTATTTTTTGCTATTAATAAAGGTGTGATTATTTTTGCATTTCTCATCTCAGTTTGATTCCTGGCACCCTGACATTACGCAAGGGCCATGAATCCTGATGGTGCTAATAATCCACCTTTACCTGCCATAATTTCCAGGATGGATGAACAGGATCACCGCTTGGATCAATTTGCACTAGCCCTGCAAACCCTGCTGACTCGCACTGCACATTTGGACCAAAGTGTCCCGCAAGTTATGGCTGCTCCTGTTTCCGCTGCTGCACCTAGTCCTACCAGGAGCATGTCCGGTTCTGCACCTCTACCTCAGCGATATGAAGCGATCCTAATCAGTGCAGAGGGTTTTTGAACCAGGTGGGCATTTACTTTGAGATGTTACCTCAGGCGTTTCCCTCTGACAGAGCTAAGGTGGGATTTCTTATCTCGCTACTCTTTGACACAGCTCTTTCCTGGGCTAATCCCTTGTGGGAGACTAATAAACCTGTGATTTCAAATTACCCTGAATTTGTGGCCTCCTTTCGAAGGGTATTTGATGTTCCGGCTCGCTCCTCCTATGCTGCTAAATGACTCATGTCCATTCAGCAAGGTACAAGACCTGTTGCTCAGTATGCCATTGAGTTCCGTACGCTTGCCGCAGAGGTAGGTTGGAACAATGAAGCCCTTGTTGCCGCCTTCTTCATGGGCTCTCTGATGCAATTAAAGACGAAGTTGCTGCCAGAGATTTACCAGAAGATCTTGAGGCATTGGTGTCTTTTTTGATCCTAATTGACATCAAGGAGCGCTTGCGGAAGCCTCCTGCTCCATTGTCTCCTACGTGTTTGTTCCCACCCATGCTTCCCTCTTCTCCCATGCCTCCTGGTCCCGAGTCACTAGGTACTGCTGAGCCGATGCAGTTGGGATTCACGCGTCTCTCCGCAGTGGAGATGGCCTTTAGGAGGAGGGAGGGGCTCTGCCTCTATTGTGGGTTACAGGGCCACCTTTTGAAATCTTGTCCTACACGGACGGGAAATGCTCACACCTAAGGTCCTGTCGTGGGCAGACCTTGGGTGGTTTATCCTCATCCCCAGAACCACTAAAGGAGAAACCTTTGGTTACGGTTGTCCTTTCCTGGGTGGACTCCTCCATAGTCACCCAGGCTCTTGTTGACTCTAGTGCTGCGGGCTATTTCATTGACAGTGCTTTTGTATCAAAGCACTCCATTCCTGTTTTTCCATGGTCCGTTCTGCTTCCTATTGAGGCCATTGATGGCAGGCCCCTTCAGCCCGCACTCATTACTCACAAAACTGCTCCATTATCCATGGCTGTTGGGGCTCTCCATTTTGAAATCCTCCAGTTCCAGGTGATACACTCTCCGCATTTTCCGGTTGTTCTGGGTTATCCCTGGCTCCAAAAGCGCAATCCCAGTCTCGACTGGCGCAGGTCTCCGCAATGTATTTCAACTTGTCTTCGGAAACCAGTTAAAGTCTTGTGCACTTCTTCGGTATCTCAATTGCCAGAGGAGTACCGAGAGTTCCTAGACATTTTTGACAAGGTGCGTGCCGGTATGTTGCCTCCTCACCGGTCTTACGATTGTGCCATAGACTTGCAACCCGAAGCCATTTCCATGAGGGGCCGGGTTTACCCTATGCCTGCAGAGAATTGTGCTATGGAGGAGTATGTTGCCGATGCTCTGTCGTGGGGGATCATCCAAAAATCCTGCTCTTCTGCAGGGGCTAGCTTCTTTTTTGTGAAGAAAAAGGGTGGCAAGTTAAGACCATGCATCGATTATAGGGGTCTTAATCGTCTTACCATTAAGAATGCTTACCCTATTCCACTCATTACGGAACTCTTTGACCGCCTCAAGGGAGCTACGGTCTTTACTAAACTTGATTTGAGAGGAGCGTACAATCTCGTTAGGATCAAGGAGGGCCACGAATGGAAAACAGCATTTAACACCAGAAGTGGGCATTATGAGTATCTTGTAATGCCCTTTAGCCTATGTAATGCTCCTTCTGTTTTCCAGGAATTTATTAATGATGTCCTATGAGATATGTTGCAACAGTGTGTTGTGGTGTACTTAGACGACATCCTCATACACTTACCCACACTTGAGGCTCATCGTTCTGATGTTACACGGGTTCTTCAGAGACTACGTGAGAATGGCCTGTTTTGTAAACTCGAGAAATGTGAGTTCTATCAGACTCAAGTAACCTTCCTAGGTTATGTTATCTCCATTGCAGGGTTCTAATTGGATCCTGACAAGTTATCTGCAGTTCTGCAGTGGCCTCGCCCAGTTGGTCTTCGGTCTCTTCAACATTTTTTGGGGTTCGCCAATTACTATAGAAAGTTTATTAAAAACTTTTCTTCCTTGGTCAAACCTATCACAGACATGAATGACCCATAAAGAGAATGATCCACTCCATTGGTCACCTACTGCCATTAAGGCCTTTGATAGTCTTAAGACTACCTTTGCTGCTGCTCCAGTTCTGGCTCATCCCAACCCTGTCCTGCCTTTCGTTCTTGAGGTCGATGCGTCTGAGACTGGAGTAGGTGCCCTCTTGTCTCAACGTCCTACGCCTGACGGTTCCTTGCATCCGTGTGGTTTCTTCTCTAAGAAATTGTCTCCACTGGAGTGCAATTATGAAATTGGCGACAGGGAATTACTGGCCATAATTTTGGCACTCAAGGAATGGAGGCATCTTCTCGAGGGTACTAGCGTGCCAGTGCTCATTCTTACTGACCACAAGAATTTAACTTATCTATCTGAAGCAAAACGTTTGTCGCCTGACAGGCCAGATGGGCACTATTTTTGTCTCAGTTTAATTATGTGGTCTCCTACCTGCCTGGTAGTAAGAATGTTAGGGCTGATACCCTCTCTCGACAATTTTCGCCTCTGTCCAAGGAGGAGTCTGTACCTACTCCAGTTATACCTTCTGACCATATTTTGGCTACCATACGTACTAATTTGACTTCTCCCTTGGGGGAGGAGATCCTGGCTGCACAATCCAATGCACCGCCTGAGAAACCTAGTGGTAAGTGTTTTGTTCCTGAGAATCTTCAAACTAAACTTTTGCACATTTACCACTATCCTAAAGCCGCAGGTCAACCAGGCAAGAACCAAATTATTTGGTCTGTCACTCGACAATTCTGGTGGCCAGGTCTTCGTTCTGATGTTGCTGCATATGTTGCCTCCTGCTCAGTTTGTGCACAGAATAAGACTCCTCAACGTTTTCCTGTGGGTCTTCTTCAACCTATTGCTAATGGTGAGCGTCCTTGGACACATCTTTCCATGGACTTCATTGTCGAGCTCCCTGTTTCCAATGGCAATACTGTTATCCTTATGGTGGTTGACCGTTTTTCTAAAATGTCACATTGCATTCCCTTGAAGAAGTTGCCTACCGCTCAGGAGCTTGCTTCAATTTTTGCCCGGGAGGTCTTCCGTTTACATGGGTTACCCAAGGAGATAGTGTCGGACCGGGGTAGTCAGTTTGTCTCCAGATTTTGGCATTCCTTTTGTGCTCAAATGGGGATCAAGCTTTCCTTCTCCTCGGCATATCACCCTCAATCCAATGGGGCTGCAGAACAGTCTAATCAAGCTCTGGAACAGTTCCTCCATTGCTATGTCTCAGATCACCACAATAATTGGTCTGAACTGTTACCTTGGGCAGAGTTTGCTCATAATAGTGCTATTAATGCTTCCTCCAAGTTATCCCCATTCATGGCAAATTATGGGTTTCAAATATCCTTGTTACCCGATTCATTCATGCCTCAGGGTATTCTGGCTTTGGAGGAGCATCTCCGGCAACTCTGTTCCACGTGGGTGCAGATTCAGAATGGCCTTTATCGTTCTATGCAGCAACAAAAGTTCCAGGCTGATCGTAGGCGTCTGCCCGCGCCTTCCTACCAGGTTGGTGAGAGAGTTTTGCTGTCCTCCCGCAACTTGAACCTTCTTGTGCCTTCCAATAAACTGGCTCCCTGTTATGTTGGTCCTTTTCGAATACTCCGACGGGTCAATCCTGTGGCCTACGCTCTTGACATTCCTCCTGCAATGCGCATCTCCAATGTTTTTCATGTCTCCCTCTTAAAACCATTGGTTTGTAATCGGTTTACCACTGTGTTGCCTCGTCCCCGTCCTATCTTTGTTGACAACCATGGAGTATGAGGTCAGCAGCATTATTGACTCTCGTATGTCCAGGGGCCGCGTACAGTATTTGGTTCACTGGAGGGGCTACGGTCTGGAGGAGCGTTCATGGGTTCCCTCCTCTGATGTTCATGCTCCTGCCCTCCTCCGTGCCTTCCATGCCCGTTTCCCCAATAAGCCTTTTGTCCTCCCGCGGGGGAAGGGTCGTTGAGGGGAGGGTACTGTCAGGGTTTTTTCGCTGCTTTGTTTGCCATGTTGGCAGCCATTTTACTCACCTCTCTTGCTGACTCTGGTGCATACTGTGTGATGCTGCTCATTTCCTGCACTTCCTTTTATGGCCAGACTGGTGTACATCATCCGTGTGAGACATGATGCAGTCTCAGAATTGTGATGTCATCATTTATTATTTAAAGGGCCTCTGTTCAGTATGCTTTGCCCTTGCGTTGTCTCAGACCTGTTTGTGAGAGCTCCTGTGTATTACCTGGCTTTCTGACGTCCCTCCTCTTTCCTGATCCCTGGCTTGTTCCTGACTCTGCTGTTCTCCTTGTTCCTGATTCCGGCTCGTCTGACTACTCGCTTTGGCTCCTGACTCGGCTCGTCTGACTATTCGCTTTGGCTCCTGACTCGGCTCGTCTGACTAACAGCTCTGGTTTTGATTCCTGGCTTGTTATTTGACTTGTGGACGTTTTATTATTTTTTTGCTATTAATAAAGGTGTGATTATTTTTGCATTTCTCGTCTCAGTCTGATTCCTGGCACCCTGACACTCACCACCATTGGCATCCAAACAGGTTTGATTATATCCCTCACTGATTCCACCTGGGTAGTCTTAGCAGCACACTACTTAGTGTCTCATTACAATACTGCTCAATGTGCATTACGTTCGGATTGAGGGTGAATGATCTCAGCGTGTACAGGAAAGCACAGAAGCTTGGTCCGTCAAAACTAAGTAACAATAAGAACTTCCCAGACTGGCTTGTTCTGATACAAAAATAAAGTTTATTGCAACAAAGGGACTTAAAGGGCTTAAAACCTGCAAATGGCATATAAAAACAGTCAAATAGGCAAGGCGCCTCTCCGCAACTGACGCATTTCGGGATTAACCAGTACTAATTGATCGTTTAATGAAAGGGTATCTCCATAATTTGTGTGGCAACACATGTTATTTGATTGGACAGAACTACCATTACATTTCATGTGATACATTATTAACCAATAAATTAAGATTCCTAGCACTACTCTAAGAGAAGGCTAGATCAAAGCAACCTGACGTTACAATGTAACTATATAGTTTATCATCTATTTTCAATCAATATAAAATTTTGATTTAAACTTAGCCTATTATTTAAATAGTATTATTTACATGGTATTATATTATAACCCTGCAGGGTCACATAGCTAGAAAGGCAGAGCAAATAAAGCAAAACTAGAAATATGTATTCAATTCTGAACTATATATATTGCTCCTTATGCTGATCAATAGATATTTGCCATATGTGCATGTATTCCACCTACAAATAACCATAATGCACTAACATTCTTTCAAACTAATGTGCATTCAGATACAATACACGATCACATGGAATCAAACTACATGATGGTTGGTTACTAACCAGAAAACTATCAAGAGAATACAAAATCTAATATAAAGTGAAAATAAAAAACCTAATAAAGGACCTAAAACTACTGAAATACAGCACCTTATATAGAGCTATAAACAAACTGAGATATATACACTTTAATGTATAATTTAGTATGATTCCATTTGATCATAAATTGTAACTGAATACACATTGGTTTAAACGAATGTTATTGCATTATGGTTATTTGTAGGTGGAATTCATTCACACATAGAAAATATATATAGATCAGCATGAGGGGCAATATATATATATATATATATATATATATATATATATATATATATATATATATATACAGGGAGTGCAGAATTATTAGGCAAGTTGTATTTTTGAGGATTAATTTTATTATTGAACAACAACCATGTTCTCAATGAACCCAAAAAACTAATTAATATCAAAGCTGAATATTTTTGGAAGTAGTTTTTAGTTTGTTTTTAGTTTTAGCTATTTTAGGGGGATATCTGTGTGTGCAGGTGACTATTACTGTGCATAATTATTAGGCAACTTAACAAAAAACAAATATATACCCATTTCAATTATTTATTTTTACCAGTGAAACCAATATAACATCTCAACATTCACAAATATACATTTCTGACATTCAAAAACAAAACAAAAACAAATCAGTGACCAATATAGCCACCTTTCTTTGCAAGGACACTCAAAAGCCTGCCATCCATGGATTCTGTCAGTGTTTTGATCTGTTCACCATCAACATTGCGTGCAGCAGCAACCACAGCCTCCCAGACACTGTTCAGAGAGGTGTACTGTTTTCCCTCCTTGTAAATCTCACATTTGATGATGGACCACAGGTTCTCAATGGGGTTCAGATCAGGTGAACAAGGAGGCCATGTCATTAGATTTTCTTCTTTTATACCCTTTCTTGCCAGCCACGCTGTGGAGTACTTGGACGCGTGTGATGGAGCATTGTCCTGCATGAAAATCATGTTTTTCTTGAAGGATGCAGACTTCTTCCTGTACCACTGCTTGAAGAAGGTGTCTTCCAGAAACTGGCAGTAGGACTGGGAGTTGAGCTTGACTCCATCCTCAACCCGAAAAGGCCCCACAAGCTCATCTTTGATGATACCGCCAGTACTCCACCTCCACCTTGCTGGCGTCTGAGTCGGACTGGAGCTCTCTGCCCTTTACCAATCCAGCCACGGGCCCATCCATCTGGCCCATCAAGACTCACTCTCATTTCATCAGTCCATAAAACCTTAGAAAAATCAGTCTTGAGATATTTCTTGGCCCAGTCTTGACGTTTCAGCTTGTGTGTCTTGTTCAGTGGTGGTCGTCTTTCAGCCTTTCTTACCTTGGCCATGTCTCTGAGTATTGCACACCTTGTGCTTTTGGGCACTCCAGTGATGTTGCAGCTCTGAAATATGGCCAAACTGGTGGCAAGTGGCATCTTGGCAGCTGCACGCTTTACTTTTCTCAGTTCATGGGCAGTTATTTTGCGCCTTGGTTTTTCCACACGCTTCTTGCGACCCTGTTGACTATTTTGAATGAAACGCTTGATTGTTCGATGATCACGCTTCAGAAGCTTTGCAATTTTAAGAGTGCTGCATCCCTCTGCAAGATATCTCACTATTTTTGACTTTTCTGAGCCTGTCAAGTCCTTCTTTTGACCCATTTTGCCAAAGGAAAGGAAGTTGCCTAATAATTATGCACACCTGATATAGGGTGTTGATGTCATTAGACCACACCCCTTCTCATTACAGAGATGCACATCACCTAATATGCTTAATTGGTAGTAGGCTTTCGAGCCTATACAGCTTGGAGTAAGACAACATGCATAAAGAGGATGATGTGGTCAAAATACTCATTTGCCTAATAATTCTGCACTCCCTGTATATATATTGTTCAGAATTGAATACATATATACATATTTCTGGTTTTGCTGTATTTGCCCCGCATTTCTTGCTATGTGAACCTGAAGGGTTATAATATAATACCATGTAAATTATTCCATGTATTGTAAATAATAGCCTAAGTTTAAATCAAAATTTGACACTGATGGTAATAGATGATAACTATATAATTACATTGTAATGTCAGGTTGCTTTGTTCTAGCCTTCTCTTAGAGAAGTGGTAGGAATCTTAATTTATTGGTTAATAATCAATCACATGTAATGGTAGTTCCGTCCAGTCAAATGACATGTGTTGCCACATACAATGTGGAGACACCCTTTCGCTGAACTATCTATGAGTACGGGTTAATCCAGAAACGCATCAGATGCAGAGGGTGCTGTGCCTATTTGACTGTTTGTATATCCTGTTTGCAAGTTTTAAGCCAAAGCTGCTAATTTCATTTTAAATCCTTTTGTTGTAGTAAAGTTTATTTTGTATCAGAACAAGCCGGTCTGGGAACGTTGTTACTTACATACAAGGTAACCAGTAAAAAGTGTATTACTATAACCATGTTGGTTATGCAAAACTGAGGAATGGGTAATAAAGAGATTATCGATATTTTTAAACAATAAACATTTTCAAGTAGACTGTCCTTTTAAGTTTCTCCAATCACGATCAACTCTTAAATAATTTTTCCTACTTTCACATGCTGATTTGTGCATGTGCAATTTGAAATAGCTAACTGAAAAAATATTAAACGTGCACTGCTAAACTGTCATAAAAAAATAATCTACCGTGAATAGTGGCTGTAGATAAGAATGCTTCTGGTTGAAAGCCCATTCAGTGCTGTGTATGTCCCAGCAGTGGATCTATGAAAGGAGTATACTGACAACCCAACAGGAGGAGGTTAGAGGACCAGTCCCTGCGACACCTGTGGCTGGCTTGTGACTAACTTTTTCGCTGAGAGTGTTTATGTCACTAACCAATACTCCAATATCCCCTCTCTCTCTCAGCAGCAGCTCTCTGAGGGGAAAATGTGTCTTAAATCGATCTGAGGACCCCTCTCAACGAAGAATCTGGTTCACCTCAATTCTTCACCTTCATCCTATATAGGCATAGAAAAGACTATAATACCGGAGAGGTGGGAGGTATTAAGTACTCTTAGAGATTTGGGAATCTTTGCCTCCTCCTAGTGGCCAGGAGTTGAATCCCAAGAGTAATGGCTCATGGACTCTCACCACCTTATGAAAGAAAAATAGTTTTAACAAAAAAAAAACACATCAAGTTTCTTTGATTATTACTCAAACATTATTTCTGACTGCACAGAAGGGACAACATAAACCAAGGGAGTCCAAGCTTTTCAAAGCTTTGTATTTTTTATTTATTTATTACTTTTAGGGATAATGAATATATTTTGGAACATCTATCACAAAAATATATATTTACTTCTATAAATAAACAGTGCTTTAGCAAGATAAATGGCAGTCTTGTCTATATTTGCACATGTGCCAAAAACCTACATAAACACAGAAGCCCTAAATTCATGCGCACAGGATCACACCAATGATTACAGGAATTAGCAGAGAAGAACAGCTTTCCGCAGCATGATCTTTCATCTTGCATTTTAGCCAATTACTGACTCCTAAATAACTCCACGGGAGTGTGCACCATGCTATCTATATAACACACTTCAACTAGCACTGTCTAACTGTGAAAAACAAACAAAATGCACTAAGATAAGAGGCAGTTTTCAATGGTTTAGAAATCAGTTTATGATCCTACCTAGGTTTAGCTTTCAAAAAAATAACACCAATTTATGAAGCCTATTTATCAAGCCGTCAACCGCAAATACGCTGGAATTCCGCAGCGTATCATACAATCCGCCGGTCTCAGTCCAATACAAATCGATGCTAACGTCATTACAGATGTTCCGAATACAAATTCGGCACTATCTGACAACTTTTGCAAGTTATCAAACTCCTAACAGGTACGCTCGCCACTATTCCGGGCCAGCGTACCTGCTTTTTAATCCGCCACCCTGGAGGCCGCGGATGCCATAGGAATCAATGGGAGTCTGAAAGCAGCGAAAGCTTATGTTCCCTGCAGGCCGATATCCCATTGATTACTATGGTAGAATAAAAGTTATGTTTACACTTAACACCCTAACATAACTCCCGAGTCTAAACACCCCTAATCTGTCGCCTCCGACATCGCCGCAACCTACATAATGTTATTAACCCCTATTCCGCCGCTCCCCAACAACGCTTCAACTAAATAAATATATTAACCCCTATCCCACCGCTCCCGGAGCCCACCGCAACTAACTAAAAGTATTAACCCCTATTCCGCCACTCCCAGACCCTGTCTAACTAAATAAATGTATAAACCCCTGGCCTCCCACATCACTACCACTTACTAAACCTATTAACCCCTAAACCGCCAGCCCCCCACATCGCCATAAACTAAATTAAGCTATTAACCCCTAAACCTAACAACCCGCTAACTTTACATTAAATATTAACTCATCCCTATCTTATAATAAATTTAAACTTACCTTTAGAATTAAAATAAACTATATTAAACTATTAATTAACCTACCCTAACTGTTATACTAAATTACATTAAACTATATTAAACAATTAATCTACCCTAACTGTTATACTAAAATTACATTAAACTATATTAAACTATTCATTAACCTACCCTATTATACTAAAATTGCATTAAACTAACAATTAAATTAACTATATTATATATTTAAACAACTAACCCTACTCAAATTATTTAAATCTACTATTAAATATTACTAAGTTACAAAAAACTAACAACTAAGTTACACAAAATAAAAAACACTAAGTTACACAAAATAAAAAACACTAAGTTACACAAAATAAAAAATAAATTATCAAATATTTAAACTAATTACACCTAATCTAATAGCCCTATCAAAATGCCCCCCCCCAAATAAAAAAACCCTAGTCTACAATAAACTACCAATGGCCCTTAAAAGGGCCTTTTGCAGGGCATTGCCCCAAAGAAATCAGCTCTTTTACCTGTAAAAAAAATACAAACACCCGCCCAACAGTAAAACCCACCACCCACACAACCAACCCCCCCCCCCAAATAAAAACCTATCTAAAAAACCTAAGCTCTCCATTGCCCTGAAAAGGGCATTTGGATGGGCATTGTCCTTAAAGGGGGCATTTAGCTCTTTTTCCGCCCAAAGTCCCTAACCTAAAATTAAAACCCACCCAATAAACCCTTAAAAAAACTTAACACTAACCCCCGAAGATCCACTTACAGTTTTTGAAGACCCGACATCCATCCTCAACGAAGCGGCAGAAGTCCTCAGCGAAGCCGGCAGAAGTCTTCATCCAAGAGGGCCGAAGTCTTCATCCAAGACGGCAGAAGTCTTCATCCATCTTCTATCTTCATCCAGACGGTATCTTCTATCTTCATCCAGTTTAATGTAATTTTAGTATAATAGGGTAGGTTAGTTAATAGTTTAATATAGTTTAATGTAATTTTAGTATAATAGTTAGTGTAGATTAATTATTAGTTTAATATAGTTTAATGTAATTTTAGTATAATAGGGTAGGTTAATTAGTAGTTTAATATAGTTTATTTTAATTCTACAGGTAAGTTTAAATGTATTATAAGATAGGGATGAGTTAATATTTAATGTAAAGTTAGCAGGTTGTTAGGTTTAGGGGTTAATAGCTTAATTTAGTTTATGGCAATGTGGGGGTTTAGGGGTTAATAGGTTTAGTAAGTGGTAGTAATGTGGGAGGCCAGGGGTTTAGGGGTTAATACATTTATTTAGTGGCGGTGGACTCCGGGAGCAGAGGGATGGGGGTTAATAACTTTATTTAGTTGCGGCGAGGTCCGGGAGCAGCGGGATAGGGGTTAATACATTTATTAAAGTTGCAGCGGGGTTCGGGAGCGGCAGGATAGGGGTTAAACATTTTAGTATAGTGGCGGTGTTTATTGACAGGGTATAAATAAAGTTGGAAAAAGCTGAATAGCAGCGAGATCGATGACTGTTAGTTAACAACAGTCCGCTGCTCATCGCCCCATACTTGATGCACAGCTTTTTGACAGCTTTTTTATAAGTAAGGAGAGTATATTCAAGTCCGTGGCCTCAATGTTAGGCGAGCGTATTGGTGCAGGCAAATGCAGCATAGTTGACGGCTTGATAAATAGGCCTCCAAGAGAACAAAGCAAATTTGATGATAAAAGTAAATTGGAAAGTTGTTTAAAATCAAATGTCCTATCTGAATTATGAAAGATTAATTTTGGCTAGACTGTCCCTTTAATGATGTGAGATTTTTTTTATTAATATGTTGAACACTTGCCTTAGCACAAGCAAAATATTACATAAAACTCTAACATGACAACAAAGACATTTTTTTTATCTCAGTTTATAAAGGGGACACCCTCTCCTGGCTATAAAGTGTAAAATTGTTTATTATCCCATATAACAGACCTTCTTCTGTATCTCTTTAGATATATATAATTTTCCTTCAGACAGTATAGATGATTTCCCTTTATACAACACATCCTCATGTTCCTCCTCAAGTTACTGGCAAATTCTCTGAGCTACTAGAAACATGAGGAGTTATTTCCTGCACATGTCACAGGACACACACAGCGCAACATACACACACTAAGCAATAGAGCACCTTAGATATACACAGCACAAAGCACACTAGATACACAACATATTTCTCAACACAGCAAAAAACATGCAATTTAAAAACTCTAAAAAAATACACCACAATCAAGTGACACATGGGTTTGTGTGTACATTATAGCTGTGAGAGATCTAGGTTGCACAAACTCTTTGAATGTGTGTGTGTGTATATATATATATATATATATATATATATATATAGCTGCACATTTTGTGTGACAATATATGCACTAGATTTCCTATGCTTATTAGTGAGTTATTCTGTAAATACCACTAACATCAGTGTTCACACTGTGGGCTGTTTTGAGGGCAGGGCACACATTCTTTCACTATAAGTTCACACACAGTGCTTGAGATGAGGACGCAAAGTGACAGGGACACTGATACAGAAGTGATAGAAACATTTAATGACAAAGAGACAGAAGCTAGCAAAGACATACATTAAAACAGGAAGAGTGTCAGGTATGCAAAATGACAAATTCTGACAAGAGGAAACAGAAAATTTAATGGGCAGACTGAGAATAGAGAGTGTGACAAGGACTTGGAAATTTTGAGAATGGTACCGAGACAAATTGAGGGCCATTGTAATTAATACAGTCAAAGTAAACACCACCAACAGGTTAAATAACCAGGGGAAGACACAAGAAGACATAGGTATTGCAGGCACAAAAGCCAAGGGACAGAGAAGAATATGACACAGGCAGTGTATGAGGGTGACTTAGGGATAGTGTGAAAAATGACTGGAGGCAAATACAGACGGAGAGGCATTTATTTCTAGACACAAAACAGGAGAACTCCAAACAGACGGCAAAAAGTTTGAAAAGTATTCAAAAGTGACATTAACTGTAAGTAATGAGTGATAGTGATGGGCAGAGAGTGACAGGTGCAGAGGAGGAGGGGCTGTCGCCCCATGTGACCCTAGTGTGACACCCACCTGGTCTTGGGGACATGCTGCTAGTGTGACAGTGACGGTGAAGTAATGGGTGAAGCAGAGCATCAAATACAGTCTGCTGTTAGTATACAGTGTGGACATATTTTGCAGAGTGTTTTAAGCTAAGCACAGTTAAGATAAAAAGTGCAGTGGAAATGCAGAGCACTAATGAGTTGCAAATCAAATCAGTTTTGCAGAGTAAGGTAAAAATACATAACACTGCAGAACTGCAGAGCAGAGCGGATGTGCAAAAAACAGTGAGGATTCCAAGCATACTAGAGTTACAGAGTGTTGCGGATGTGCACAAAGGTGCAAGGATGCAAAGCACAAGAGGACACCAAAGTGGACCGGATATGCAAAACATGCCAGAAGATTCAAGAGAAGATGCACTATCCACAAACTTTTATCTTCCTGGGCTCCGCCTCTTGCCCCCTGCCAATTGTCCCTACCGTCAGGAATATCCCATTGGAGGGGCAGGGGCACAGCATTATTCACAAAATGAGAGCAATATTTCCTATACAGTGCCTATACAGTCTAACCTACCACAGACATCCCCAAACCCCACTCCAGAGTGCCAGAGCTCTGGGAAGGTGGAAGTCACCCTTACCAACTACTTCCTGTGGGAAAAATTTCATAAGCATCAGACAGAGATGATCATAACCAAGCAGGGAAGGTGAGTAGCTCTAAACAACAACATATACATTGGTGGTTAAAAAAAACTTTATTCCAATACTACTTGTGCACCATAGTCTGAAACAATTACGCATTCACATACAGATCACAATGGCTCACAGTACAAATGTATTTCAACTTTACTGTATACTCAAAAATTCATAAAATATGCCCAATTTAAATAGTAAGGCTTTAAATAATTTGTATATATTTACACAATATTTCACTGACTGGATATAACAGCTTTTTGTGCATTCATTTAAAAATTATTTTTTTTAATCAAGCATTAAATATATTCATAATACACTGAAATAACATCATGTTAATACTCATTTATAAAAAGAGAAAAAACTTAATACCACTCCATTCTCGCAACTATAAACTTGCATTAAGTTACACTGACACACAGGAACACACTAACGACAACTACACAGTACACAATTCAATCATTACAAATGCATATGCAATAAACAAACAAAACTGCAAATTGGCTCAAAATAACTTCAGCTATGGAAAAATGGAAAAAATGATATGGTCACCTTTATTATGATACAAATAACTGTGCACAGAAATTATTATATCCAATAAAGCCATAAGCAAACTGTATAGCAGCATGACACATTGTTGCAAAACTAGCATATGCATATACAAAAGACAATGCACCACCAAGTGAATCTGTCTGTGTCATTATGATTTTATTCTGTGTGTGTGTGTGCATGTATAAGTGTGTGTGTGTGTGTGTATATATATATATATATATATATATATATATATACACACACAAATTTTGAAGTATACAGTTATTTATTAGATCAAAAATCTAAATTAATAGATTTCAAGGAAAGACTTTCTTGCTCGTCTGAAGTAAATCTTTATATATATATATATATATATATATATATATATATATATATATATATATATATATATATATACTTGGCATTCTTAAATTCACTAATGTTTCTAATTCAATATTTTTTTCTCTACCACATATCTACTGTATCTATTTACATCTTGTCAGTGTGTTTGTGCAAACATACATATTTCTAAAGTAACACTGTCTTTTTCTCTCTCTCAAATGTAAGGTATGAACTAAAAAAAAAATACATAGCGAAAACTTAGAATGCAAGGGCCTATGTTTTATATGTATATTCACATATTTTTAAATGTTATCTAGAATATACTGGTATACTTTCTATGCTATGTGTGCATATGTACAAATAAGTATAAACATAAATAAATCCATGTCTATGTGAGTGAACAATCAGAGTATAAAACAAAATTATATATATTTCATATTTTGACATTGTGCCAAAAATGGGTAGGTTCTGGGAAATCCTACATTTCACTGTTACATTTTTTCTTTTAAAAACTAGTAAATATGTACATGCACACATACATATTAGTCTTGGTCTAGTGGACACATACACTAAGCATGTTTGTGTGTTATATATTACACACACATACACACACACACACACACACACACACACACACACATATATATATATATATTTATTTATTTACTATAAGTAACTACAGTGGACAGGTAAGAAATGTGTCTTTTTTTCTGTTTTTAACATTCAGTAGACTAGTAACTTTTCTCTTATGACTAGTAAATGCTATTGATATTTTTCTACCACTGAATATATGAATGTGTTTATGTATGTATTTGTAGTATATATATATATATATATATATATATATATATATATATATATATACATACATACATACATACATACATAACATACATACATACATACATACATACATACATACATACAGATAGTCTTTTTTATTTGAAGTTAAAGGGACATTAAACCCACATTTTTTCTTTCATGATTTAGAAAGAGAATGCAATTTTAAACATCTTTCTAATTTACTTCTATTATCTAATTTGTTTTATTCTCTTGATATTCTTTGCTGAAAAGCATATCTAGATATGCTCAGTAGCTGCTGATTGGTTGCTGCACATAGAAGCCTCGTGTGATTGGCTCACCCATGTGCATTGCTTTTTCTTCAACTAAGGATATCTAAAAAATGAAGCAAAATAAATAATAGAAGTAAATTGTAATGTTGTTTACATTTGTATTCTCTATCTGAATCATGAAAAAAAGATTTTGTGTTTAGTGGCCCTTTAAGTCAGTTAACTAAAAATGTATTAATACAATAACCTGTACCGTTTGGTAATTTATTTCTATTTACATGCAATGTAAACATCTTTAAGCTTTTACTATGATGGAATACATTAATTCATTTTTAAAGCTTTTAGAATGTTTACATTTGCTTTTATTTTTCCATATATGTTTTAATATTCATTAGTCATGGAAAAAACTGAGTCATTTTTTTAAATAACATCTTCTAGATTAAAGTAGGTTTCTACATTCGTTTGAAGTGGGTGTATTTTTTCAAAATATTTTAAACTGCACTAGTGATGTAATCACTATATTAACAATAAAGATTTATTAATATAAATTGTATATTATATTAGAACATTAGAACATATAAAATATGATGACATACAAAAAGGAAACAACGGTTAACAAATTGTTATTCTTAATTTATAAATTATTTGAATATTTGTGCTGTATAAAGGAGTATATATGATATCACATTTATTTATCTATTATGAGTAACATTAATTATACAATACCAGGCTATGTTATCTGCACATTGTATAGTATTTGTTATAATTATGTTTATTAGTATCATTAAAGATACTAATAAAGTTAGTTTAAATAAATTTAGTTTAAATAAAGTTTGAATAACATTTAGTAAGCTATCATCATTAATTTCATTTTCAAACTGCATAATTAAGTATAAAAAGGCAAAGTCTATTTAATATTGTGCACTCAAACCATAATGTTACTTTGCACTTTGTTTATATATATATATATATATATATATATATATATATATATATATATAAACATAATTAAGAACCTTGATTAGAAGCATTTACAATTTATATTTAAATAGAAGATAAATAATTGGAGAAAGCTAAAACTGGTTGAAAATTTTTAAAATTATTTAAATATTTAAAAAGCTAGCATTGTTGTCAAAAGCTTAAAGGGACACGGAACCCAACAACAATTTATTTTGTGATTCAGATAGAGCATGCAATTTTAAGTAACTTTCTAATTTACTCCTATTATAATTTTTTCTTTGTTCTCTTGCTATCTTTATTTGAAAAAGAAGGAATCTAAGCTAAGGAGCCAGCCAATTTTTGGTTCAGTCCCTGGACACCACTTGTTTATTGGTGGGTGAATTTATCCACCAATCAGCAAGAACAACCCAGGTTGTTCACCAAAAATGGTCCGGCAGCTAAACTTACATTCTTGGTTTTCAAATAAAGATAAGAGAACGAAGACAATTTGATAATAGGAGTAAATTAGAAAGTTGCTTAAAATTGCATGCTCTATCTGAATCACGAAAGAAAACATTTGGGTTCAGTGTCCCTTTAAATCTAAACATGTGAAATGGACTATCAAGCAGAGTTTTGGGTGAAAGATATTATAATTGACATAGGCAACTTTAGAGCATATGTGTGAGTGGCCAGTGAATAACAAGGTTTAACTGTAGGATCAGAGCATATAACTTTAGATCCAGCAGCCAAATTCCAGAAGAATTTATATAAGAAAGTAGCACTGTCCCTTTAGTGGGTATTTTGCCTCAGTCTAGGAAGAACCCATTATGTTTTGATGAGGATAAAGAAAATACTTAGTAGAAAATAAATGGTTATATGGATGCAAATCAAAAACTCAAGAAATTTAGAAATTGAGGTGTGAAAATATAAATTAATCAAGCAATTAGCATGAAAAGAATATAAGAAACGCAAAATCGTTAGTAAATAAAGGTGTGAATAATTTGTTCGCTAAGGCTGTAGCTGGGTAACGCTGATGGGACGGTTATAAAGATTAATATGAATAATAAGGTTAAGATAAATGCAGCCTTATTTAATTTTCACTTTTGATTGCTGGTTATAACAACACAATTGTATTAAATGTATATTTTTTATAAACAAACTTTATTGAATCAAAGTTATGAATAGACAATACAAATAAATATAACAGTACATAGTTTGCAATCTGTCTAGTGTCATTATTTTTCTCAAGTTGTTACAGAGGATGTTTTCATATACGGTCTGATGGGGCCGCTAGCTTAATAAACAGATAACTACTTCTCTGACAACATGTTGATAAGTACATTGCATACATTTGGATTCACCTTATTACATACAAAGCCTGTTTTATTTTTTAATATTT
This sequence comes from Bombina bombina, assembly GCF_027579735.1. Classification (NCBI taxonomy): domain Eukaryota; kingdom Metazoa; phylum Chordata; class Amphibia; order Anura; family Bombinatoridae; genus Bombina; species Bombina bombina. Next base: position 1,108,651,331 of record NC_069499.1, on the reverse strand, counting down.
TCATTATATTATTGCATATTACAGTCATTAACATTAAATTGTGTGTCACAATATAAGAATAAAGATAAAAAGTTTAGAACAAAGAAGAAAAAGGGTTGGGTAATAAAGAAGAGAAAAAAAATAGGGGAGAAGAGGGGACCCAGTGTGCCTTTACCCATCTATGGCTTGTGGCGGTTAAATGGGGTGTCTTTCCAAGAGGCTAACATCATTTCATGTGGGCCAATTTGATTAATTTTGAAATAGTGGAATCTTTCTAGTATTAGCAATTCGTCGACCGAGGTAATCCATTCTTCTACTGTTGGAATGGCCCCCGACTTCCATTTTCTGGGGATGAGTTTCTGGACTCCTATAAGCATAATCAGTAATAGGGCCTGTGCGTGTACTTCTCTAACTTCTCTAGCTTATGGGGTGTTTGGGATAATGATTTGTAATTTGTCTGATATAAGGCTTGTCACCCTGAACCAGAATTCCTTCAACTTTGGACAGGACCACCATATGTGAAGGAGCGTGCCATGTTCTCCACAACCCCTCCAACACATGGGGCTCGCTGAAGGGAAGCATTTGTGTAGCCTCGTCGGTGTTAAATACCATCTACAAATACATTTCAGGTGTATTTCCTGGACATAAGCAGAGACAGATGAACGTTGTTGCTAATTTGAAGGACCAGCTATCTTGATCAATGTCTCTATTAAAGGGACATGAAACCCACATTTTTTATTCCAGGCCAATGTGTATGTAGGTAATTGAGTGTCTGTGGGTAGGAGTAACATTTTATAGATCAGTGATATTAAACGCCTCCAGGGCTTAACGGAAGTGCTTAAATGTTCAAATGCAGTGAGTTCTCTTGTAAAGTGTTCTTTGTGTTTGTGATGTATTGTGTAATGAGAGAGCTGATTGTATCTCAACCAGGAAGAGAAAATGTTTCCATATTTCTCTAACATGAGTTCTTTTTTTTTATTTATTTTTTATTTTTATTTTTTATTGAGAGGTAAATTTGGCATACAAGCAAATTGTTTCCAGAGAAAACATAGTACAGAGCGTATCAAATAGAATACAAAACAAATATTCTTGTAACATGAACAGAGTCAGCTAGCAATGTGACTAGGTGATTTATATACCTATTATTACATAAAGATAAAGTACGGTAATGTCAACATAAGTCTAAGCATTCTCATACAAATAAAGGACCTCATCCAGATCTCCACCCATGGGATAGGTTAATTTTAACAGAATGCTAACTATGGTAGAAGGAACCCCTTAAGGGACTCCTTAAAAAGTATGGCATACAAACAAAGCAGTAAGGTATTACGCAACTGCACTCAAATAAAACAGACTTAGCTAGCAATTTGATTTAAGATTGTTAGTTGTAGCAATGCTATAAAGAAATAACTTACCGACATGCCAATATAAATCTAAACCTTCTCTATGAAATAATGGGCCGCTCTTGGACCCATAATCATGGAGTAAAACTGCTTAAATAGAAGGCTAACTATGATAATAAAGACCACTTGTGGATCTCGCCAGATTTCCCTCAGGATTTTGGGTTCTCAACATGAAACAAGAAGAACTCTAGTATTTAAAGCGCCAACACCTGCTATTTAATTCAAGTTAGACAAACTATAAGTCTAGAGGACAAAACAGTTAAAGCCCTGAAGATCCCATCATATAACCTGGGTGGTAGAGGGAGGGAAACAGGAGGTGTGGTATATTGAAGTTCACTAGGGCATATATGATTTAAAGGTGTACAGGCTAACTTGGATGAAGAATAATCCGTAAAACCATGTAAGTGTATAGAGCATTAGAGCACAGGGTGAGCTGCATTAGAATTCGAAGTAGAGATTAGAGGTGTGTAGGGTGTGCCTACAACCAAACTAGGCTTTAAACCTGAAAATTATGGGGGTTGCATGCAAGTGTACTGGAGCTTCAAGGACATAAAATGAGTTCTTGTGTGTATAGTTTTCCACCCTCAATTGCAAAATGCAATGAACCGGCTCTAACACAATATGGCTTACTCATACACGTTCCTAGATGAGAGTATGGCAACTCTGGGTTTTCAATAAAAGGTAATAATGGCGAGTATCTGGTAGATAAGTGTGTATTTATATATTTTTATGTCACAAAATTTAAATAACCCAGAGTGTGCTTTGACAGGGTTGTTTAATAAAACATGAAAAAAGTAAAACTTCACAATGAAGACCATGGTGTACCTTCAGTGGTTTTAATGATACAAGCAGACTTTTGTTCATCTTTGATAAATAAACTAAATTATATTAAAAGGCAAAAATGTCCCCTATCAATTGTTTTATGCACTGTGTTTATCTAATTGAAAAGAGGATAAAACATTAGTGTGTGCTGATATAAATTATTAGAAGTGGTTATAATTATCCTTTGATTTTTTTTTATGAAGCAGATGAACAAATAATGTGATAAACTCTAACACTCTAGAAAAAAAAAATGATCAAGACTTTTTTCTACAATATCCACTGTTAAGTCTAGTGGAATTAATGTAGAGATATAATTATAAGTTTGGTTTTTTAATATCCTCAATGTACAGTATCTGATTACAAACCTAATATAATGAAAGCATTGGGGATTTTTGTTATAATTGGTTATTACTTTTCGAAACTCAAAAGTCAATATCTTGACCCTGCTCAAGAGAAAAATGTAGTTCAACTAGTAATGAAATACTGAAAAATGTTAAGGAGTTAGTCTGCTTTGATAAATATTCTACAATTTATAAATACAGGGCAGCCAAAAGTGGACTGCTATGAAAAGATACAATTTTAAAAAGTTATATACTTGATATGTATGATATGGAAAAGGAAGAAATCTTGTCATTTTAAATCAGAAGATATCTTGTGATTGAAAAAAAAATGCCATTGCTAATATTATATCACAGGTAGCTTACTAGCTATCTGTGAAAAAGTGTTTGTTAAGTAAAGTTTGTGTATAAAAAATATTTTTTTTTAATTAATTTTATTATTTGAATTTAAACTGTTGTTCAGATATAAAGCAGTAAAATGATTATTTTCAAAAGAAACTTTATTTTAAAACACAGAAGAAATAAGAGTTAGAAATGTGAGGATTTAATTTTTTTTCTTCTCTAGAGCGACGGGGATCATCTGGAAGTTAATGTATATGATACCTTGTAGTACCATGAGTCAGAAATAGAGAACAGTTCTCCCCCAGACCTCTTTCAGTTGATTTTACTGACCACCCAGCTAAAATTTTAGCCAATATTAAGCTAAAATGAGCTAATATTAAATATGTTAAATTTTTATTGCACAAATTTTCATTAAACACATTTGTTAAATTATGCAATGAATTTGTGCTTTGGAAAGAAGGAAAATATATAATATAAGAAAATATTACACTGCCCCCACCTGGCTACTTCAAAATGCCACCTGGCAGGCAACATTTTTTGTGGATAACACTGTAAACTAAAGTGATCTTAATGAACAATCAATGACAAAATAAATATAACTAGAATTCACTAAAAGTGAAACATTATTCCATAATAAAGGATATGTTCATGTGTAAAAAAAATGCTATCCAGAAAACACAATACTTGTGCAAACATTGCTTCAAAATAAATAAATAAATAATAATAATTAGGTGCATTAGTGTAATTTGATTGTTTCATTACAATACTGAACCTATTCTTTTTTTTGAGGCAAAGAAGATTGCACAAGTATTGTGTTTTCTGGATAGCGTCTTTTAAGCATGGAGATATCCTTTATTATGGAATAATGTTTCACTTTTAGTGAATTCTTGTTGTATTTATTTATTTTGTGTTCGCTATCATCTTCTTTATGATGTTTGTGTGCACATTTATTGGACGTATAAACTAAAGGGATCTTAAAATGGGAAGCTAAATTACATTTAAAAAATACCTTAAAACAATAGTCTAAGGATTATCATTCCACTGTATGAATCACTGGGAAATAAGTTATCTGTCAGATGGTAATTTGTCCAACATATATACTCTAATATGCATGGTTGATGATGAAGGTTCAACAAAGTCAGATTCACAATGAAACCTATAATATTAGGTTTTTAATACAATTGCTGTACTCTGGGATCGCTGAATTAAAACAATATCTAGATTAATCAGTTATCACATAATTGCTAAATAAATGTGATGTGTCTAGATTACCAAAAACTTTCTATTATAAGTTATTTACAAAAACTCTTCTAACTATAAAACTGCTTAGAGAACTCAGAAATTGCCTGACTCTAGACTGATCTCAATTAAGGCTTCAAATCAATCTTCAGATATAGATGGATAATTGTTGAAAATTATTTTGTTCAAAATTCAAAACCTTTTCACTTATATAGAAATTGTTTTATGCGACAAACTAAAGGTAATTTTGGATTACCATTGATTATGATTTTTTTTATATAACAGACTTGGCTGTGTCTGTTTCATTTTCAGTAAAGAAAGAAATACAATTATTAAAAAAAAAAAATCCAACTTCCCCAAGTTGAATTATCAAACATCCTAGAGGTGTTGTGCACACAGATAATAGTCATAACACATATAAAAGATAGATTACTCAGATTACTGTAAAATACGTATCATGCAGTGCAGGGATGGATTGCTAGGCTCTGCAATCTATTTGTTTCAGCATAGCATTATGTCGCTTTTCTAACATTTGGATTACTATTTTTTCAGGCATATTTGTGCAGTTCTGTTAAAAACGTCTGATAAGAAATTAGTTACGGGAAGTTAATTTTAGCTATGTTGATCAATTTGCCTATATTGGGCTAGATTAGAAGTAAAGCGCTAATTTATTGCACGCCTGTAAATGGGCAAATTTGCCGTTTACAGGCATGTGATAAATAATCAGCCATTACAAGTGGCTGATTATTGCTACCGTGAGCTCTGGTTAATTTTCTAAAAGTGCTCCAATTGCTCCCCAAAATAAAGTATATCTTTTTTTTTTTTTTACTAAAAAACAACTACACTAAGCAGTTTTTGGGGGCTAAAGTTTGCAGTTGTGGGGTGTTAGAAATAAAAATGCCATTGGAAAGTACCTTTACATTGCGGTCTATGGGGACTGTGTGTTCCCAGTAAATATATATGTATATGCTTACATACAAATATATTTAAGTGTTAATATTCATATACACATATATTTATATTTGCTACCCATCTCTGCGTGACGTACCCTCTTCGCTGCGCTAGTTCTCATGCTGTGTCTCACGGCATGAGAACAAGCCTCCCTTTGTAGCCTATGGAAGCGTGCAAGCAATATTTTGCGCTCAACTTATAAAGTAGCCCTTTATGTTTATGTAAAAGTATAATTTGCTAATTTTTTTTAAATATACATCTACGTTCAAAAATCGTTATGCTTTGCACATAACCTAATGAGCATACAGTAGAGTGGTGATGTTGCTATGTACCAATGTATGCTTGGCAGGCTGCATGCACAATTAAAGCTACCAAGAAAGCGGTGAACATTTTGACAATACCTATTTTTGCACAAATATGTATATTGTAAAAAATATCTTAAGTCAAATATGTTACGCATCACTGTGCATTTCAAGTTCTACTTTTATGTGAGCACCCAGCATTAACTGCATTTATCCTTATCTACTGATACAATATTAGAGAATATGATCAAACAGCTCTGCATACTATCTGGAGTCTCTTACTTGGAAGTAACTATGATTAAAGATTCTAAGAACCAGAGTCAAAATAATGCAAATCTCCTCCATTGTGATTACCCACCCTCAAGTCTCTGCAAAAAAAATCACAAGTCTGTTCCTTGTTGCATGGCAGTTAGAATGTAGAGTTAGCAAATACTTAAAGGGATATTTTAATCATATTTCCTTTTGGCTTTTGGAACATTTATCTCAATAATTTTAATAAAAATCTTTCTAAATACAGAATAGGAAATGTTTGGTATTCTATAATATTCTTCTCTAAGGCTCAAATGAGAGTTGTAGGAGAAGTCTGATTTTTATATCCAATAAAACAAAAATGTTCTGTCTACTGAATTATTTCACATTGGTTTTTTTTATCAATTTTGTCTGCAGCGTGCAGTCTAAAAGGGACACTTGTTTACTATGGAATATAAACAAGAACACATTTTTTTATTATCCTCGCACACACTACACAGCATTGTTTATCATCCTTGATAAATGAGTTTAACCAATTCTCAGACTCGTGACAATAACTTTGGATGAAAAAATGTGAAGTGCAGGAAAGCAGAAAAGTGAATTAAAAGGACTGTAAGGGCTAGATTTATCAAGGGCTAGGAGAATTCTCCTTTGTATTCTCCTCCGAGTTCTCTGCAGCTCGCCCTTGGAGAGGCGCACCAGTGAGAAAAAATGTATAAAAAAATGCACAAATTAATTTGCGCTGTTTGGAAGGTGAGTTGGGGCGGATTATGATGAATTTCTCCAAGTTAAAAAAGGAAGTTCTCCTGATTATATCATTTTAAACCTGTGTTTTTTTAAGTAGTATTTTTTGCCCTCTTCAAGTAATCTATTACATTTGCGTTTTACATGGGGCAAATTTGTGAATTCATTTTGGTGTGTTACCACAATACATTTTTACTTTAACTTTGTTATAATAATGACCCTATATAACCTTAACACATTCAGATTTTTTATACAATTTTTGTTCTTTGAATCAGAACGTACTCCATCAGAAATCGACGTGAACACAAGCTAAAAAGACATAATGATTTCTAATGCTGTTCTCCACGTTACCTATGGAGAACTATAATGTGGGTATTTGTAGGAGAACTTTGTGTTCTCCAAAGGTGCGAAATACGACTAAAATTACCAAATGTAACCTTTTTTAAGTGCACCGGTGTGCCTTGACGAACACAAATTAAGTGAGAAGAATGTATAGTCAGACTTGCTCAATTTTAGGCCCACTTTGCATTAATAAATCAGGGGATTCAGTTGTATGCGGATTTATAGGTGCAATTTTAGGAGAATTGCTTTAATAAATCCTGCTCTAAATGCCTTTTGCTTTTGTGTAAAAATTGTGCTTTGTCCCACACTGCCTAGAGGCCAAAAAGCAAATGACGTAACCTGTAAATCAAACAGCTGGTTTAGTCAGTTTGCAGCATTTTGAAAACTTAGTTTAATGATTTTGGGCTAGATTACAATTAAAATATTGCACCCGCGTTAAGTTGCACGTGTATTACAAGTTGAAAGTAAGCGTGACTGAAGACCTTGCATAAAGTGTTAGGGCAAAAAGTTGCATTAAAAACTACATACATACATTAAAATTAACAAGTACACTCATATTTTAGACAATATTAAGCTAAAATGAGCTAATATTAAAAATGTTATTTTTTAATTGCAAATTAATAAGGTATAAAACCCTTAGGGAGGTACGCTCACAATAATAGTGAATATAATAGTGTTAGAAAAATAAAAAATAAGTCCAAATCTGATGTCAGGCAGCACTCCTAGACAAGATGGTAGAAAGACAAGTCCTGAAAGACAGAAGAGAGGCGTCTCATAGGGTGATAATGTCAGGCAGTGGAGGTAAATACATAGACATAGGTTGTAGCACACACAGTGCTATATTCAGCAGACCGAGACCTCTTAGAGTCGCCCGGCAGACTCGCTCACAATATCCGGCTTAACAGTCACGTGATAGGTATCCGCCAATAGCGAAAGGACTTCTGGTCATGTCGAAGGATATGTCCTATAGACTGTTCACCAATCAGCTGGCAGCAAACACTGGAACGTGAGGGAACATTGGGAACCCTCGGATAGAGAGTAGACTGTTTATTAAAACAATTGGATTAGAACAGCAACGCGTTTCATCTCGGCCACAGTGCTTTTTCATCAGGCTGTAGCAATACTAAAAACCCCGCTCTATATGTACCCTCCCCTTGACCAATCAATGATTGATCCGGCCACACACCGCAAGGTGGATGTCACGCCTACAAGTCAAAGTTGACATAAATTAACATGAGAACCACATCATCAGAAAATAAAAATGAAAGTGATATGTACTGTATGTTAGCAGTATAACTTTGGGTATTGGTAAACAAATACAAAATATATGAAATACCCTAAGCAATTGTTACATTATCGTAATTCACATTTATAACCTCATATTCTATCATGTGAAACTTTTTTTAGAAACCCCTATCATATGTTTCTAATCAACAAGTATTTAGTACCATGATATGTGCACCAATTATCGTAGTATGCCCCAAAAAATGCCATATAGAATGAGGCATATGACAAATTTATTTTCCAAGAAATTATTCAATAGTTAAAAACAATTCTGGCACGATGTCGGTTACTTAACCCTTTACAATCCGTTAATTCTATATTATTATTAGAACTCTTCATAGAAACAATTGTTCATAAAGTCCATATATTTTGTGTTCAATCATGATAAGAGTGGACACAAGATATATAAAATACAAGATATGAATAAGTGGAGTGACATGTCATGTTGCAATGAAAAAAAGTGATTGCAACAAATGACGTAATTAGATCGTGAGGGAAAGTGAGTCATGGAGAGGAAATGATAGTGCATATTTGATAAGAATATATATATATATATATATACATTGTGATAATCAAGATAGATAATTGGGAATAGGTCATAGTGTAGCTTGACTACACTTCACTCTAGATGTCAAGAAGACTAAACTAAAATGTGAGTGAATTTGGTCATAGGTGTATAATAAAATAAGAAAGTCCTAAATTGTATTAACCTCATGAATTGAGAGATGAATGGTTGAGTAATATTATAAATGGACAATTATAGATGGACTATAAATATTTTTTTATCTAGATCTTAAGGGTATATATAAGGTTTCAAAAAACTTTAAATAAATCAGATTCATATTTGTGAAAAATATTGTGGTGCCTGGTAAATGGCACCTGCAGAAATCTATGTATATTTTATGGCATACATTAAATGAGATCTAAATAGTGAAAAAATAAAAATGATTCATAATGCATGAGACATGGTACACATGTAGAAGATGTAACATAAGATAAAATAAAATCAGTGAAAGGCTGCTAGATCCACATTCATGTTAAGACCGTAAGGGTGTAGGGTCTTTAATTTGTGTACCCAGTAGGTCTCCCTTTGTCTATGTAATTTTTTTTATTGCACAGATTATCATTAAATACATTTATGTTAAATTGTGCAATTAATTTGTGCTCTGGATAGCAGAAAAAAAGTATTACACTGCCCCCAACCCAATATATATATATATATATATATATATATATATATATATACTGTATATATATATATATATATATATATATATATATATTTATATATATGTATAAATACATATTTTACAAAAAATACATCATATATATATTATATATATATCTAGTTAAAATTAAATAGAACATTTTATGAGAAGTATACGCAAGATCAGAAGCATATAGGCACCGTATGCAGTACGGTATATAGTCATTTAGTGCTTCAAGACAATTTCCTTATAAGATGTTCAGTATTGGTGACTGTGGGTATTTTTAGCATTGCTCTGACCCAGAGAGAGGGTGATTATGATTTAACTTGCATTAAGCAGTAGTACTTTTTGTTTGAAAACTGTGGAGATTTCAATAGAGAAAATAGTGAAACCGTGTTCTGAGTTTTATGCTTGCATGCTACATACTCTGACTTTAAATTAACACAGACAATGTATTGGCATTAATCATTATTGTATTGATATAAGCAAATTTAGAACATAGATGTGGAAAGAAGAAAACAAAAGGGTGTACAAACTGTGAATTGCTCCTTAAGACTTCTCTCTATGCAATTATATGGTATAGTTTATATTATCTAAATGAATTACTACTTTTTATCATATTCTCTTGATATCACATGATCTTCATTGATTGGTTTACACACAATGCATTGGGTGCTAAAAGCTGTGAACTGTAAATAGATATGAAATTAGTATCAGTATAGGTTGCATAAAATTATATATTATAAAAACCATAATATAATACATCTAATCAAAATAAATAAAACATAAAAATAAGATATTTTCAAACTTCAGGGACTTATCCCCTTTTTTGGGATACACTTAAAGATTATTTGTATTAAGATTCACTTAATAAATACATCAAATGGAATTTATAAATTCCAAGTTTTTACTCATGCATAAAATGTATAGCTAAAAATGGAAAATACCATGCTACATACATGTCAGAGTTTATTGTCGGATTATATCCAATACAGTGTGTACTCTTTCTGCTCACTTAGGCCTAGATTTAGAGTTCGGCGGTAGCCGTCAAAACCAGCGTTAGAGGCTCCTAACGCTGGTTTTGGCCGCCCGCTGGTATTTGGAGTCAGTGATTAAAGGGTCTAACGCTCACTTTACAGCCGCGACTTTTCCATACCGCAGATCCCCCTACGCCATTTGCGTAGCCTATATTTTCAATGGGATCTTTCTAACGCCGGTATTTAGAGTCGTTTCTGCAGTGAGCGTTAGAGCTCTAACGACAAAATTCCAGCCGCCTGAAAATAGCAGGAGTTAAGAGCTTTCTGGCTAACGCCGGTTTATAAAGCTCTTAACTACTGTACCCTAAAGTACACTAACACCCATAAACTACCTATGTACCCCTAAACCGAGCTCCCCCCACATCGCCGCCACTCGATTAAAAATTTTAACCCCTAATCTGCCGACCGCCACCTACGTTATACTTATGTACCCCTAATCTGCTGCCCCTAACCCCGCCGACCCCTATATTACATTTATTAACCCCTAATCTGCCCCCCACAACATCGCCGCCAGCTACTTACAATAATTAACCCCTAATCTTCCGACCGCAAAGCGCCGCCACCTACGTTATCCCTATGTACCCCTAATCTGCTGCCCCTAACACCGCCGACCCCTATATTATATTTATTAACCCCTAATCTGCCCCCCTCAACGTCGCCGACACCTACCTACACTTATTAACTCCTAATCTGCCGAGCGGACCTGAGCGCTACTATAATAAAGTTATTAGCCCCTAATCCGCCTCACTAACCCTATCATAAATAGTATTAACCCCTAATCTGCCCTCCCTAACATCGCCGACACCTAACTTCAATTATTAACCCCTAATCTTCCGATCGGAGCTCACCGCTATTCTAATAAATGTATTAACCCCTAAAGCTAAGTCTAACCCTAACACTAACACCCCCCTAACTTAAATATAATTTTAATCTAACGAAATAAATTAACTCTTATTAAATAAATTAATCCTATTTAAAGCTAAATACTTACCTGTAAAATAAATCCTAATATAGCTACAATATAAATTATAATTACATTGTAGCTATTTTAGGATTAATATTTATTTTACAGGCAACTTGGTATTTATTTTAACTAGGTACAATAGCTATTAAATAGTTAATAACTATTTAATAGTTACCTAGTTAAAATAATAACAAATTTACCTGTAAAATAAATCCTAACCTAAGATATAATTAAACCTAACACTACCCTATCAATAAAATAATTAAATAAACTACCTACAATTACCTACAATTAACCTAACACTACACTATCAATAAATTAATTAAACACAATTGCTACAAATAAATACAATTAAATAAACTAGCTAAAGTACAAAAAATAAAAAAGAACTAAGTTACAAAAAATAAAAAAATATTTACAAACATAAGAAAAATATTACAACAATTTTAAACTAATTACACCTACTCTAAGCCCCCTAATAAAATAACAAAGCCCCCCAAAATAATAAATTCCCTACCCTATTCTAAATTAAAAAAGTTACAAGCTCTTTTACCTTACCAGCCCTGAACAGGGCCCTTTGCGGGGCATGCCCCAAGAAGTTCAGCTCTTTTGCCTGTAAAAAAAAACATACAATACCCCACCCCCCAACATTACAACCCACCACCCACATACCCCTAATCTAACCCAAACCCCCCTTAAATAAACCTAACACTAAGCCCCTGAAGATCTTCCTACCTTGTCTTCACCATCCAGGTATCACCGATCCGTCCTGGCTCCAAGATCTTCATCCAACCCAAGCGGGGGTTGGCGATCCATAATCCGGTGCTGAAGAGGTCCAGAAGAGGCTCCAAAGTCTTCATCCTATCCGGCAATAAGAGGACATCCGGACCGGCAAACATCTTCTCCAAGCCGCATCTTCTATCTTCTTCCATCCGGTGCGGAGCGGGTCCATCTTGAAGCAGGCGACGCGGATCCATCCTCTTCTTCCGATGTCTCCCGACGAATGACGGTTCCTTTAAGGGACGTCATCCAAGATGGCGTCCCTCGAATTCCGATTGGCTGATAGGATTCTATCAGCCAATCGGAATTAAGGTAGGAATTTTCTGATTGGCTGATGGAATCAGCCAATCAGAATCAAGTTCAATCCGATTGGCTGATCCAATCAGCCAATCAGATTGAGCTCGCATTCTATTGGCTGATCGGAACAGCCAATAGAATGCGAGCTCAATCTGATTGGCTGATTGGATCAGCCAATCGGATTGAACTTGATTCTGATTGGCTGATTCCATCAGCCAATCAGAAAATTCCTACCTTAATTCCGATTGGCTGATAGAATCCTATCAGCCAATCGGAATTCGAGGGACGCCATCTTGGATGACGTCCCTTAAAGGAACCGTCATTCGTCGGGAGACATCGGAAGAAGAGGATGGATCCGCGTCGCCTGCTTCAAGATGGACCCGCTCCGCACCGGATGGAAGAAGATAGAAGATGCGGCTTGGAGAAGATGTTTGCCGGTCCGGATGTCCTCTTCTTGCCGGATAGGATGAAGACTTTGGAGCCTCTTCTGGACCTCTTCAGCACCGGATTATGGATCGCCAACCCCCGCTTGGGTTGGATGAAGATCTTGGAGCCAGGACGGATCGGTGATACCTGGATGGTGAAGACAAGGTAGGAAGATCTTCAGGGGCTTAGTGTTAGGTTTATTTAAGGGGGGTTTGGGTTAGATTAGGGGTATGTGGGTGGTGGGTTGTAATGTTGGGGGGGGGGGGTATTGTATGTTTTTTTTTACAGGCAAAAGAGCTGAACTTCTTGGGGCATGCCCCGCAAAGGGCCCTGTTCAGGGCTGGTAAGGTAAAAGAGCTTGTAACTTTTTTAATTTAGAATAGGGTAGGGAATTTATTATTTTGGGGGGCTTTGTTATTTTATTAGGGGGCTTAGAGTAGGTGTAATTAGTTTAAAATTGTTGTAATATTTTTCTTATGTTTGTAAATATTTTTTTATTTTCTGTAACTTAGTTCTTTTTTATTTTTTGTACTTTAGCTAGTTTATTTAATTGTATTTATTTGTAGGAATTGTGTTTAATTAATTTATTGATAGTGTAGTGTTAGGTTAATTGTAGGTAATTGTAGGTAGTTTATTTAATTATTTTATTGATAGGGTAGTGTTAGGTTTAATTATATCTTAGGTTAGGATTTATTTTACAGGTAAATTTGTTATTATTTTAACTAGGTAACTATTAAATAGTTATTAACTATTTAATAGCTATTGTACCTAGTTAAAATAAATACCAAGTTGCCTGTAAAATAAATATTAATCCTAAAATAGCTATAATATAATTATAATTTATATTGTAGCTATATTAGGATTTATTTTACAGGTAAGTATTTAGCTTTAAATAGGAATAATTTATTTAATAAGTTAATTTATTTCGTTAGATGTAAATTATATTTAAGTTAGGGGGGTGTTAGTGTTAGGGTTAGACTTAGCTTTAGGGGTTAATCCATTTATTAGAATAGCGGTGAGCTCCGATCGGAAGATTAGGGGTTAATAAGTGTAGGTAGGTGTCGGCGACGTTGTGGGGGGCAGATTAGGGGTTAATAAATATAACATAGGGGTCGGCGATGTTAGGGCAGCAGATTAGGGGTACATAGGGATAACGTAGGTTGCGGCGGTTTACGGAGCGGAAGATTAGGGGTTAATAATAATATGCAGGGGTCAGCGATAGCGGGAGTGGCAGATTAGGGGTTAATAAGTGTAAGGTTAGGGGTGTTTAGACTCGGGGTACATGTTAGAGTGTTAGGTGCAGACGTAGGAAGTGTTTTCCCATAGGAAACAATGGGGCTGCGTTAGGAGCTGAACGCGGCTTTTTTGCAGGTGTTAGGTTTTTTTTCAGCTCAAACAGTCCCATTGTTTCCTATGGGGGAATCGTGCACGAGCACGTTTTTGAGGCTGGCCGCGTCCGTAAGCAACTCTGGTATCGAGAGTTGCATTTGCGGTAAAAATGCTCTACGCTCCTTTTTTGGAGCCTAACGCAGCATTTGTTTTAACTCTCGATACCAGAGTTAAATTTATGGTGCGGCCAGAAAAAAGCCCGCGGAGCGTTAACAGCCCTTTTACCGCCGAACTCTAAATCTAGGCCATACACATTTAACAGCACAACAAGGGGAAAATAGTACAATATTTTAATATTTAAAAAATGTTATATTCCTCACAAATATATTAACATTCCTATAAGTATCACATTTATTGTGTTCAATTTGTCATCTTAAAGTTCTGAAAATTCAATTTTTTTTATTTCTTACCCAAAGTACATAAAGATAAAAAGAATCCCCCCGGGAAACCTACAATTTCAGGGATTGATTCAAAATGTATTAATATGTCAAAATATGTAGATCAATTTCTACAGAAATATGTGAAATGTTTAGGTTCTTGTTTGAAGGATTTGACATTACTACTAAATATTCTATGAGATAAACATTGGTCAGAGGATGGGATTTTGGTTACATGTGATGTATTATCATTTTATACGAATATTTATGATAGAAATGAGGAACTGGAATAACTAGATTACTAAGCATATGACTAAATTATTTCAATAAATATTGAAACTTAACCTTAGTAGGCTTTAGGCAAAGTATATTCATATAACTATACAGATGACTTGTAAGTAAAACAGCAACTAACAAGTATGCCTAATACTAATGATAATGAAAGCTTATTGCTTTTAACAAATAGAGAAAATTAGATCATTATTATTCTCACTTTCACTCACAGTATCATTTATTAATAAATTTAAAAAAAACAACCATATGAACATATTCTATTAAAAATACTTAAACGGTAGCAGATTAAGGACTCATTTTTCCTGTACTTATATTAAATAATTTAGGCGAATAATCTGCTGTAGC